>NC_143399.1:17558847-17875522 GCF_052110815.1 Crocodylus siamensis
CTTGTTAGGTGCCGGATCCTTTGAAGAGCTGAACATCTGCAACTGCCAGCAGAGTCTATGTGAACTGCAGGCTTTAATTGGGTTAAGTTAGACTGGTCTATCAAACTCCTATACCAGGTCCCCTCCCAACTCAGCTTAAGTTGCTGTCCTCCGGCATCCTGGGCTGCTTTGTGGCCTCTTCTTGCAGGGAGGTGCACTGCAGCACAGCTTGGGCTCAGGTTCTCCAGCTGAATGCACAGCAGGCTCTGCCCCAAAGCTCCCTAGCTGTTGGCCAAAGGTAGCACAGAGACAGGGTTGGTAGGGCACAGTATGTCGCTCCCCTGTCCCAGTTCTGTCTGAGCCCCAGGACCATGTGCTGGAGTGGCTCTGGGAAGGCCTCAGGATTTCCTCCCTGGAGCCAGAACCGAGTTCCCCTGCAGCCATGGGGCTCCAGGCCCTGGGAGGTTGGGGGGGAGCTGTGTAGCTACAGGGGAAGGGACTTCAGAGAACTCGGCACTCATTTGGGGAGGGGATGGAAATCCTCCGAACCCTTCCTGGAGCCAGTCTAGCACGCGGTCCTGGCGCTGGGACAGAACTGGGGCAGGGGGGCATTCTGTGCTCTGCTGACCTGGGCTGGGAATGCAATGTGTGCTGCTGGCATTACCTCCCCCAGCAGCTTGCAAACCCCACTACCTCCCCGCCTCTATCCTGACTGGGGCAGACACCTGCACCCCTACCCTGGACAAAACCCAGAGACCCCTGTCCCAGCACAAGTAGGGGCAAACTTGTATTCTGTTTGTTCCCAAGCTAACATAGTCTGCTTGATGAGACCCACGTAAGTTGGTTCAAATATGCCTCGGGCTTTTTGAACATTTGTACCTAGCCTTGGTGTAGATTGTTCTTCTCATGGGAAAACCAGGGCATAGAATAATGCTTCAAAAATAACTGGAAACCAGTTTCCAGCCTCCTCTTTATCCACACTTAATGAATACCAGGGTAATATGGTGGTGATTATAACTTTAGAAATTAAACTGACAAATTCTCCCAGACTGCTTCTATAGTCCTGCTGCCAGGGGAGATAATATATTGGTCTGTTACCCAGCACTGAAGACAGGTTTCCAGCAAAAGACATGCCTGTTTTCACTTGTTTTGGAAATACCGATAGGAATATAAATCCTGCAAAAGAAGACAATGTGCTGTACAGAAGGAGGAATAAGGTTTGTAAGTTGGACTGAGTTGGAAGGTCTTAACAGACTGAAATTGTGGTTACATGAGATCATATGTACGACATGGTTCTGTTTCTTAAAAAGCTTTTAATTATTTTGAGGATTAAGATTTTAACGCTAGAGCACTGCAGTCAGGTCTAATATTTTCAATTCTTTGAAAAGGATGTTCACCCCTTTTTAAATGGATGCTAATTCCACTAAATGCAGTTGAGCTGCAACTAACTTATTTTAGTTAGATAGATAGGTTATATTTTCTGCAGTCTGTATAGTAGTACATGGAGAACTGACTTGCATACAAACAATGAAATGCCATTTCCCCTTTAGTGCTTTAGGGTGTGAAGAGAGGTGGAGGAAAACTGATACCAGAAACATAATTTAATATGGCTGGCCTGATCACACCCAATATAAGTAAATCTGCAATTATGATACATTCCTGTACTAAGAAAAGATGAATAGCATCCTGGGTGGCTTATCTTAAAACAGGGGTCAGCAACATTTTTGGGCAGAGTGCCAAAAACACCTGCACCCTCAATTTGTAAGATGTTGGTGTGCCAGGGGTAGACAGGGGAGCTGCAAGGGGCCTGATTCTTGTTGTGACAGTGCAGCCCTGGCCCCCTCCCTGCCATCTACCACAAAGCATGCGTTCCTAGCAAAATGCCTTTGCATGCCACAATCTGGCACCCATGACAGGGGAGGGGGGTTGCCAACCCCTGTTTTGGGTGGTGAAAGCTGGTTGGGTCATGTATGCTCTATATACAGGAAACTGAACTAACCAAAAGAGAGGCTACAGCTACAAATGCTAGGTGGACTGGATGTGTGAGATGACCTGTGTTGAGGACCAAAGAAAAGGTCATCAAAGCTGCATACACAACGACCTAGGCTTTTTGCAGGAAGGGCCACCACTGCTGAATATCTTTGCAACCTTTCCAACATTTTTCTTTTGAAGAGTGTTTTTTCCCAGTTGTGGGAGCACTCACCTGCTTGAATATCCCTAATATCAGTTAAAAGCTTATCTATATCTATTACCCCCTTGGAGCAGACATGGAAACACGTGTGTCCTCTTTAAGCTGTTACACCACACACAGCTCTGTTTTTACCTGTTTACATGGTATAATATCTGTGGTGTCCCTCTGTAAGGGTCTCATCTTTGAGGTAAAGGCCAGCTTTTGACATTGGTCGCTCCTTATCCTTCTTGATCTTTAAGTATTTTTTTTTTCAGTGACACCTTAATTTCTTTATTCCATTCTTATATAGTATGGGGAAACCACACAGTATTAGAGCAGCCTAAGAAATAAGATCTGATGGATCTAAGCTCTTCAGGGAAGGGGCTGCATCTTTTTATATAGCTCTGTATGAGTTCTTGCTAGGGGCTTGTGAAGCGGGCCCTATTCGATTCAGAGCCCAAATGGGGGACAGCGGTTCAATTAGTTGATTTCGAACGCTGTCCCTGATCTGATTTGACCGAATCCCAATCTTCAGATTCAATGCCGATTCAGCGAATCAGCAATTTGGACATAGACACTGCTTTAAATGTTTTTTCTACATACCTCGAGGTACTAGCACGGCTTGTGGTCGCTGCGATGCTGGGGCAGATGGAGCATCCCACAGGAGTGCAGGGGGCCCTCCACTTGCTTGGCAGCGAATCTGGAAGTGGATCGCAAGTACTTCCAGTCCACTTCCAGGTCCGCCGGGGAGCGTGCAAGGGGGCTCCCTGCACCCCCCCCCGGCTCGGCGATCAGCCTCAGGAGGACCCCAGGTGCCCTCTCCAGACCCAGGAGGCACCAGTTGCTGAGCCAGACAGGGGTGGGGCGTCCCCCCCTGCATGCTCCCCGGTGGACCTGGAAGTGGGGGAGCCCCCTGCACTTCTGTGGGACACTTCATGTGCCCCAACACTGCAGTGTTCGTGAACCACCTGCTACCTAGAGGTATGTAGAAAAAATGTTTTAAGTTGTATCTACGTCAGAATCACCAGATCTCTCTGAATCAATTTGGAGGATTCTGATTAGATTCAGACAGATTAAAGGGTCCTTCAAATCGATTCAGATTTGGAGCTTTGGCCTCCAAATCGGGACGAATCTCCACCAAATCGAATTGGGGACTGAAGTTTGCACAGCCCTAGTTCTTGCATTGTAGAGCTCAACCTAGATTAGGGCCTTTGAGGGTTTTTGCTGTGTAAGTAGAGTATTGTACACTGGATCCTGCATTTGTGATATGTTCATGGGGCACCTGTACACACCACAGGGTTTAATCCTTGTTAAATTAAATAGATTTATAAAATTTTAAATGTTGTTTATTTTGGATAGTCACACCAATTGTTGACTAGCTTCAACCTGGGCACTTCCATAACCAAATACTTTACCAGTCAATTGCAGGTGTCCTCTTTAAGCTGATAAAATGATTGAAGTGGTGGAGTGAAAGGTAAAGAGTAATATGTTCATTCAAGAAACACATATGCTAGTCTTCAATGTGCAGATATATTGCTAATTGAATCAGAGCAGTAGGAAACCAACTAAAAGCTCTTATACTGGAAAGAGAATCAAATGAGTGCATTTAATAGAAATAAATGGGGAAAAAAATGTGTCCAATGAGATATTTTAACTCCTGATAAAATTTAAATGTAAAAGCTGCCCATACTATCTTTTTCCTTTCCCAGTCCCTTGGTGACATGGTTAACAGCTGAAAATGGCGGAGTTATGTGTACTATAGGAATTCCTAGTGAAGATGACACAAGCTGTGTGTTAAGTAATCCACCCTTCTACCCCCTACTATTTTGAATGATTCCTCTCAACTTGTATCAAGTTAGTTTCCAACATGAGGAACTGGTTAAACCTCCAGGATCTTTGCATAAGAAAGCCTTTCTCTTGCATTTTACCCTATATACTCAAATAGAAGATCAGGTTTTCCATCCCCAATTGGCATTGGGCAGGGGGGAGCACCTTATTTTATAATTTTCTCATTAAGGAAATCTTCCTAAATACTTTGTCTATCATTAAACTTCTGTCAAAGCAGCTTGTGCTCTGCAATGGAAACCAGCTATGTAGTTGATTAAATGTAGCCAGCGATGAGTATCACTATAAAATGCATGGTGATGGGCAAATGTGCTGATAGAAACTTTTTTGGTTTGGTTTGGTTTTGGCCCTTTAGAAAAACAGGTAGGTGCTCCCTCTGGAGGTACTACAATAGCAGGCTGGTACTGCTAGGGCCAGAGCCAGCCCTAGCATCTTCCCTTTGGTGCTAAAAACACTTAAGCTTAGCCAAAAGACCAAATTTGTTGTTGTTGTTGCAAAACCTTGTTTCTATATGTATAAATAGATATATCTGTGTACACTACAACTTTTCCAGCCTTGTCTCATGACCAATCTGGTTCACTTGACAGGCCCTCAAGCACTCACACCTTCATAGCATCTCATACCCATTACCATTCTTGCTGCCCCGCACCTCTGCATTTCCTAAATTGTTATAATTATTCTGGCCTGTCTCCATTCCCTCTGCCTTCCTTTTGTTCCTTTTCCTAAGTCTTTAGTCCATGTCTCTGTCACTTTCCATTGTCATTGTCACTGTCCTCATCATTGTCTTTTGTTGTCATCTCCTCCACTGTCCTCGTCACTCAATCCTCCTCCTTTGCTGTCCCTGACTTCTTCCTCATCATTCCTGCTCTCTTCCCCAGAAAGGTTATCTTTGCACAGTCTATGCCAGTGGGCCTTCTTCCAGATGATTTCTGTGACCTCCTCTTTATTGGCTTCTACCATCTTTTGGTACTGTGCCTGCAGCTCACTCAGTCCCATTTTAACACAGTCCTCAGCTGAGTTCTTTGTGTGTCCTATACATGAGCAGTTTCCTGGCCTTCCACAGGCTGCTCCTGATACAGGAGATGAACTGATCAAAGTGGGTTGACAGGGACCCCTGTTGTTTGGTCAGGTGCCTGTACAGCACTGCCCCTCTGGTCATGGTCTTGACCCCTGTCACCATTCAGAGGAACAGATTTACTTTCTTCCATACCCCCTTGGCAAAAGGGGAGAATCACAGGAGGTGATCGATCATTTTTGCTTTCCTCTGGGAGGTTTCTCTGGGGCAATTGGGTTGGCTTCTCTGCCCTTCTTTGTGTCTCAGAGCCCACATGGGGAGTGCCCGGTGAGCTACTTGCCAGTTCAAGTCCCTGTGGTCTTTCTGTAGACCCCTGTGAAAGATTTGTTCCTGCATGGCTTTGCAGCTGTCCCTGGGAGCAGATTCACAGTCTGTCTCTGGCTCTGACCACTGTTTGCATCTTCTTGTGGTAGGTCATGGTTGCAGGGCCTTCTTTAAGTAGGCCGTATTTGCTCCAGAAATTGTCTAGGACCTTGTAGAACATTGGCTACTCCATGGTCCACGGTCTCCTGTTGGGTGGCGTGTGCTCTCACCAGTGTCTCAGCAGAGACATTGTACTGAGAGTCATTGTGCATGGTCTCTGATGAGATGGGCCATTTTAGTCTCTGCCCTGATTACCAGCTTACAGATCTGGCTCATGTACTTGGCCCAGAGAAACAGCAGGATACCTGGCATTCCCTTGCCCCTGGTCTGTTTGGTCTTGTACAGCATCTTCCTCACCACCTTCTCCCATCTGGATACCCAGAAGAAGATGCACATGTTCCTTTGCATTCTGTGGGGCATTTGTTTCAATGGGGAGAAGACCAGCACAGTGTAAGGAGCAGTGCATGTGCCAAAATCCCAGCCTCTGCATCACTTTGGCCTCCGTCTTTTCTTATGCTGTCCATCCATTTAACTCTGGCTTGAACTCCTACCCCAAGGATCTTGATCCCCTTGTGGGGGATGGAGACCCCTAGTCCCTGAGTTCATCCAGCATCAAGCAGGTGCTTTTTGCTCATGTTGATCTTGCCTCCTGCCACTGCTTTGTAAACCTACATATGCTTTAGCACTCTTTTGACTGACCACTTGTCCCTGCATAGGATGTTAAGGTCATCCATGTAGGGCAGGACCCTTGTCTCTTCCCTGCTGCTATGGGGATTTGGGACTCCAAACAAATACAGTAAAAGGTGCCTTAACCGGCACCTTACAAACTGGCATGCTCTATTACGGTAAAAGCGAAACAAGAAGTGCCCACCATGGCACTTCCAGTTTCGCTGAGTCCCCATAGCCTGGGGAATAGCAGGCTGTCCCTCGGGGCCCGTGGGAGGGGTGGCAGTGTGGCCTGTTCGGGCCTCAATTAACCGGCATAACCAGATAACAAAGCTTTTACTGTAGATAATACCTCATCAGGTCTAGCAAACCCTATTTAACTGGGACTTGAGCAAATATGGTTCAATTTTTATTTTTTTTTGGTGCATTTTCTTCCTTTAAAATGTGGGTTCCAACAAACTGAATTTTTTAAAAAGAATAGTCACAACCGCAAACTTGTACCAGACCTATACCTAAACTATTTGGAAGCATTTGATTAGCTTCAACTGAGTTAGTAATAAAACATGACAGTTAGTGAAGCCATATGATTTGGGAGACATTAATATTTAATGCAGTCGGTTAGTTATATGTGATTTCCTTACCCACCCTGCTCTGTATTTCCTAGGACTGAGAATCCATCATTTGGTTGGCGGGGGGTGGGGATATGATTTTTATTTTATTGACAAGTTCGGGGTTTTTTTGTTTGTTTGTTTTTTTACACTTGCATTTAAATTTAATATTATTTTTTAAAAATGTAACAGGTTTCCTGGGCAGTGCTATATAAAATAAGAAACTTTTGTTTTTTCTCCTGTATGAAAGAAAAGATGTCAGTCAGTTCTTAGGCTTAGAGAGAGGAAGTAGTTAAAGGTTTCTGGGCTTTAAAAAGTTTCTGATATATTTTTTAGTTAGAACAGAAAGGAGGACATGGTTAAATTTAAAGAAGGACATAGCTAATTGTCTTTGACAAGTGAGGGAAATAGAAATGAAAGAAAGAGTATGACCTTCTGGTTAAGACATTGGACCAGGTCTCAAGAGATCCAAGTTTAGCTCTTGGCTTTGTCACAAACTGTCTGCATGATGCTTAATCCCACTTTCTGAGTTTCCTGTCTGTAAATCAGGACAATAATGTGTAGTGTCTTCTCCCCCTCCTGCCTCTGTGTGTCTTGACTCTTTGGATTATAAGCTTACAAGCCTTACAAATAACCGTGCCACCCTTGTTTCCTTAACGTCACAGTTTTTCACACTGGTCTGAGGAGTATGTGCAACTAAGTTGGTTTATAGAATTGGCTGGCCACATGGCATTAATTCTCTCTATTTCCAGCTGATAAATTGCATTCATGGTTGGTTAACTATACTTTTGTAATACTACTGATCCACTGATGGAGTTGCTGCTGGGCTGTCATTTAGGATGTCTATACATGTGCTCTGAGGTGGAAGGGGGGGAGGACTCTTTAATGAGAGGGGCTCTGAGAGCTGCTGTAGTTAAGCATATGTAGCATCACATGTATTCAGCATCCCACACTTCAAAATGGCAGCAGGGGCACTTTAACTAAAGCTCATTTGAACTTTAAGGCACACCCACCACCATTTCAAAAAGTGGGGATGCTGAATACACATGACGCGGAGGCTGCTGGAGCACACTAATTAGCATGCTCCAGGAGATTCACAGCAGACTCGGTTAATCGTGTGGGCTGGATAGATGTTTGGGTTGGAAGGGATCTCCGTAGATCGAGTCCAACCCCCTGCCATGGGCAGGAAAGAGCACTGGGGTCAGATGACCCCAGCCAAGTGCATGTCTAGCCTCAGCCAGGTGCATGATAGCATGGCCCTATGTACTAGATTGGGCATGTAAGACTGGGAAGGCTGCACAAGGCTGACCCTGGTGCCCAGGGGCCAGCTAAGACAGCACTGTCTGAGTGTAGGGGTCAGGTGGTGATGGCACGGGGCCTGATCTGGGCACAGAAGCTGGCCCTGTGCCACTTACCTGGCTCACAGGGCCAGAAGCGTGAACACCACTGCCTTTAAATGAAGTCTTGTGGGAAGTTTCTCTGTCTCCTCCTGCAGGTTTGGATGTTGCATATTGGCATGAAATGGAACGGAATGGGAAACTCAGTCATTTTTCACTAAAATTAAATCCAATTTAGCTTTTGGGAATGGGGAAATGGCCAAAAAAGATCCTGATGTGTCAAGGACATAACTTGTCTAGTCCCAATAACTTTTACAGAAACATTAAGTCACTTTGTCTCCTGTGGGTGTATTTAAAGCTTACGTTCTAGCCGACCCTGTTCCTTGCCGAAAAAATTATAGACACAGTAAAAACACATACACACCATAATGGACCGATGTAAAAAAATAACTAGATAAAGATTTGTTCAAAACTCATGTTGATAAAGCATGATAGGAAACCTCTAGGTAGTGGATATAAATGGCAGAGAACTCATTAGAGGTAGCAGTTTGTGTCTGTAACTGAGAGCGCTTTCCCGGTTTACAGTATCAGTCTCATGTTCAATCCAGTAGCAGGAAGACAACAGCATGGCTGGAGGGAAGAAAACCTGGTTAACTGTAGTATTCTCTGTGTGAGAGCGCCTCAAAAATGTCACTGGTAGCTGCTAGAGCAGAAGCTAATTGAGGTTGTGTTTTGTTTTTAGGGTCGTGCATGCTGAATAGCTGCAATCTGCTGCCCGTAGCTTTGTTTTTTTTCCCTCCTGCCTTCCACTGAAATTCTCATGCATTTCCAGTCTGATCTGAGAGCCCCACTCCCTCATGTGTGTCTTTTGTTTCCTCTTTTTAATGGCAATTCCCTGCCCTTTGGCTCTGATGCTCTTCATGCAAAATTAATTCCAAGGCTCTCGTGAAGGCGGTCCGGGTAAAATTTCTTCTGCATCATCCTTTTGGGGATAATTGTTTATGATGTGACGTCAGTCCAATTGATTTTTCTCTTGAATGGCTGAGGGAGAGCAAAGGGATCAGCAGACACAAATGTGAAGCCAAGCTTACAGCCTCTCTGATTTCGGCGATCTACAGAACCTGACACTCTGAACGTACTGACATTATTCGAATCGAATTGTAGTGACTAGAGAGCTGCATGCAGATAATGTAATCTCTGGCTATTTATTCAGGCTTAATATTTAATTTTTTTTTTCTGCAGTCCTGTTTACGTGCACGTTTCATGGCAGAGCCTCCTCCTAATCTGACAGTGCCTGAGAATTAATCTTGTTCACCCAGCTGCTGCAATAGGATTATGAAGAGGGGAAGTGCGTCATAAGGTACGAAAAGGGGTAATGCATTTGGTGAAAGTGGGGGGAAAAATGGGAAATAGGTTCTTGTGTTCTCCAGGGGTATTGTGTCAGGAGATGCAAGCAGGCTACCATGTGACAAGGTACAGAGCTGGAGGGATTGGCTGAGATACTGGCAGGCATGTGAGCTAAGCCGGCGCTCGCTCTCTCTCCCTTTCTCTCTCAGCATCCTTCTGTGATCCTCTAGGTGATACAGACACAGCAGCATCCATGGCCTGTCTTTTGCCTTAGCACTTTTTTTCCCCCCTTCTCCCTCCCCCATCTGGCAACTGTACAAATCAGGGATCTGAGACACTTATTTTAAGGGCTTACGTTAAGCATCTGGTAACTGGAATCGTATTCTCCTGCATTTTTTCAGGCTCCTTGGAAATTGAGGAATGCAATTCTGCCACCATGATGGAAGGTAGGTAATTTTCTGAGCAGCTCTTGCAGGTTTCTGTGTGTTTTAAATGCCGGGGATGCGGGAATGAGGGGAAAGCATGCTGAAGCTTGGCCTGGGTACGAATTGCATGCGGTTGGGGGGGAGGTTCCCCCTCTCAAAATCCTGTCTGAAGCTTTTCAAAACTTGCATGTTGCAGATTAGGGTATAATATACAGCTTGTTAGACTATTGCATTCACATCCCTGGTCCTGTCTTTGCTGCTGAGGGTTGCCAAATTTCTATTTAGCCTGCTCTGCTCAGGATGATAAAGCAGAAGTATCCAGTGATTCATGGTAGCATAGCAGTATCTTAAGCATAAAATGTATGTGTTCAGAGTAAATATAGGGTAGCCTGCATCAAAATCCTTTGACTAACCTTTAAGTCATTGACATGGAAACTCACTTCCTGAATTCGGCATTATTCAAGGATGCAATTCCATGGTGTTCTTTAAGCTGCTGAGATGGGATTTTGTTCTTCTACAGTCTGGCTGTAAGGCTGTGTATCCTAGTAGTTTGAGGGGGGGCAAATGCATTAGAAGAGGACTTATTCATGTAATGTCTCTGGATGCCAGTGCGGGGGGGGGGAGGGGAGCAGGGATTTATTTAGTTATTTTGGTTGGGGTTCATTGAAATGAAATGTGGCCTGCTGGGTGCAATAAGGTAGTTCTTAGAAATGGTCAAAGGATGCAGATCTGGTCATATATGGCAAAAGCCTCCTGATGTTTCCCGAACATATTTAAACCTGTTCTGGTTTTCCAGCCATATGTAAATCTGTATCTTGTCCTGTTGAGTGGGAGATTGAGAAAAGGAGCTTTCTAAAAACATACAGCAGGTATTTTATAGCCTATAAGATCAAACTCTTAATCATGTTTAACAGTCTCTAGGATGATAACCGGAAGGGACTGTGACCAGGATATACACAGGCAAATATAGAGACTGCCATTCTTCTCATTTTCACACTATACAGTGATGCAAAAATACTGGCCTTTTCAAAGATGACAGGCAGAATTTTGAATCCACTCTCGATTGACTACTGACTATTATAGTATTCCAGTCAGCCATAAAAATAGTTATGCTACATATTGAACAAAGACCTCTAGTGTTGATTTAAAACATGTATATAATCTTTTGAAATGTACAGAAATTGGATGCTACTCTGCAAATGTATTTGCATGTGTGAATACTTTCCTGTTCCATCACCTTTTTGTTGTTGTTTAGCTATTACAAGAATTAAGATTATTGCTTTCTAATCCTAAAAGGACTTTATATTTATACTGTATATATAGATTAAATAGCATATAGCATTAGGAATAAGTTTTAAAAACGCACACATTTATTAATGATCTAAAACTTAAATATGCTGGGAGCCAATTGATCTGAATCCAAATGAATTTCTTTTTGTCGTATTAAATCACTTTAATCTATTTTATTTTGCAAAAGTATATCTAGCCCTATCCAAAAGAGATTTAATTCCTGATACTGTTTTAGCAAGTCCTGTCATTTGGGGGGGCTTTTCCCTTCTCACTATTTGTCAAATGAATAAAATTCCTAAAGTGTGTTTCAGGGAGATGATAGATCACTAATGTAAATCCTTGATTCCCCTTGCAGTGTTGTCCGTTGTGTCATCGCAGAATGTCAGTTCAGTGCGTGATGATAAGCTTATCAAAGTATTGCCTCAAGTAAAGTGTGGCATTGAACAAAGACGTGCATTGAGCGTTATGGATAGTATTGCTATGGATTTGCAAGATGCATCTTAGATTGCTACCTTGCATGCCTCACAAAGAAAACAGTAATAACAAATTTATTATGATATAGAGCAGAAAGTGTTTCTGTTGGAGTTGGGGAACAAATCTAACCAAATTTTCCATGTCTGGTGTTTGTGACATATTAAATTGCTTAACATGTTTCTCAATTATCTTAATGCATTTGGGATCCTAGAAAGGAAGCATGAAAATTGAATTAGCAGATGAAATTATTAACACATTTGATTTAATTCTTAAAGACTTAAAAGTAGTTCTATTTGTGGACAATTTTCACAATCAAAATCCTACTTCAGAAGACTGTCATTTTGCAGAGATTCACTTCTTGCTACTGATATGTTTTTTGCATTTGCTTTTACCACATTTAACCTGAAATTTCAGGCTTTCTTTAAAACAAGCCTTTGTAAAAGCTGTAAAGAATGATATGGATCCTATTTTTAAAAGTTATTTTGAAGCCTTTGAGAGGGATGTGCCACCACAGCATCAAAATGCTGTATTTCTATGTGAGAACTTGCAAGAGGAATTGACTAGAAACAGAAATGAAACCAGTGTTTATTTTTCATCCAAAATAAATATAGATGAGCACTTGGGTAATAGTCCCTAGATTTAAATATTATTGAAGCTAGTGTTCTTAGCTGTGTAAGCTCTCTTCCTTCATCCTGTTTGGTACAGTATCTGAGTCCTCTCCTGAAACTCAAGCAGATATCTGGTTGGACTTTTTCCCCTCCTTTTGCTTACTGGAAAAGAGGGAAAACCTTGTATTGAATTTAATCAAATGTATTTAATTTTGAAATGTCTTGGAGATATGATAACGTCAATTTTTAAAATCTACAAGGAAAAGCATGCATTTCACTGTGTGCTTAGCGTTCATAGTCAACACCCTCAAAAGCAACCCCAAAATCCCAGCGTGGCAGCTGTGTCTTCAGAGAGCCCTCGCACTGAGTGCACCCTGAATACCAGCCCTGAGACTGACGGAGGTAAAAGCAGCCTGAACGCCATGTGGGAGTGCACACCGTTAATTATTATTTAACATGTGCATTGCTTGTTGTCTAGAGGCCAAGCAGGTCAAAGACCTATTTGTGCTAGGTAGCAAGCAGCCCATTGTAGAAAATGACAGGCCCTGCCTTGGAGAGCCTTATTGATCTCAGACAGGTTTAAAATATTGAGAGAGAGGACCTATAACAGAAATGTATCATGTGACACAGCTACTTTTTGTATCCAACTAACTATAAAGCAGGTATGAAATTTTAGCTCGGGAACAGTCTTTTGCATAGTAGTTACAGATATCTTAGATGTTTAGATAGTTATTTAGCACTTCAGTGTGACAGTGGACCTGATCCTACAACCCTTGCCCAAATAATCCTATTTTACAACATAATTGGAGTAACCATATAAGCATAATACAAAACAAGAGGCTTCTTTTCTGTTTATTCTTAATTCATTGCCTTTCAGCTGCATTGAAAGCATTTTATTCAAAGCTTAATTAACTTATGGAACTTGCTGCCACAATATGTAATTGAGGCCAATGGTTTATTTGGGTTCAAAAAGACAGCTCTATGGAGCCTCTACAGTTGCATTAGACTGGGTAACTTTTTTCATAGGGATTATTAAGCACTGTGTTTCGGTACATAACTAACTGCAGTGGCTTAGGGAAAAAACTTACGGACTAACTTGCTGACAGTATTGCCTACTATGGGGTTTTTGCATTTTCCTCTGGTACTGGCAGCTATCAGAAATTAGAAAACTAGATTGGAAGGACCATGGCAACACAGTGGCAGATAGAGCAACAGACTGGACAGGGAGCAGAAAGCAGAGCAGCTGATCTGAGCAGGGAAAGGGGATTAGAGTGGCACTCGGGGAGGGTGTAGAGCTAATTTATGGCATGCCTGCCAAAAAGGTTGTCTCCCACTGACCTAGAGCTAGAACTGATGGCAGCTAACAGTGATTGGTAAAATCTTTCCTTTGCTTATAGAAAGGAAAATCAAGACTGGTGGTTTCACTGTACTTTAGATAGCTTGGCTTCAGTGAATGGGGCTTTTATTTGCTGCCTGCCTGAATCCTCAATATGCCAATGTTATGCATATATAATATTTATGAAAATGCTTCCTGGAAGGGAAAAAAATTGTTTTATATTTTTCTAATTTTCCAAAGGTAAAATTGGAAGCCAGGTTTTGTCTGTACCGCTGGCAGCATGGCACATCAGGAAGTCCAGGAGATTGTAATAGGACCTGAACTGCAACTAGTGACCTGTGGCAAAATGTTTGCATGTGCCCAAGCAGTAGTTCTAAGTATTTTGTTTGACTAGTGGCAACTACTGATACGGGTCTGGCTTACGAAGAGTCTGGATAATTTGTAACAATAACATTTACAATTATTCATGATGCCATGTAAGGGTTGTTTGTTTTCTCCTTAACTTGCTAGTGATCAACCTGATAGGAGTTACACTATCAGTTTTTAAAATGTTATATATAAGTATACATTTAAAATTGTTATACCTTATGCTCCAAAAAGTGCAGCTTGTAGTCCCCTAAATTCTCAATTATGGGAAACAGGTCTGGATCTAGACTTGATGGCTCATGTCCATCTTTAACGAAGTGGCAAGAGGCCGTACTCTTCACCGCTGTTGTAACTGCACTTTTTGCCCCTCTTTGTTCCTAAAGATCTTATATGAAGATATTACAATTGCAGAAGATGCATCAGGCGTTGTGTATTCCAAGCAAAGACTTTCTTCCGTTGTAACGTGGCATTGAATCTGTGCAGTCTCTTTATATCATTTTGAGTTGTTGTGCACATATCAATATCCTGCTGGGTTTTAAAACCACTTTGTAAGCAGTAATAAACACTTTAGCTCCTCGTGAACATGTGGCCACGGTTCCCCAAACCATTTGTGAAATGCATGGTTACAGTTCAAACTGATAGCAAAGCAGTATCTGGAATGGATTAGTGACTCCAAGCCTTATTCTTTTAGAAAGGACAGTAGAGAAAAATATATTTAGTACCTCTGCTCACTCCAGAATTTTGGGTTATTTACAGCTGAATTGAAACACATTTCTAGAGTGGTGATGATATTGCTGTTCCAGATATTCCATCCCTAGGGCCAAATGTATTCAGCATTCTTGTTACCAGAACACTTTTGAGCATCAATTATCAGGTAAAGTTTGACCTAAAATGTAGGTTTAATTAAAAAAAAATCCTTGGACAAAAGCAGGCCAGGCATATTATTTGGCTTAATGTTCTTCATGGAGTCCAGTATAAACCATGAAGTATGTTTGAACAAATAAATTTGATGAGGTGTGGTATTTTAATACGATTATTTGGATGAGGCCCAGCTGTATGTGTTCACAGGGAAATGGCATACCTGGTGTAAAATATATCCCATCTGGAGTAAACTTACTCCATAAGATAAGGCAAAGCCAGCTTGCTGACAGCCTCTAACATACGTGATCTGAATCCTTTTGTTAGTGTTTTTTTGTTTTTCTCCATGTCAAAATACTGACCCCTATCACTAGCCCGGTTATTTGTCAGAGAATCTGTTTTCTGGCATACAGAAGAAAGTGCTGGTTTTTAAACACCATTATTCATGCCCTGGGAGTTTGTGGATGTGGCAGAGTGGCTCCAGATCCTCTTCTCCATGGTCTCCTTTCCTACCTTGTGGATGCACATCCCTTTGGCCTTGCCTGCAAGGATAATGCAGTGCACGGACTCATGAGGAAAGACACAGCTGATCGAACTGAAAGGCTGAGACGCACTGGAACGTAGGTTTTTTTTTTTAAACCTGCAAGTTATTTATTTTTATGCAGGGCCTTTTGGTTATGAATGTGGAACTTGGTCCTTTGAGGTGTTGCCCAGATGGAACTCTTGGTCGTTTTGTGGGAAATCGCAGATTCTTAGCACTTCTGGGAGTCGGACAAAGTGTGTTGAGTCAATTGGTCAAAAAATGAGGTATACGGAATTAATGAACATTCAGGAAACATTTGGTCTTAAGTTTTCCAGCTGAACAAATTTAGATCAAAACTCGAACAAAACAAGTCTAAGTGTTTAGGACAAAGGTACATAAAACCCATCTAATGGACAAGAAATTGTCTTCTTCCTAAGGAAATATTACAGGTTGGCAGATTTGATGCATTTCAAAGGCACAGCGTGGTGCCTCAGAAGAACCTATATGTGAGCTAACGATTAAAGTGGGTCCTAGCAGGACTGGTTCAGGAGAACGTCTATTCCTGGTCCCAACGTGGTTAATTGTAAAGGCAGTTTATTGAATAACTTCACATTGATCTTTAGTGCTCGGCTACAACCTACACCCCTTTGGCTAGTATTGTAATTCTTTTGTAAACTTGATATTAAGGGAGAGAAGGGAATGGTTCAAAAATGTTTGAGTGCAGCTTTAGTCTGTGACTGGCAGTTCTCTTACTGGTTCAATTAAGTGTTGTGTCCACATGCTGCTGGGTTGTTTTTTTGTTTTTTTTTAAATCTGTCTAGCTAGATGATTTAAACCTAAATATTAAGGCAGCAAAATCTTTGAAGTTTGCAGTGCTCCTGGAAGGATGGATGTGGTGATACTAGCAAGCATAGTGCAGCAAATCCTACTGTTTGTCCTTCAGGCAAGACAGCAAAGTTAAAGCTTGAGGAAATGCAGCGGACAGTGTAAAATCCAAATGGATAGTATTTTCCTTGCAGTGTATTCTCTGCTTCAGCCAAATTGGGGTGGTTGTTATTGTACCTTTTATTTCCTCCCTTTTGCCTTGCATCTCAAAAGTTTTTTAACGTTGAAGACCTGTGGTTGAAATTAAAGAGCAGTGTTTTCTTTTTTTTCTCTGGGAAAACTTTGTGATGCTCTGAAGGAGAAGGGGCTGGGTCTTCAGGATAATGGATTTTCTTGGCCACTGTTCTGAGTTAATTTGGGAAATGCTACATCTGTTTGTGGTACTGAAG
Source organism: Crocodylus siamensis (assembly GCF_052110815.1). Classification (NCBI taxonomy): domain Eukaryota; kingdom Metazoa; phylum Chordata; order Crocodylia; family Crocodylidae; genus Crocodylus; species Crocodylus siamensis. The sequence goes on from NC_143399.1 coordinate 17,575,392, forward strand.
CTGGTCTAGACAGTATATGACTCATTTTCAGAACCTAATAAGTGAGAAGAATAGTATGAATAATAAATTACCTTGCAGCCAATCTGCAGTAGCACCCAGTGCCACTTAAATACTACTGAGATTCCTCCCTTGGAAGGGGATAAAATGTTATTCCCATTTCATGGGTGACTAAGGTGATTTGGTTAGCCCCAAATCATGCAAGGTGCTTCTGACTTGGATCAGGCTAAAACCTTGATTGCCTATGTCCCAGCCCAGCTCTTTACCACAAAGATGATATTCCTGCATTTTTTGCAACTACACTCTTGAAAACAGCTGTTGAGACTTTTTTTTTTTGGTTAATTCCTTCATTGTAGGGTGCTTGCCTTGAGATACCAAGTATTTTATTTCCAGACGTTCTGAGCACCTGCAGCGCCCCTTGGCTTCAACTAACATTAATGCGCAGCACTTCGGGAAAACCGGCCCAGGGTGTCTTAAATAAGATGTCCACACATCGATGGCAGCAAAACAAGTGGCCCATTTTGAAAGTGTGAAGTCCTGAAATAAAAAGTCAAGGACAGGATTTCCTGTATCATTTCTACCTGTTCTGGCCAACTTAGTTGGAAAGTCAGACAAAAATTTAATTTTTTTTTTCTTTGAGTTTTATGTCTGCACCATCCTGTTTCCATGGCAACACATTCCAGATTTGTACAGCTGTAGAACCACGTGAAGTACAGTCTTGGTAAGGCTGTGTGTAGAATGTGTCTGATGTTTAATTAAAGGTTGGTAACCAGGCAAGGGACACTACATGCTTAGTGTGGAGCCAAAGATGGAAGAAAAAAGTCCTTCCTCAGTAATGAAAAACTGGACAGATAGCTCCACTCCTGCCTTTTCCCCTTCCATTTCTTCCCCTCCCATGGCATTTCAGAATACGAAGAGAGTATTTTTTCCAGCTACAAAGCATTTCATGTTTACCGACAGACCCCTAGTGATCACAGTACTTGAAGACACCTGCAGCTTGGTGATAAGAAAATAGTAAAGGCAGAAAGGAAATTTCTAGTTTGCATTTGCCTTAATCTGTTCCTGAAAGACTTATTTTTGTAAAATGTGCACACAGTGAGAAACTACCTCCCTTCTCATAGTGGAACATTAAAAATACTTGCTACTCCTGAATATTTCCTGTGTATTCATGGACTCTTTTAATAGAGATCATGTATTTTGGTGTCATTAACAGAAATACAATTTTCAGGGGTGGCATTGTAATTACAGGAGAGACAGCAAACATGGCAGTGCTCGTGACAGCATAGATACCTGTCCATGCAAATTATATGCAGGATTGCACAGACTATTTTTCAGTTAGCTGGACCAACTGGCCCTGTGCTGTAATATAAATCTGGTAAGTCTGACCTAGATGCAAGCTTTGTGATGCTATTTCCTCTTAAATAATCTATCCCCAGGGTTGTTTTTTAATCATGTGAAAAGATATAAGGAGTCGCATAAAAGTTGGGAAAGGAATTGTGTGTTTATAATTGAAGCCAGCAGTTTTTTGCATTTTTATGGATTACAGAATGTATGAATTAGCCAGGTGCCACTGCACTTGAATCATATAGGCCTAAGAATAGAAACCAAATACCTTCAGCTATTTCTTCTATCTTTAGGGTGATGTTACATGAAAATGTTTCTATTTCTTGGCAACGCTCTGTTGCATTCAATATTTTTGTGTACTTCCATCTTACTAAAACATCTTTTGTGAACTTCAATTAATACAAAAAGAAAAACTAAACCATATGATGTAGAATTTGCTTTTACTAACTGAATATATTGTTTGCGTGCAACATAATGGAATCTGGTTTTATCCAGTTAACTTGGCAATGTATAGAACTGGTCCCCATATTTTCTTTTATTATTATATTAAAAATGCTAAACTCTACTACAATTTGGTCAATGACCGTTTTGGGTTTTGTTTTTTTTTTAATTTAATACTAAGAATGGGAAGGACTGGCCTTGCTGGAGCATTTCATTTGTAAAAGGGTTACAGCTCCAGATTTTTACATTTATGGCTTTGCAGACATCACAAGACAACACTTTAAAAAAAATGAATGCGTTTCACAGATGCAAAAAACTAGAACTCTTGGTTCCAAAATAATACCTTTTATTAGACCAACTGGAAAGCTGCAAGAGAATTGTCCTTTTCTGCAAGCTTTCGGGATCAAAGAAAGCTTGCAGAAAAGGACAATTGAGCCCAAAAGCTCGATGCCAGAAGCTTGCAGAAAAGGATAATTTTCTTGCGACTTTCCAGTTGGTCTAATAAAAGGTATCATTCTGGAACCACAAGTTCTAGTTTTTTGTAGGTCTTTTGCCTCAGACCAACATGGCTACTAAGTACACCCCTTCCACAGATGCTAAATTTCAAAGAACAGCTCTTACTATAAAACCCCATTTTTACATTACTATACTTGGAGAAAGGAGGGAAGTGAATACATCCTTTAAAGTTTCAGAGGCAAATTCTGCACTTATGTGATGTGGCTCGGGTCCACTGAAGTCGATAGAATTGAACAAATTGTTTGAGAATAACCTACTGCTTACAGATCTGGAACAATAGGGATCTTGGCACCAACTTGATAAGGAAAGCAGTTATCCTTATTCACACCCAGTTGAACCAACTGAGTTGTTTCCAGCAGAGCTAGTGAAGGTTTGTACCACTCTGAGCTAAGAATCTGGCTAAATGACTCTGCACTGTATGTGGCAGAAACCCATTACTCCAATGGGCATTTTAGGTGTCACAGCCTATATGGTCATATAGGGAAGCACAAACACAAATACAGTATGCTTTGTTTGCTGCAAGCTCTGGGCATGTTCTGCCTCTCCCAGGCCTGCGTGTGACGTGCAGGCTGCACATTGTTCATGGCTAAAGTAGTACATCCCACAGGTTATCGCTAAAATGCAGAACAAATAAGGGAAGTGGAGTTATAGGTGGTTATGCACCACTCCATTGTGCCTTATATCAGGATGTCCAACTGGTGGCCCGCAAGCTGCAAGAAGCCCATGAGGAGTTAATATGCAGCCCACAGCCTCCTGCCCAGCTGCAGCTCCACCTGCTGCTCTTGCAGCAGCAGTGGCCAGGGTCTTCAGGCTCCCCTGCCCGCTTCTGGGGGTAGGGCAGGGCAGTGCAAAGGGGCCAGGGTGCCCATGATGCATGCTGCAAGTGGACCTCTTGCATCACATGCTGGAGGGCGTGGGGGTGCTGAGTGATTTGCCAAGGGAGAGCTGGGCTTCTTGCTTTGCAGAAGCTGCCTATGTAGCAAGGTGGGGGTGGGTTACATGCATGGTGGTGTGTGGGAAGCTGGGCAGTGTGCAGCAGTGGGGGCTTAGGGGGGCAGCCCTGGATCTACAGCCCACTCTGTGTGTGGCCCCCAGTTGCCCAGATGTTGGTCAGCCCTGATCTGCATCATCATCATACTCCTATGGGCTGAGCTTGCTTGTTTGTTTTCTGAACTTTTTTTTTATTCTTCATTTTTCTTCCTCAAAAAATGCAGGAAGTTTCTTCTGCTTTTGCAGAAGTTTTTCCTCCTCCCCTCTGTTATGTTTCCATATGTGTTTTCTTCCATTCCTTGCCTGATATCTGTATTTATAGCTTTCATATCTTGGCACCCATGCAAACCAGAGGTGAAGTGACATAGCACCACTTACATTACCTTTTTATTTTGAGTTCCATGAAACATGGGATCTACTTCCAAGCCATCTCTGTTCTTGCAAAACCACTCTTGATTTCACTCAGTTGTATTTAATTTCATCTGTGACATCTTACTCTTTCCAGTACAGAATAACTTGCCTGAATATTAGTGACACGGGCATTTGAACTTTGTTATGTTATTCCATTTATTTCGTCTTTTTATGGTTCCAAGGGCTAACTGCGTTTGTGGTGGCTTTGTATTTGGCATTAGGAAACATTTTCAGTGTTGTGTATGTAATCCCTTCTACTTGAAAAACCCCTCACATGTCATGAGTGATTACAGATTTCTAGTCAACTCATAGATCCCTTAGTTGATGATTACCCTATTGCCAAGCACTATTTCAGCAGATGCACAGAAAAGCATAATGAAATTGCTCTGACTGCTACCAGTGAGATGTGGCAGAAGATAATAAGCTGCTTCCAAAAATTAAACAACTCAAAGAAAAGATCTCCTGTTATTTGTTAACATCCTTCTGTTGTGGAAAGAAGCAAATACACACCAGATTATGACCTGACACAACCAATTGCTGGTACCAAAGCAAATAAACTTAATTTATCTTCTTCCACTCTAGAAAAAGACACACATCCCATATTCAGTCACCTTTTTAGGAAAAAAACAATGCAAACCTATACCTAGACCAAAATATTGCATGTTTCCATCTCTGTAAAGAAACTGTCTGTTAGATCAGAGCTCCAGGAAATTCAAGTATAAACCTTTGAAACTTAGGTGGAGGGCTCTTTGTGGTTTTCCTTTTTCCTCTATAAAATTAATGTCATTTACAGGTTGTGTTTTAGTAATGCGTGCTATTTCCCCTTCATTAGCTATGTATCAGAAACCAATTTTTTTTTGATTGTTTTTGGAAGCCCAGAGTTCTTCCTGCACTCACTGGTTGACCTGAATTTCAGAAAAGTGCATAGGTGGTGGAAGGCTGGGGCTAATGGGGCTCATCTCCCACAAATGCAGGGCAGCAGGTAGGGCCACAAGGCAGCCCAGCCTCAGGTGGCTGCAGCAGGGCTGGGGAGGGGTCCATGTGCAGTCAGGATTGCAGCCTGGCATGTGGATCACTGGCTGCCCAGCACAGCAGGCAAATATCAATCTATTCTGTGAGGGGGAAGGGGCTGTGGGGCGGGGGGGGGGGCACGATCAGGGCCCTGGCAGTGAGGAAGGGATGGGGGAGCTGCGGTGTGAGGCCCTGGCTGGGCCAGGTGGTGGGCCAGTGAGGGCCTGGACATCTTGTCCAGGGATGCAGTGTGCGTGCCCTGGCAGGGACCTGGGAGGCACATGCCCCCTGTCTTCTGTGCGTGGGGTGGGGGCAGTTGCCTCTGTGTTGTGCTTTGCTCCCTGCTGCAGCTGCCCCGGGAGTGGCACAGTGCTGTGTGCCTGCTGCCACTGAACTGCGCTCCACCCCCGGCCTGCCCCACAGTGGGAAGTACATAGCATTGCATGGCTCTCGGGGGAGCAGGGTGCATCACGTGGCAGCAGCAGCCTCCACCCCACAAATAGATGGGGAGGGATGCATGCCCACCAGGCCTCTGCCAGGGTATGTGCAGCAGAAGGAGCCTGGGATGAGCCAGCCGGGCCCCTGGGATGAGCCAGCCGGGCTCTGGTTGTCCTGCCACCCAGCCTGGCTGGGGCCCTGCTTGCCACTGCCCCTGCCCCACTCCCACCCTCACCACTGAAGGGTCTCAACCTGCCCCCCCCAACCCCAGCCCTTTCCCCTTCCCTCACAGACTTAACTGCAGTGGCCGGGGGTGGGAGGGGGGAGAGGGCTGCGCGCATGCGTGCACATGCTCAGTCCTCCCCACCCCCAATAATTTTTTCTCTCTCCACTTTTGGAGAGATGAACAGAGTGCACATGGTAGACACTGTGAACAAAAGGATCTGAAAGGACAACTAAGATTGTATTTAGCAGTTTCTCCCTTTTTGTGTGTGTGTGGAGCAGGTATGTAATGCCATCGTTATGTCATGCAAATTCTACTAGTCATAGTGTTCTGCCAAATTCTACTAACTGTAATTGTGTAAAATCTCCCCAATTTTTTCAGTTCACAAGGGGTTGACTGACAATGAAACCTGTGTGTATGGGGGGGAGCTCTGTTTCAAGAAAACATCCTGACCTTTTATATGTTGTTTTCTTGGCCGAGGGGCCCAGTCGCTTCTGCTCTCTCTGTGTTCTGCCTACCCCTCTGGATGATGAAGTGTTCTCCACGTGGCCTACGTGAAAAGCAACGCTGTTTTTAAAGTCTTAGCAAATATTTAGGATCTCATTTCAGTCGTGTCATATTTTAAGATATCACTTCTTAGTACTGGTAGTCATGACATCACTAGGTCTAGTGGCCTTTTGAAGCAAGAGGAGTTGAAGCCAATTTCTTCATGAAAGTACCATTATGTGGCAACGGCTCAAATTGGTGGCTCCCTTAAATACAAAAGACGAGGAAGGACTTCACTACCACGTTTCAAAGAGCTGTGGTGGAGTAGACTACATGAAACAAGGGGGAAGGGCTTCTGGCCATTTGCTGTGTGCAGAAAAAGTAAGAAAGGGTTTAATAGATGAAGTAAGAGAGATTGTCTAAACGATACTTGTGAGATTTTCCCCCTGTGAAAATTCACTTGCATCCAAATGTGACACAATGTGTTGAACCTGTGCTCTGAGTTGTGTAAAAGGTCTCTTGGAGATCTTGGCAGGAATGCCCTTCAGAAAACTAGCAGATGGGAAGGGAGAAACAGCAGCAAACAGAATGTGATAAATCTGCAAAAGCTCCCAGGCCCTTGAGATTAGTTTTTTATTTATTTCAGTAAAAAGTATAATAGAGGAGGCTCTCGAGATGCTTTGAATTTTTTTTGGCCTCTTTTTACACTGCAAATTAAATGGAAAATAGGGGAGAGGGAAGTGTGTGAATACGTATTTTTGATAAACCTTTTAAAATGTTCCAAAGATTGCTTAGAGGGGTTTTTTCACCTTGCAATTTTCCTCAGTTACACTTTTTCTTGGTAACTGATGATTTTTATTATCCTCACCAAGGTGTCTTTCTAGATGTGTGATAAAGTTCTTGGTGTAGGCAACAATGGTTTTTTTGGAGAGGGGAAACTTGTTTCAGGGTTAGCATCCAACTGCCCATGGCTTTCTGAAAAAAATATCACTACAGGGCCTTTTTATTGAGAGAAAAATTCTCCTAAACCCTCCACCTACATGCTGCAGGGAGCTTAAAACACCCACTTGAGATTTATGTCCTCGAGCGTGGGATGTGTTGAGATAATGTTTTAGAGGTTTGAAATAGACTGAATAAAGGAAGAGCAGTATCCTGTTGAGAAGGAATTTGGAAGCCATGTAAAACTGTTTGATTGCAGCAGGCAACATTTCACAGCTTTTTCTCCAATACCTATCTGGAACTGTCACATGGCTGAACTGAATATTTAAGATATTCTGACAAAGGAACCTTTAAGATTTCAATTCGGTAAAAGCAGAATGTGAAGTCAGTAAAGATGAACCCTACTACTATGCCCAATTAATGAACATCCAATTAAGTATGAATAACTGTGCTTTTAACCCTGTGTGTGTGTGTGTGTGTGTGTGTGTGTATAAATGCATTAATAGTTCAATTGTTTTGCACTTTCCTTAAAAGAACTTCAAAGATTACTCCTATTCTCCTTCAATTCATATAACTATTATCACATTCTTTCCCCAGTGCAATCTTTGAAAGCAGACTTCTTCATGAATTTTTGTCTCGGGTATCTGAATGGCATCCCCTTCAGCTTTTGTATGCATTGAGAGAGAAAATAGACCAAGGCATCATGTGACAACACTTATAAAACATTGAAACCTTTCCATAAGCCTTCAAAAACCATGTTGTCTTGGCTGGCATCACTGTGCACAGTCAGTTAATGCTTACGTAGATGGCTTTTAAAATTTTAATTTATCTTCTTGTTGTTCTTACATTTTGGGATTTAACATACCCATTGAAATGGTAAGTAGTCGTGTCCTGAAGTTTGTACGCAGAAGAGACTGTTGTTGGAGCTGATCAAGGTTGTGCCCAAGTAAGAAATGGTTAATGATGCACACCAGAAAGGAATTGTATTCATCTCAGCTAATAGGTAACTTTTTGCCCCTTTAACTTTTATACTTTATTTCCATTTACAGTTTTTTGATCCATTAATATGACTGGTCACTAATAAATGTGTTCCCCAGGGATTAACTCCTTTCAACAAAGAACTCTTATTCAGTACATCGTTCCAAGTAAAATAATCCTTCCGTAACATGTATTCTGTTGGGGATTTGTCACTTTTGTTAGCGCCTTGCAACACGTTACACTGTGAGCCACACAAATATTGATGGGTGTTAGTGCTAGCTCAAGCTGGGAATAGTGGCACATTCAGGCCAGCAGAGGCCTGGAGGACTGAATTCCCTGCCGCCCCCTCCCCACCCCCCGTTCTGGGCTGCCTCTTGGGTTCCCCCCCCCGCTTGCTTGTGGATGTGGCTAAAGTGGTTACACCTCAGTGTAACACGGACTAGGTAGCATGGATCACAGATAATCCTGCCCTGGAGTGGCATTGCTTTGAACCACATAATGAGTGCTTTAAAACTAGTTTCAGGTGTTAACGTGCAGACAATCCAGGTGTAAAGAGATCCAGGGGTCACCCCAACTCATCCATGTAACATTACACATTAATTGTAGGCAACTCTGAGAGCTCTTAACCCCTGGATTGTCCACACATTAGGAAGTGCCTTTGTGTGTTTGCCTTGTAAATACAGTAGATTTTTTTAAAAATACAATGTTTATGAGGGTTTGTTGAAGCTTTTTTTTTCTTTCAGTTTTGGCTTTGGTGCAGAACATAAAAAACATGGCTTTTTTATATTGCATTACAGGGTCATAGGAAAATTAGGGCTGGAAGGGATCTTATGAAATCATCTAATACAGCCCCCTGCTCCAGGCAGGAAGATCATCCTTCAGTGACTAAACAAAGACAAATATCTGTCTAACCTGCTCTTGAAAACTTTCAAGGATGGAGATTCTGCAGGTTCCTTAGGTACCTTGTTCCATTGCTTGACCAGCCTCATAGTAAGAAAGCTCCACCTAAGCTCCTACCTAAATTTCCCCTGCTCCTAGTCCTGTCCCCTGTGGCCACGGAGAAAAACCCCTCTCCAACCTCTCTATAATGATCCTTTAGGCATTTGAAAACTGCTATCAAATTTCTCCTTAGTCTTCTTTTACATACAGCGTCATATTGATTAACTCAATGTTGAGTTTTAAAAATTCAATATGCTTTTTATGTTTATGTAACTCCTTTCATCTAAGTATCTCCAAACGGTCAGTATTATGCTTTTAACTCTACTGTTGGAAAAATGGAAACATAAAGCGGTTCATTAATTTTTTTTCAATGTAGTTTGGAACAAAATTCATTTCTCTTGGTGCTAAGTCTCCAGCTCTTACCCATAAATTAACAGTTGCCACAGATATTCACTATTTTAAACATAAGAGGAACTTTTACACATGCTCCAATGCATTTTTGGATTAGAACATGTTGGAGCAGACTCGATTTAATCGCGTCTACTGCAGCATTTTAATCAAAACACTCCAGCCTGCTGCAGCGTCTCATGTATTCAATATCCCACGTTTCAGAATGGTGGTAGGGGCAGTTAAAGCACCAACACTGCCATTTTGAGGCACAGGAAACTGAATACACCAGATGCTGCAGGCGTTTCAATTGCAGTGGATCCCGAGAACCACTCCTAATTAAAATGGACTCCCTCCACCTCCATGGGAGCATGTGTATAGGCACCCACTGTTGTGAGATTTGGTATACAAGTTAAAAATGAAGTAGAAGGCAACCATAAGATATTAAGAGGAGGAGGAAAGTACCTGTACCATGTTCTTCTGGGTGCAACTTCTCATTATACTATACTTTTATACTGTATTTCAGGGGTGGCCAGAGTTACCCACCCACATCCCACTCACCTGGGACCTACACCCAATCCTCCACTGAAGTCCAAGAGCCAGAGAGCAGGGGGTGCTGCGGACCCAGAGTGGAGGTGACTGTGACCCCCCCCTACACTGCTGAGCTGCCCCAGTGACAGGAGGAGGGAGGAGAGTGGGCTTGGGGCATGCTCCCCATGGGGAAAGCCAGAACAGTGGCTGGTGCCAGGCTGTGCCATCCCTTGAGCCACATCAGGAAGAAGTGGGTGGGGCTTTGGCCAATTTCCAGAGAGCCACAAGTACGATGCCAGTGAGCCGCATGGGGCTCATGAGCTGCAGTTTGGCCACTGTGGCTATATTTGGTCATTCAAGAAGTAACTGAACTGTACTTTAAAGAAGTCTCTCTGTTTAAAAGTAATGGTCTCTTAGATAAGCCCTTTTATGGTGATCATTACTCTTAGTGATCATTAATCTTGGTAGGTATTAGAAGTAAAATATCTTCAATTTCTCCCCTTTGTTCCTAAGTTTGTTGGTCTTCAAAATCCACTCTACTCCAAGGTCCATTTCCCCCCAACTTATTCATTAAAGAATCAGTTGAAAAGTAGGGTTGGATAGTAGTGAGAGTTGATAAGTGGGCCTTGACTATTATTTTGTGGAGAGGTAATTTTTCCATTCCTGTCCCTCCCTCCCCTCCACCCCCATTTCATGGCTTTGCTTCCTCTTGGGATAGTTACTATGTCTGTTTCTATTTTCATCTGTACTTCTAAATATTTGTTGAGACACTCTGTAGCATCAGTGTGGGCATCCAGATGAGCATGACTCTGCAGTAGGTGGCACCGCAGACCTGTATGCAGTACCAAATGCTACACATTCAGGTGTTCTCCATGCTGTGGGGGACAAGGAGGGGGCTGACCCAAGGAGATCCCAGGAAAACAAATGTCCCTGTTTGTATGGACATGGTCAGTGAGGCTATTTTGGTATCAAGTAGTCAAAGTCTAAATAAATAGAAATTTGGAGCTTGGGGTGCTGCAGGAAGGTGCAAGGTACATGGATGTAGAATTGTACTTGATATACAAGTGCTTTGCATTACAAACCATTACAAATATTTAAATCTCTGGACACTTCTGGCATTCTACTGAAAAACATATAAAAATTCAATTTAACTCAGTTTTAAAATTCTTCATTAAAAGATCTGTCGCTTTAAATTACCACACTTCCTTGTATACAACATGTACCTTTTCCCCCCAAAAAAACTAGCTGCTGGGAATTGCAGCGCATGTCTTCAGCCATGAAATGAAGGCAGCAAAGGGCTCAGTTGTGCAGAAGCCAAGCTGCCTGGCCCCTCTTTTCACAGAAGAAACTAGAAGCTCTTGCTGTATCCTGCAGCTAGGATGTTAACGGTGTTGAGTAAACTGAGAGTGTGCAGCATATATGACTGGTTTTAAGCAGTTGTCTTTGGGAGCTAAGCTGTAACACAGAAGCTCTTATTGGTTATGACTACTGCAGAGAAGAATACAGGCCCACTATTGTGTAACTTCACAAGTAATGTTAAATGCATTGAAAAGGAAATGAAAGGTTTGCAGCATTCCTTTCAAGGAAATATTGGTGTGCAGTGAATAATGTGGGTGGGTGTCTGTTAGATGCATGGTGTGCAGCAAACCACTCATTAGAAAACAGGCCAAATAAAAACCAGCATGTTGCTGTTCTTCAGCAATCTGCCGATCAAGAGCTCAACTCGGCTGCAAGAACTGCGTCCCAACGGAAACGTGACCTATTAAAATTTCTGTGCAGCAGTTAGCCATGACTTCTCTTAGTTACTTGGAGTTATTAGTTATTTTTCCTGGAAAGTTTTGTGCCTGTTTTCTGGCTTTAAATCATTCAAGTCCTCCTCCTAGCATAAATATCACCTTTTTGATGCACAAATTTGCCTAGCTTCACATCCAAATCAGCAACATCACAGTTGATAGTCCAAACAATGTCATGATGGCCCTCACCAGCTATCAGGTTGGGACTTTAAACATGTCCTTTTACAACAGATTATTTTAATCCCTAAACCACACTTTGCCTTGCATCAGTTATGGATCCAGGAACCAGGACTCCTGGGGCACACCCAGATGAGCACACACATGCACTCGGCAGCACCTCTAAGACTTTTGAGGCACCGTGAAACACGCATATGAAAAGGTTCTCCATGCTGCAAATTTGGAGCCAAAATCAGATACTGGAAAATCCCAGTATTTTTAAAAACAAACAAAACAAAAAAACCCCTAACAGTAAAAAAATAATAATAATAATAATAATTAAAAACAAAAACAAAAAAAAAACCTGGGGTGGTGCATGTGGCTGCAGTGTGTGCTGCCTGAAACCAGAGCCTGGCTGGCCGGAGTCATGCTCGGGCTGCTGGCCAGGTTCCACGTGCCCCTGTTTCTGCTGCTGCAGCCCTGGCAGGCCCCAACGAATCAAGGCAAGGCTGCTTGGGCCAACCCAGATGGTGGTCCCAGCCTCCCCTATCCCACGCGGGGCAATTTGCTGCACACCAGAGTGCACATCCAGGGGCATTTCCTGAGGACGAGTAGCAGTGGCCCAAAAACATGCTAGTACTCCTTATCCCTGGGGGAACGCACACACGTTCATTTAGACATGACCCCGGGTTCCATTCCTAGTTTTTCTCCAGCTTCTGGTACAGGCTAGTCATTTAATATCTTCCCTCCCTCCCCCCCACCAGCTCTCTGATCTATAAAATGGTTTTTATTTATTTCACAGTGATATTGTGAGTCTTAATATTTGTAAAAAAAAAAAAGCTTTGTGACCTTCACAGGGAAGGTGTTATATTACTCATTAGTGTAGTCTCAAATAATTAACTAGTCAACAGGCCAGACCAAAGTATCCTCAGCTAAAAGCCATTTGAGGAAGACATTCTCTTCTACACTATTACTGGCTACCTTTGCAAATAACACAGCAATCTTTAAAAAAACCACACACACGCACACACAAAAAGAATAAATGTATGTTTCAGCAATGACTAACAAGCCACAATCCATATTTAAATCCCAAGTTACTAAAAATAATAATGGGGAATTTTACTTGTCTTTGCAGAGTTGGGGCCTGGCAATGGACTCCTTTGACTTATACAGCACTGTAAGAGTTTATATAAAATCTAATCTTCACTGAAAGCAGGCCATAAGCAGTTTATACAATTACATTATTGGAGTTTGTGAATTAAAGATGAGGAACAATTTATATGTTCCTGATCTTAAATGTTCTTTAATTATTTACTGCATTAAAGAATAAAAATTTAATTGCAGCTCTATTGTTCATATTAACTGATAATCTCCACCTATTCTGTTAATGGGGAAAAATCCTAGTTATTGAATCCCACATTGGTTTTGCTTCCTCTATGGGCCTTTAAAAATATATATGGTAATATAACTGAAAGGTGTTGATTGAATAAACTCCCAGGCTTTAATTGGTTTTAATCAAGTGACTCTCATTCCGCTGCTGTGAAAACTTGAAGATTTCATTTCAGCCCATAGAAATAGGTCATTCAGCCTTAAGGTTGGGATAGCACTTAAATTTTATTTCCTTTGTGTGTCTGGGTATTAAACCATAGATCCACTGTGCTGGACTCTACTTCAACCTGATGCTGATGTCATGGACAGTCCATCTGAAAACAGTCCCCTGCCCTCCCCCGTACAAGTCTGGCACCGGAAGTCCCCCTCTATGCGGCACTGGTCAGGCCGCAGCTGGAGTACTGTGTCCAGTTCTGGGTGCCGCACTTCAAGAGGGATGTGGACAACATGGAGAGGGTCCAGAGGAGGCCACTCACATGATCGGGGGCAGCAGGGCAGGCCCTACGAGGAGAGGCTGCGGGACCTGAACCTGTTCAGCCTCCACAAGAGAAGGCTGAGGGGGGCTTGAGTGGCCTATTACAAACGAGTCAGGGGGGACCAGCAGGCACTGGGGGAGTCCCTGTTCCCCCAAGCACCGCCAGGAGTGACCAGGAATAACGGTCAGAAGCTGGCAGCGGGTAGATTTAGGCTTGATATCAGGAGGCGCTATTTCACAGTCAGGGCAGCTAGGGCCTGGAACCAGCTTCCAAGAGAAGTGGTGCTGGCCCCTACCCTGGGGGTTTTCAAGAGGAGGTTAGATGTACACCTCTTCCCTGCCATGGCGGGGGGTTGGACTCGATGACCTGCTCCGGTCCCTTCCGACCCTAGAAAGTATGAAGCTATGAAGTCCTCAGTTTTCAAACCCTTAAGAACTTTCATGACTGCTTGGAATTCTCTCCGCTTGACCTTGCTTCTTGAAGTGTGGGCACTACGACTACACTATAGCAGTTGCACTAATCAGCAACAGAGGTATTAGAAGCTCTTCCAGCTTGCTGTTCCCCCATTTGGTCAGCTACTGACACTACAGAAGCTTTCATTTTCCCTTCAATGGATCTACAACTTTGGTCTATCTAGTGCACACTTAAATTTTGAAGAAGTGTGGTTCAGTGTCCTTGCACATTAAATCAGACTTTTGGGGAAGCCACTTTGGCACTAGGGTTTTGAGATTTTGTGATGGAGTTCACTGGTCACTAGGGATTGGATTTAGACCATCTATTTACTTAACACGGACTACCACAAAGCCAAGGGCAATCACAGCGCTTCATTATAACTTGGCTTGTTTTGAGTTGTTGACCTAGATCCCTATCGGGTTCCTCTCCCAGTCTCCAAGCCAGCTTTGTTCAGGGTTGTGCTATCCTTGCCTGTCACATAGAAAATCTGACAATTAAGAAATTCCATTTATTTCCCATTTCTCCTCTTTTTCTCTTTGCTTGTTCTAGCTCAGAAATCCCAAACATTGATCTTTAATTCATTGAATGGCTATAACATATTTTGGCTTCTCTCATGGATATGATACATGTAGATGTTTTGTTATTTGCTAAAAAAGTAAATATTTTTAGTACAATTTACAACTGTTTAAAGTAGTATTTAACTACCACCTCTGGATAATCTGCCCCTCCTATTAAATTGGGATTACTAACTCTGCTATTCAAATTGCACCATATTAACTGTTCCTGCTATTGACTGGGGATTAACTGTCTCATTATTAAAAATAGGCACCTTTAATTCTTGTCTGAGTTTGTCTAAATTCAGCCATGATTAAGTCGCTTAACTTTGTTGCTAATCTAACTAGATTAAGCTCCTGGAGGCTGTCACTACAAGTTGTGTTTTCCAATCCTATAATAATTCTTCTAGCTATTCCTGGAATTGGTTTCATTTTTTAAGTCCTAGCTGGAAGTGTGGACACCAGGAATAGCAGTTGCGCTAGTCAAGAGGCAAAGGTAATTTAACCTTTCTTTCCTCTTAGTTATTCCCCAGTTTATCATCCCAGGTTCTCATTACCTTTCTAAGACATGGTGCCACACAGTGAGTTTGCATTCACCTTATTTTCACAATGATCCCACATCTTTCTTTTTAGAGTCATTGTATCCCAAGACAGTCCCCCATCCTATGCAAGCAGGGGCTGTGCCCTGGACAAAGGCAGCTGGTGGCAATAGTGGCAGGGGCTGGCCACCAGAAGTTGTTTTTGTCCTCTTTCTCTCCACCCAAAGTCAGGACCTGGGATTACTGTGCCAATCTCCCTGCCTTTGGTATGCTCCTATGTGTAAGGATAGCTTTTTATAGTTTTGTAGATAGGATCTTAGACTTGTCGACATATAAAAGGATGGTATGTATTTGCACCCAGTTTACCAATCCATTCGGATTTGCCCCATCTCTCTGATCTAACCCCTTCATAATTTTCTATTCCCCCAACTTTGTGTCATGTGAGATCTTTATCAATAAGAGTGTTATGTTCTATTCCAAAATATGAATTGGAGTTATGTTCTATTCCAAAACCCTGCAGCATCCTTATAGGCTCAGCAGTGCTACGTTGGATAGCACTACAGAAGAAAGACTTGGGGGTCATCATTGACCACAAGTTGAACATGAGCCTGCAATGCGATGCTGCGGCTAATAAAGCGACCAAAACGCTGGCTTGCACCCATAGATGCTTCTCGAGCAAATCCCGGGACGTCATTCTCCCCTTGTACTCGGCCTTGGTGCGGCCGCAGCTGGAGTACTGCATCCAGTTTTGGGCTCCACAATTCAAAAAGGATGTGGAGAAGCTTGAGAGAGTCCAGAGGAGAGCCACGCGCATGATCAGAGGTCAGGAAAACAGATCTTACGATGATAGGCTGAGAGACATGGGACTCTTTAGCCTGGAAAAGCGCAGACTCAAGGGTGATCTGATGGCCACCTATAAGTTTATCGGGGTGACCACCAGGATCTGGGGGAACGTCTGTTCACCAGAGTGCCCCAAGGGATGACGAGGTCGAACGGTCACAAACTCCTGCAAGACCGTTTCAGGCTGGACATCAGGAAGAATTTCTTTACTGTCCGAGCCCCCAAGGTCTGGAACAGTCTGCCAGCGGAGGTGGTTCAAGCACCTACATTGAACACCTTCAAGAGTAAATTGGATGCTTATCTTGCTGGGATCTTATGACCCCAGCTGACTTCCTGCCCTTTGGGCAGGGGGCTGGACTCGATGATCTCCCGAGGTCCCTTCCAGCCCTGATGTCTATGAAATCTATGAATATTTGGATACATAGGACACTAGTAGAAATCTATGCACTCTGTGACAAGTCCCTGTTGACACTTGGAACCACAACCGTAACAGAGGACATGGTCAATAGATTTGTCTGTCAAAATATCAAGTCTATCAGAATGCAATCCACAATCGTTTATAAAACTGTTACCAGTAAAATGCAAAAGTGTGACTGGGTAAGGCTGTATGGGACAAGGCAAGCACTAGGCAGAGAAATCCTGAATTCTGAGGCAGAACTAATTAGCCCAGGTGCTAGCACCATATTAACACAGCTATACTGGTTTCTGGAGCTAGCACGGAGAGAGCTAGGCTGAGGTGCCATTACATGGTGCCGCCTTGCGTTGTATACCTAATGATTCCCTCTAACCAGTTTCACTGTAGGTTTTCTGTATTTTCTGTGGAAAAACTATAAATTATGTTTGTATACATACAGCGTAGTGCTCTCTGATTTAAATATGCAATAAAACATGTGCATAATATAGAAGTCTATGACTGGATTTGAAAGGTAAAATATTGTCAGCGTCTTGGAGTCTAACAAAGTAAAAATATAGACTTGTACAAAAGCTACAAGAAACATTAATGGTTAGTTATATAATGATCTTAAACTGCTTTGTTTGATCACTTCAGATAAAGCTAAATATAATGGTTGAAAGATTAAGTTTCCAGTAGACTGAAATTACATTGATTTAACATAGCTTGATATAAAGTATATAGAGGTAGTGCAAATATTAGGAAGTGAGAATTATGCAGTGAGCCTACTGTACTGTAGATATTTAACAGTACTGTAAATCAGTTATTTTAACAATTGCTTTTTTGTACATTTTGGCATATCAAAGCAATTAACCTCCTGCAGGTGATCCTTCTGGTCTGCCTGAGGACTGACTTTCATTCTGAAAATGTCAGAAAGCCTAATGCCTACAGGATTTCCTATTTGATCTGTATCAAGGGCAAAAGCTATATTAATTGAGCTTAGTATCTTCTTATTAGTTCCTGAAGAGTTCTTGATAGAAAATATTTGCAGGTTGTTTTATATATATTTTTAAAACAATAAAGCCATGATTAACCAATCAGCTTTTAGGGGCCAAGTCAGAGGGTCGGAAAGTTCCACTCGGTTATCTGTTGATTTTAGAAAAAACAAAATGTTGGTTATAGAAATCTAGCTCGGCCTATTGTGATCTGAACAGATGTGATTCAAACACAAGACTTTATTGATTTGACTAGGTATAGGACTTCATAAAAAAAATAAAATAAAATAAAATAACTAACCAGTACAATTTTCAAGGGTAGTAACTAAGTTTCTATAAAATTATTTTATTTTGGAGATAGTTTTATTTTTATTTACAAGAGGAACCTCCAAACAACTCTATCATTTCCTCCAATGATTGTATTAAACAATAATGATCTGGCTGCTGCAAAAGGGAGTGTGGTCTAATCATTTGATTACAGAGCTGGGAGTTCTCCTAAATCTTCACACTTTGTGTTCTAATTTTGGACCTGATGCTAATTTGCTGTGTAGCCATACATAATCAAAGGCACGTTAATTAACATAGTCATTTTTCATTTTTTCCTGGTCTGCAATGTAGGCCCAATACTTGCAGTTATATTCCAACTTGCAGAAGTGTGTGAGGACTAATCACCCTGTATTTGCACGTGTGCTGAAGATATTACATTCTTTACAAGCACAAAGCATTGTCATGGATGACTACGAAGGTGGGCAATCTTCATTTGCCACATTTTAGGAAGGTACCATTACTATGAGGAAGAGTTCTGCTGTGGAAACATCCCCTACACTCCAAAGGCACAACTGTCAATTAGGATCACAGAAAAGTAGGGCTAGAAGTCATCATCTAGTTCAACCCCCTGCTCAAGGCAGGATCATCCCTAACTAAGCCAACCCAGACAAGTGTCTCTCTATCCTCTTCTTAAAAACTTCCAAGGGTGGAGATTTTACAACTTCTCTGGGAAGGCTGTCCCAATGCTTAAACATGATCATAGTGAGAGTTCTTCCTAATATACAATCTAACTGTCCCGTGTCATGGTTTATGAACATTGCTCCTTCTGTCCCCTGTGGCCACCAGGAATGGTCCATCGCCATGCTCCTTATAACCACTTTCCAGGTATCTGAAGACTCTTATCAAATCCTTCCCTCGGGTCTCTCTTCTCTAGACTGAAAACAAAAAACCCCCAAAAAACAAAACCCAGTTCTTTCAGCCTTTTCTTGTGCTAAAATTTGAAATGAACTGGGACCCTGTGCACAATTTAAGGGTTGCACGTTATCAGAAAACAAATGTCCTCGCTCCTAGAAGAAAGGTTATAGGGAAGTAAGATGAGAGGTAACCTAGAGAAAGGAACATGAAGAAGAAAAAGGGAAGCAAAGAGAGTTTGCTTTACTGACTGGAATGAGTTACCAAAAATATTCTAAAATAACAATTTGGTGTCATCAGGTCAGTCCTGAATGAATGATTGTTAGTAATAGGTAGGGGGGGGTGTGCGCGTGTGTGTGTGTGCGCGCGTGTGTGTGTGCGCGCGCATGTAATGTCTGGGATGGTTGGGGTGGTTTAGTTGGGGATGATCCAGTCTTGAGCAGGGGGCTAGACTAGATGACCTTGTGAGATCCCTTCCAGACCTACTTTCCTATGATCCTATGTTTGAATAGTTCTCCACTGAATGAAGAATTAAATTCAAGGTATTTTTCTGTATTCTTTATGTAGCTTTTGGCCAGACTATCAAACAACTGCCTCTCTGAAGCCACCATTTTCTTCAGTAGCTATATTTTTCAGAAACTCTCTCATGGACACAATTTTGTCAGTTCATCTTCAGAAGCGGGATAGAATGAGCACAGATCTCTCCCCTTCACAAAATATAAAATTACTTTCTTTAGCTTAGTTTTCCCACAATGATCATTGTAACAGCAGCAAAAAACAAGGAGACAAGGGGGAAGGACAGAGCATGAGAGTACAAGAGAAAGATGAGGAAAGAAAACTCTTACCTCCCAGAAAGGAAAACAGAAACAAGAGTCAGGAGACTGGAAGGACCTCAGGGGTCATCTACTTCCTGCACAAATTCAGGATACACTGCACCTAAACAATCCCAGCCTCTTTAAAACTTTCAGTGAAGGAAAGTCTACAACCTCCCTAGTCAACTCCCAAATTCCTTCTATGATGACGGAATGGAAGTTTCTTCTAAGAGTTGATTTAAATCGGCTTTGTTTCAGTTTAAATTCATTGCATCGTGCCCTGCCTTATGCAGCAGAGGAAACCAATTGTTCTTCTTTATGGTTGCCTTTCAAATATTTGAAAACCACTATCATGGATCCCTTTAATCTCCTTTCCTCCACACTAACCATAACATAGTTCTCTCTGTCTTCCATGGTACAACTTGCATTCTAACCTCTTTGTCATCTTTATCATTCATCTCTTGATCTATTCCGGTTTCTCTGCATCTGTCCTAAAATGTAGAGTCCAGAACTGAACACAATACTACAGCTAGAGCCTAACTAGCACAGAGTAGAGTAGTTCTACTCTGCCCATGTCTTACATGGAATAGTCCTACTAATGAAGCCCAAAATTGCATTTGCTTTTTGCTGACTGCATTATGTTCCTAGCTCATATTAAATCTCTTCCACCAAAACTCCCAGGTCCATAGATCATAAAGCAGCAAAGCATTAAGTTCTATATAAACATATGTGCAAATACAGCATATCCAATCAGAAATACTTCATAAAACTGAAGTAAACTTTTAGAAAAATTACCCTTTCTAAATTCTCTTCTCTTCTGGTTGTCTAAATTGCAGCTCAAGGCAATTCTAAGAGAGAACCAAATTTTCTCTCTCATGTATTAAAGTGAGTAGCTGTCCTTTGCACCATTATCCTTCAGTCAAAATCATCAGTGCTATTTCAGTGATTTTAGTTTTACCAGTTGGCCTTTGAAATGAAGGCTTGTTGCAACAATGAATGTGTTAGTCTCAAGATCCCTGGTACTTGCTGTGTCTATAAGCAAAAGCAACATTGTAGTCTAATGTGATCTAATCTCTGAAGATCACTTCTAGGGAAAGTTCAATCTAAATGTGAGGCCTATAGCCCTTTACATTATTTTAAAAAGTAACTGTTCTCAGAAGTGAGGTCTGCTGTTAAAAATATTATTTCTGATACTATTGAAGGAAAAGGCTGAGCTTGGGTGTGTGAGATTTCTCTCCTTCTGCCTCTTGAGCTGTAATAAAACTCTATCATGCTGTCCCACTAGTGTGCATGGGACATGCATGATCCTCCTCTAGAAATAAGAAAGCAATTCAGTTCATTTTTAATCTCTGATATCTCAGGTGAGACTACAAGCAAGGCTGGCAGTTATGGCTAGAGGAACTTTTGTGATGAGGAAAACTACCCAGTAGACTGAAAATGGCAACCCATTAAACTTTTCAACTGTTTTTTTTGGTTTGTGTTTTGTTTTTACTACTTCCCTTCTGATGAACATAAAAACATGTTACTACTTATTACATAAGAACTGCTATTTATTGGGTGAGATCATAGGTCCCTCTTGCCCAGTACCCTGTGTCACGCAGTGGCAGACTGGATGCTGAAAGGGAGTGTGAATTGGGTATGAACAGCGTTTTTTCCACAGTTCCTCTCTCACTTGCAACCTCCAGCATAAAGGCTAAGTACAGACGGTCAAAAAGCCTGAAGCTGAATCGATTCAGCCTTCACAGTTTAGTCTAAGCTGCATAGATTGAACCAAAAAACAAGTGAACAGACATTCACTTTTACAGCCATCTACTTGTATTGGCCCAGGCCAGAAGTGGGGGGGGGGGGGGGGGGGGGAGGGCAGTAGAGCATGCCTCATTGCTCACCTGGAGCATACAGCTTGAGCCAGAGGTAGCCCATCCACCCTGCAAAGGGAAGGGGGAGGTACAAAGCATCCTGGGATACTGGGGGACTGTGAGTTAATTTGAATCTGGAGGGGATCTGCGGCAGAAGTTCAAACTGATTTAACCTGAATCAGTTAAGTCTTGTACTACATCCATCCAAGTTTATCTTAAACCAATTTGGGCCATTTTGAAAGTGGTTTATGTGCATTGAATTTCTATCGTGTTACCAATTTTGAATTGGTTTCTGATCACTTGTGTGCAATTTCTGTCCCTAGCCTTGAGGTCTAAGAAGTTCTTTTTTCAGAGGCTGAACCCCTGACTCCCATGCTCAATAGCTACTGATGCACCTTTTCCTCCAAGAATTTATCCAATCCCTTTTTTAACTTCACTAAAATGTCGGCTTCCACAGCAACTGGTGGCAATGAGTTCCACACTTTAATTGCACACTACGTAAAAAAGGACTTTGTTTTGTTAGTTTTAAGCTTACTACCTACTAGCTTCATTCAGTGATCTACTGCCCCAATCTCGCTTCATAAAATGACTGAGGTTTTTTTGTTTGTGTTTTTTGTTGTTGGGTTTGTTTTTTTGCCCCAATCTGTACTACTGAATCTAATATCTGAAATAAGTTGTACTCTAAGGAGCAGGAACATTGCTGCAATTGCCCACCTTTTTCCACCCTTGAAAGAGTACTCTCATGCACATCTGTTGTTTTTTCCCCACATGTTTTAAGGGGACTAAAACAGAAATCAGCATAGACTAAGGACATTTGGTAAACTTGCCGAAACATGCTAGCTTTTCCTATGCTGCTAAAAGCAGATGGACTCATGTGATTTGTGTATTATGTGACTTGCTACTAATGTACACTTTCTGGACTCTTCAACTATTAATACGAAAACACTAGTTTACATGGGTTTTTAAATACTTTTCATCCAGTTCAGAGATACAAAAGCTAAAACCTCAACACTTTAAATTAAACAAATGCTTCAATAAAATTGTATGATGTAGCTCTGTGGTTACCTGGGAGTTCTAGTCGAGGAGAATTATCAATGAACAAGACCAGCAAACTGGAAAGAACAATCTTAGGAATCCTATTTAGAGTAGGCAAGGGAACAGCACTGACTTAATTTATCGTGGATTTGTCAGCAAATGCCTCAACTTCTTCCCAATCTTCCTAAATTTCTCACGTTGCCAGGGTACAATATAGTTTTAAGAAAAGAGTTTAAAATAAAGTGGGCAAAAAATAGTAAATGCCACTTTTTCTGCCCATAACAGGAAGGGAATTTTATATACATTGTAGGTAAAACTTTCAACAGTACCTGAGGCCTATTTGCATAAGTGTTTGGGGAATCTAAATCTATTTGAAAGCCAGTGGGACTTAGGCTCCTAACTGTCAAAGTTTAATATCTAAAAAGGCACCTTCAACTCCCAAATTGCTAAAATTTCCTGTGCCTCAATTTAAGGGAAGGTAAGTAAATATTTATGATTGACACACCTGCTTACCTAGGTTTTACAAGCAAAAATTCTTGCGATTTGTTATGAGTGAGATATTACCAGTGCATAGTGACTTCCTGCCACTCTTTCTGATTCCAGTTTTCAGAAAAGATCCTGATCATCAGAAGACAGGATTATTTCTCTAGTAACTGAAGGCTTTATGAAAGCCAGAGGCTTTTTACATTCCCTTGTTATAAACAATTTCTGTAGGTATAAAACAATTAAAAATGTCTCAGACCTCTGCCAGTTTCTTGGTGTTTGTCTTTATTTTGGTTTCAGCACTCCTGTGCTCATTGGAACAGCTTCCCTCTCCATGTGTATGAGGCTTCTTCATTTTCATCTTTCTCTGGAAAATTGACTTTTCTGTGGGGCCAGCTAGTGTTAGAGTCTGTCAGCCTCTCAGTTCAACACAGAATGTATAATTTAAACTCGTCACCTTCAGTCTCATCTTTTGACTGCCAGATTGTAAATTCTCCCTAGATTCAAAAAATGACTCAACGGGAAGAAATTCTGGAGAGAGGTACTAACTGTATGCAAAAGTCAACAGTAGCAAGTACTAGACCTTAAACTACTACCAAGCATTTCTTACTGCATTTAAGCTTGAACACTGTCTCCAGCAGGCTATTGATAACTATAACTCCCATTCTTGCCTCTTTTTTTTCCCTATTATTTGGGAGTAGGGAGGGAATCTCCTGTAGGTTTTCACCAAATGATTCCCATTTAAGTTCTACCATAATCTGAACTGCTCTGGTCATATACAGTGGAAAATTGCATATTTCTTTTGTTTCCACTTAAACAAATTCGAAACATTGTATGGTAGCACTGATTTCAGTGATTTGCCCAATACAGTCTCCACAGATGAAGGGAGCCTGCAGCAAACACAATTGGCCCATATCTCTTCAAGCAGTCTACTTTTTGGTATCTTGAACTGAATTTAAATACTTGATTAATTAACATTGCTCCATTCATTTGTTCCACTGACATTGACATGTTCTACAGAGTTGCAAATTTTGACATTTTCAATGGTTTTCTTGTCAGCGTTTTCTTTTTGTTAAACTGATTTTAAAAAGTAAGAGAGATCCCAATATTAGAGAAACATAGTAGAGGTGTACAAAGCTCTGGTGGCTGGTAATTGCTATAAAATGTACAGTTAATATATTATATAGTTGATTGATACAGTTTTTAAATTATATGGTCTTTCATACCATGAAGTTGTAAAGGTTTGGAAGGTTTTTCCATTGGCATTCCATTTCAAAGCTGTAAAAATGATGAAGATTTTTACAGAAGTCAGTCTGACAATATGAAGCCGAAAACTAGCAGATTGTGGTGCTTGAGTATTGCAGGACAAGCTGCATAGAACAGAAATAGCTATCTTTCCACAGAAAAAAATACATTTGTATGTGTAACATAACTATAATATGAAAAATGTTAAGGCCGCAGAGGGCTGCATTCTCACAAAACTGGCAAGTTGCATGGTGGGTATTTGTATGTCAAGGTATATCATGGGAGTTGTAGTCCAGTCAAGGCACCATATGCCTTTTTCTTACCAGTTGGGCAGACGTCATGGTTGGATTCCATAGGTTTTGATATAGGATTAAAAGACCTGCCATCAAATACTTTATTTTGCTTTTCTGACAGAAAATTGAAACTTTTAGCAAAATATGAAATATTTCAGTGTCTTGTATGTTCTTTCCTCCTCCCCATGTCATATGCTTCAGTACAGAGGGTGGGTATCATATGTGTATAATAATAAATAGTTTATTATTATATATAATAATAAATAGTTTATTTTTCTTGTTCTTGGGTGTATAAGAAGGAGCAACAAATTAGTTGTTGCAGGACCAATTTTTTTTGTTAAACTTACAAAATATAGTTAAAGCTACTTCACACAGGCAAAATTTTAAGAAGTCCTTTGAAACACCTGTGATGAACTGATCTACAGCTGGTGAAGATAATGCGACCCAAGAACATGAGCACTGCAAATCTCTGGTAGTAGTATCAAGACATTCTGCAAATATTTAGGGTGTTATGTTTAGTCATGATACTGAATGTTGTAGCTTCTCATAAGAAAAGTGTTTTTATTGTTTGATCAAGGAGACCTACAAGTCTGATAAATAGTGGAACAAATTGCATGAGTAGAAGTGCCCTGGTGAACATACAAATAACGTGTGAAAGAAGCCTATAAAGCAGGGGTGGGCAATTATTTGGGCAGAGAGCTGCTTACTGAGTTTTGGCAAGCCATCGACGGCCGCATGCCAGGCAGCCAGGGCAGATAAATACTAATTTTTTCTAAATTTTTTAAGGGTCCCGTAGGCCAGATAGAATGGCCTGGTAGGCCGCATGCAGCCCACCTCTGCTATGAAGTGATGAATTGCAGCACTTAGTGGGGATGGGAAGTTTGAGAGTATATGCTATGGGAAAGAACATAGCGTAGTATAGTCTAAACATAAAAAGAAAATTTAGAGAATGATGGAATTTTTTACAGCCAGTCAAGTTAAATAATGAGACTTCTTAAAAGGCCGTTCTCCAGGGTATAACATGGGTAATTTATAGACTGAGGAGATAGACATTGGTAAAAAGAAATTTAATGAATTATTTATTTCAGTCTTCACAGAGGAAGATAGAAGGCAAATGCCTGACATTACTGTTCCCAGGCAAGGAAGAAAAAGTATAGGAGGATAGCAGGATTCTGCCAAAACAGATGGAAAAACCCCTGAACTACCTGAAGCCTTATAAAACCAATACTGAAATCTAAATAAGAGATCTCTTTTGATATCTTAAAGTAGCAAAACAAGACTGACAGCAATAGGGCTACTATTAAAAATTACACATTTGCCAATTGTTGCTAAATAGTGGTAGTTGAGATGCTACTATGTACATTGCATTTTTTAATAGGAAATGGCCGTGGTAAGTGTTGGCAATTATACAGCATTAAGATGCAATGATGAGCAGTGCTTGGAGTCTGAAAATGCCCTGAATGATGTTAAGAAAGGCTGCTTTATAAAGCAGTTTATCCATAGGGAAATATGAAGTATTTTACCCATGAGGAGTATCCAAGAATTACATCAACTGGATTTTAACAGTGGTGAAAAAAAGAAATACAACATACCCCTCACCCCACCACTGAAAGCTCATTAGGTACAGAGCAGTGGACCCACCAGCATGGTACGAGTTAATTCTGTTGCACTGAATTCTAGTTTTAAAAGCACAGCAACGGTTGCTAGGAAATCAGTGGAAAAGTTTTATACTTTTAGTCTAATACTAAAAAAAAAACCATCTCAACTGTGGTAACAATTTTGACATTATAAGACCTAGCAAAGTAGGAGAAGTGAATCTAATATATTTAAATTGAAGACTTGCACAAGGGCAGAGAGGAATTGGAGTAAAGATGGAGTGGAGAAAGAGTTCTGGTAATCTGGATATATAAGGCAGAGATTACCTTGTGACGAGATGGGCAATAATTAATGTAGTCAGGTTTTGTCAGCAGATGCTGTCTGATAAAGTGACTGCTGGCTCATGAAAACATATGCGTCTCTGATTCAGTTAGTTTATAACATGCATTTCTACCCTGCCTTCTGCCTGAGTTCAGATGAAGGGCAATGTCACAAATCTGTGGAGTGTCATTTGGTACTGAAGTTAGAGCATGTTCTGAGCTGTCCTGCTGGCATATTTACTACAATGTCTAAAATGCAGAGCTCGCTCTCCACTGCTAGATGGCCAGGTATCCTGGCATGCTTTGCTGGAGTGCCCCTTTTACATATTTTTGACAGTGGCCAAAACCAGCTGAGTGCAGAGGAAACCATTGATTGGCCAACCGTCTTGCTGAAGACACAGATTCCAGTCCCTCCTTAGCCAGGCATGGGCTTTCCACTGATTGACCGTCACAGCTGGGATCAGATCTTCATTGGCTGCCTGGAGACAGCGAGTGGCAGAACCAAGCAAATCCTTGGGGGCTTCTAAGTGTGAAGAAAATGGGCTGTTTTTGCAGTTTAATTGTCACACTGTATGTGTGCAGGGGCTTTTACGATTTCAAAGTGTAGTTTAATTTGCAATGTAACTATTTGTAAGGTTGCACCCTTTGACAGCTGCCCCTTCCCATGGCCCACCCCCCTGCTGCAGGAGTGGTGGGCTGAAAGCAGAAGTGGTGAGGGGCCTGATTTTCTTCTTCTTTTTCCCCACAGAGCCTGCCCACATCTCCCATGGCTGGGGGGGGGGGAAGGAAGGGGGGACCAAAGGGCCCCTGAGCTGCAAAGGGCCCTGGTCCTTCCTTCCATGGTGACAGCACCCCCTGGGGCCACCCAGGCAGGGTGCTAGCTGCATGGATGCTGCCCTAGCTCACAGGCAGCACCCACTGGATTCAACTCTTCCCCAACACTGTGCGAGGAGCAGCGCCCAGCAGGCTTCCAATGCAAGGGCTCAGGGAGGAGTTGGATCAAGTGGGTGCTGCCTGTGGGCTGGGGCAGCACCCGCACAGCTAGCACCCTGCCTGGGCAGCCCCAGGGGATGCCACCACCACAGAGGGAAGGACCGGGCCTCCCTGTAGCTCAGGGGCTGCATGGCCCAGTGACAGCTTGTGTGGGCAGGCTCTGCTGAGAAGGGGAAAAAAAAATCAGTGAGGGGCCTGATTCTCTCTTCCTCCCCCCGCCCCAGCTCGAGCAGGACACTGAGCTATTAGTGGAATTTCTTCCACCAGTCAGGACAGTGTGCCCCCCTCACCCTTCTCCTGATTTGGTGCATTTACGATCCGGGGGCAGAGCTCCCAGGCGGAGGGGTCCTGGCGAGGTTTTTGCTGCCTCTTGCTCTGATTGGACCTTTTGGGACCCAGGGTGGAGCCCAGATGGCTTTAAAAGAACAGCAAGTTCGGTTGGGAGATCAGACTGGCAAGGGACAAGAAGAGTGGAGCTGAGAAAAGCTGGGCAGAGCTGCCCAGCGGGCACTAGCCCTAGGCTCCTGAAGATGCCGCTGGAGGAAACACCACCAGAGCCACGGCCCTGGTAGCAAGGAAATCCTGCTTGGACCCCACATGGTGCACACCCTGGTGCACGGAGCCTTGGCCCTGGGAGCAGGGAGAGCCCACTTGGGCCTCATCAAGGGGTCTCTCTCCTAAGGCACTCTTGGAGCATCGTCAGTCCCTTTCCTCCTACAGGGACACTGGGCCTAGGCCCAGAAAAGGCAGGCTGAGCCCCACCCCTTACCTCGACAGAAAGCAGGGCCTTGGAGGTGCCTAGGGCCGGACCCCGGCCTATGAAGAAGGAACCCCCTGTGGCACACCCGGAGCATCAGCCAAGTCCACACGAGGTTGCTGCGGGGGGGGGAGGGGAACAAGCCAACGCTCAGGACAACAGCATGCTCAGGGAATAGGGGCTTTGCAAGGGAGGAACCCCCCCCCCTCCTTTCAGAGAACTGGGTGAGTGTGCCCTACAAAATGGAGAGCTGCACCTCCATATTTTGTAAACCGGTTGTACTGTGTGAGTGATGCTATAGTTTAGCTGGTAAATCATTTTAAGGTTGTTATTTTCTATTGGAGTCTATTTTTCTTGTTGTTTGATAATTTTTTTGAGTATTATATTGGGAATCTGGTACTTACCTGCTGAAGGCCTGCACCGGATTACCTTGTGGGCCTAGTTGCTTACCTTAAGGATCTTGGGGTCCTGGGTAAGGGGCTGCTCTCAAAACATACACTGCACAACCACATTCCCGAATATAGTTATAAATATGTGTATGTATAAGAATGTACAGTGGTTAATTTTCTCTAATATTATCTATTTTTGGGGGGCAGGGGGTGTATGTGTATAGTTTTATATAATTCTTTATATGTTAAATACATTCTGTGTATAGTTAAGTACGCTTTGTGTGGTGTGGCTCTATAGAGAATAGAGAAATCTGTACCTGAGTCACAGCATCCCTCTCACAGCACTGTTGCCTGCCCACCTATCCCATCCAGTTGAGGACAGGACACACCCTTGGGTGTATCTGGGTTGCACTGAATTTCAATAGATGGGCTTTCTGAACTACACATAGGGCCATTGATGGGACCCACATCCCTATTCTATGTCCACCTCATTGCACCTCAGATTACATAAATTATAAGGGTTTCTTTCTGGTTATACTCCAGGCAGTCATGGAACTTCAGAGGTGCTTCACTAATGTTTGTGCTAGGTTACATGATGCTCACATATCCAGGACCTCTGGTTTCCTGGAAATGATGGGTTGTGGAGGGTCTGCTCTAGGTGTTCCCAGCAAGGATTTAGGTGGGCTGCCTGTTTTCCTCCCATACAGATCATCAGGGACTTGGCCTACCCACTGCTCCCCTAGCTTGTGAAGCCATGCTCTGGTTGGCTGGACCTCGGGAAGGAGTTCTTCAGTTACAGGCTGAGCATGTGCTGGATGGTGGTAGAGTGCACCTTTGATTGCCTAAAGGTGTGCTGGAGGTCCTTAAGGCACTGCCTTGAACTCTGTCTGAGCGACGTTCCCAGCTGTGTGGCTTCTGCCTGCATCATCCACAATATGTGAATGGTAAAGCCTACCAAGAAACCAGGATGGCTCTGGACAGACCCGTGGCAGAGGAAACCCTTGGCACTTTCGATGGTACCCAGGTTGAAGTAGCACACCTGGCTGAGCATCTGGACAGACCCTGGCTGTCTTGATCAGGGAAGCCTTAGATTAATACTTTCTGAGACAACATTTTTCTGGGTGGGAGAAGGTATAAGAAACCTCCTGAGTGATTGTGATCCCTTCCTTTGCTGCAGTGTACTTCTAATGGTCTGTCACTCGCCTTCCCAGAACATCTCAATAATCATCTTTCCTGCTAATCTTTGGCCATGACAATCCCTCTTGTCTGGAATTGTAGTAGGAAGCCTGGGGTTGGGCGACTGAGGTATGTAGTCCTGTGCTGGATGTTTGGGAGGGCTGGCTGGGAAAGGAAAAGAGGCATAGGGTCTGCAATGTAAGTCAGGGTTGTAAACAGCTCAGGTTGAGGCCTGGAAAAGAAGCACACCAGAAACAAATGTCGTGACTGTAAAAACTTTCTATTTCTTCAAATAAACCTGAAATAAGCATTTGAAAACAAAGGTCTTCTCACGGGCAGATTTGATGAGCTTAAAATTCTTAACACTTAATGTAACTGTACCATTTCACGATTTCACACAGATCACGAAGTGTGCTGTGGGGCAGTTCTGGGCCCACCTGCCCCTTGTCTACAGGTCTTCCTGCTGGCTGGGAGGATTCCTGGGAGTAATATGGTGTATCCCGTACTGCCCTGCACTGCTTCCCTCCCTCCCCCCAACCCCAACTCCAACTCCAACCCCAACCCCAGTCTGAGCTGGATCACTCCAAGGTGCTAGATAGGTAGGTACAACTCTACACTGCTGGGGAGCTCTCTGAGGGCAAACAGAACCAGGGATCATCCTTTTATCTCATCTTTGAAGTTCAGATACCTTTTTAAGGTACTTCCCTCCCCCTTGCTGTTGGGGTGTAGGCACCTGGAAGCCTATTGGTGATGTTGCCCATTGCCCCACAGAAAGAAAGGACTGCCCCTGCTGGGGCACTTGGTAGACCTAATGCTCAGACCTCCACTCCTTGCTTGGGGGATGCAAGGCGTCAGCCAGCCAGGCAGCTGGAGTATGGAGACATGTGTACACAGTGTACTTGGCCAGCCTTCCTATACTTCCACTGACCATCTGGCAGCAGTTGCTGACCGGAGGAGGATAGATGGGAGGTAGTCTTTGCTGTCACGAGGCTGCTGCCATTGCCTCTAGTTGATTGGGGCGGAGTAGGCAGCCATAGGTGCCTGCTGCCTTACTGTCATGGTGTGGACATACTCCATCACAGTGGTAGCCACTGTCACATGAATGACTTCACAGTGGACCAGAGGGCCACAAGGGTCTGGATGACTGATTCCCGGACTCTCTCTGAGTCCCTCACCAGTTTCATCCCAGTTCCAGGCACTGGCAGTCCTGTATCACAAAGATCTGCTGGAGAGTTCTCAGCAGCTCTTCTAACCAGTCCTGCCAGTGCTCATAGGCAGCAAGCTAGCACTGAATGGCAGTGGCTTGGTGCAGACAATCTGGAAAAGTCTTCCCAAGCCTTGATCATGGTGGTTCCACTACTGTTTTTGGCTAGGGAGCATCCACCGAGCAAGTGTATCCCTTTAGGGCAGCTTTAGCGCTGCAGCTTCCCAGGCTGTATCCTACGTGGGCAAATTCTGAGAAGTGAAAAGAAGTGGGAATAACCGTGAAAGTTTTTCCAGAGTTGACAGATAATGTTTGCGTGAATTCCAAATTCCCACTCAAATGCCAATGGGTGCTCAGACAACAGGGCATTGATAGCAGAATTGACCTTGAAATTGTTGCAAACTTATAAGATCATATGAGGAGAAACACTGTTCATCTTGCTCTGCCCACTCATTTTCACAGGACAGTGAGATGAGGGCAGAAACTCAGAATGGAGAGTGCCCCTTAGCTACCCGCTGTCCCCAGCTTCCCTCCCCGGAGGTGCCCACAGGCTGGTGGGGAACACCTGCTAGGTTGCCCCCACCCCTCTGATTTAACTAGTCCATCCCTGGCTCAGGACACTGTTTCTGTGGTCACTGTTTCCCACCAAGTGTGTCCTTCCAGCACAAAGTGGAGTTCTTGGAGCTTGCAGGTGGTAAATCCCACAAGATATGCCTGGCTGCTTCTGTGTGGTCTCATGCCAGCATACGCCCTAGAGTCATAGAAGGGAATTGCTTATTGTGACGTCTCTTAGCTGAGGTTGGAAACCTTCCTATGCCTGTGTTTACAGCTTCATAGCCCTGC
Organism: Crocodylus siamensis; assembly: GCF_052110815.1. Classification (NCBI taxonomy): domain Eukaryota; kingdom Metazoa; phylum Chordata; order Crocodylia; family Crocodylidae; genus Crocodylus; species Crocodylus siamensis. The sequence goes on from NC_143399.1 coordinate 17,606,790, forward strand.
AGTGATCAATCATACCCTGAACTAGGATTGTAACACCCCCCCGCCCCCCCCCCCCAGCTCTCCCCTGAAGAATAATGCCCCATCGTGTGCCCTACCTGAACGGAGCCCACTGTCACTGCAACCCTGAGCTGCGAGGGGGGGACCTGGACTCTCAAAAGGCCAAAGCTTTGACTGCCGCCCGGCTTCACCCATATCTCTGGAGTGACAGAGTTGGCTACTGTCCTGGGACCCAAAAGATGATATTATTGTCTGGCTCTGAACCTGTCCTTGCTTGAAACCCACGCAAGAGCATGTGGGACTGCTACCAGCCATACCAACAATACCTTTGGGGGAGCGAGGATCCAGGCTAGCATGGTGCTATGTTTTAGTCTATACCTCACCACAACTCTAGTTCAAGGCTTGCTTGCTGGGGTAAGAGGAGAGCACTCTTTGGTCTGGTCTGGTTCATAAAGCTGGATGATCACTGTTTGTATTGTTTTCACTGGAGCAAAAGTTGTGGGTCTTAGCAAATCTTGAGGATGTCAATGGGTATTCAGGATGGTGCCATGTGACCCTAGGCCACAGCCCTTGGGGGCAGGTGGGGGTATCACCTTGGGGCTGGTAAAATACTCTTCACATAGTCCTAATTTTCTGAGTTAGGAAAGTCTAGGAAATGCGTTTTTAAGTTAACGTAATGGTCTCAGTATGGGTTTTAACCAAAAAAGGCTTAAAATATGAAAATATACCCAATCAAACAAAAGGTACATGAATACCAATATAGAACATATTTCTGCTTCCCCTTCTCCCCTCCCAATTCTATTTAGCTCATTATGCTAACTATTTAAATGTCCTATTAGGAACCTGTTTAATTATGTGGTTTAATTTTTATAGAAACAGTGGATTGTTACGAAGTGTCTAGAGATGGGGAAAAGAGTTTGCACATAGTGCATGCTATGGATTTAGGCCTTAATCAGACAAAGAGATCTGCTTACCAGTTTATCTAATTTCCTGGATACTATATATAGCTTTGTTTAGTTTGCACGTGGAATAAAATACCTTGCCAGCGTTCAGCTAGCATTTTAAGGACTACTCTGAATGTTCCACCTATTTTGTCTAAATCTACTAGTCCAAAATTCATCATGGGCTTTGAACAAATCCTGTCCTAACGGTCTATTTCTAGACTGTATGAAGTAGACACTGTAAAAATATTATTCCTTTCTCACTCCAGTTTGTTTATTTCTAGTCATCTCTTCTTTCTTCTACTCCCACTGTGTAACATCTGCAATTATACTTGTAAATTAATTCAGTTAAAATATTAATGAAGGTACTGAGTTGTTCTAGCTGAAAAACTCACTGGCACGATATTTTATTCCATATGCAAGCTGAATCATGATGTCTGTTTAGTTCTTCTTTATATTAAGGGTGCTGAGGGGGGCCTTGTTACATGATCTGGTCCAAGGATTGGTTTAGATCACCATGCCATTGAAAGCCATAGGATGTAATTAAATTTAAAGAATAGAGATGCACACGCAAATTTTAGGAGCTGCAGTAATTAAGAACTGTGTTAGAATCACTATCCTGGCTGTCTTCCATGCCAAAGTGTTTGAAATGTGCTTTCAAAATTCATGAGACATCCACTTTTCCTTTTTCATGTCCTTGTGATAAGGTATGTAGCAGAATTTGCAGACTTGTTGCAATCTGACAAGCTGTGCCATAAGCACTTCTGCTGTCGGCTCAAACTTGCAACCTCAGGGCTGTCAACCGTGTGCCTTTGTGCTGGTACCACCCCAGCTCATCCACCTCTACTATCTTAATTTAAAATTTCATTAAACTAGCAGCTGATCTTGTCTCTGGAGTAAAATGAACTGTACTTACGAAAGAAGCCATGTTGCAGTTCTGTTCAATATTGATTTGTAAAACATATATTCCCAAGCTCCTAGGTCAGATTATTCTGTTGATGCTAAGACGAAAAGAAGACCCTTTTATATATTTTATTTTTATTTTTTGACATTCCTTAGACGTGACACATTTTGTGATTCAGAGGAGTTAAACAGTGGTTGCTTTTTATTTCCTCAACAAAGTAAGCCAAAAGCAAATGTAAAGGCTTTAGTTTAGATGCTTAGTACAACACCTTCACTGTTATAAAGACACCTCACAAGGTACCTCAGCAGAAAATGGTTTTATGAGCATGTACATGTGGAACTGGGGAAGGGAATTCTTATTTTCAGCTCAAAAGCTGCAAGCTAATGCATCTAGGAAAATCGTCATAGATCTACAACGAATGGAAGAAAACAAAAGAGCAGAAATAGTGAACCAAGATTTTCCCAAAGTAGTTATAATAGACCAACAGTACACTAGATAGCTGCATGTCACAGAACATGGAAGCCGAGAATACAATACAACTGAGATTCATGCAGCACAATACTAACCTTGTCCCTCACTCTTCTGAGGCCACATCTGGAATGATGCAGTCAGGTCTGGGCAGCTTACTGGTAAGATGTCGACAAGATGTGCAGAGAAGAAAAACAGTGTTAATAATGAAAGACCAGCAGAAGTAACTTTCTGTGTAGTCATTTCCTAGCCCCATTAACATGTTGCTTTCCCCATCTCAGCTTCTGAAATCTCCCGTTAGACGGGTAACTTCCTTCTAGAAGATATTCCTGGTAGTTTGTAGAATGCTTGTAAACCTGCTGACAATTTTTGTGGTGTTGTGCCTGGGTAAATAGGACAAAGTCTCTCTCTCCCTCTCCTGCTTCTCATTATAGGCAAGCCAGCTCTTCTCATTTATTTCCTTAAACCAGGCTTTGAAGCCACCATTCTGCTCTTTGGATAAATGCCAGCCTCCCATTAGGTTGTGCATTACTTAAATTGGTAATGAAGAAGAAAAATATACCTCCTGTGGCTGTGAATGTCTAAAGCGAGCAATATTAGAAGGCCCTGAAACTGCAGTGCAGTGCTTCCCATTCAACAGCCAACACTCACCCCTTCCATGCTTCCTCTGGGGTGTTGTTTAAAACAACAGACAGCAAATGTTGAATATTAATGATTACTGGTACATGTCTCTGTAATTTTTTTTTTCTGGCAAGCATCTTCAAAGTGGCATCTTTCATATAGCACCCTACATTCCGAGTATATCCCTTAACCTAATTTCTGAAATGATGTACAGGAAGGATTTACAACATTTTAGGCAGGAAATTTTCAAATTTGTAATGCTGTACACTTGCATGTACTAGCATCCTTCAAATCAAGAAGATACAAAGTCCTCAGTGTGAACACATGACAGAGGCCAGAGAAGCTGGTAGCTTCAGAAATGATTTCAGAATTCTCCCCTCCAGCTTGCTGTTAACCAGATACTGGATCATTTTAATCTCTCCCATTCTGCTACCTACAGTGGTCATGCACGATGTGTCCAGTTTCCTAGCACATCCTGTACTAGCACCGCTGTTGTGATTTCTCTGGCTAGAGGCTATTATTTTGCTCTACAGAATTATTACAAGCCATAAGGAAACATTTCCCGAGTGTAATGAAAGAAAAAAATGCATTTCTGTGAGCTCCTAGTTTTAGGACACTGACATGCATTTCTAAAGGTGTCTGATGCAAATGATTGCAGTGTTTAGTTTTGGTAGTACATCTTGTCTTTTGAAAAGAATCTCCATACATTAGAACAAAGATGCTCTGTATGCTATGGATGATATGAAAATATAAGAGAAGGTTTCATATTGATCTGTTTTGAAAAATTATTGCTAATTTAATTGTGGGGGGTGGAGGGAAGGCCACAAAATAAGTATATAATTTTAATTTCTAAGTCACTTGAGCAGCCAAATAAGTTCTAAATTGTTTTTCTTCAAGGTAAAGTTTGACCTCCCTTGAATGTATTTAGCATGCTTCTGTATTTGTAGCTGCGGGAGCTGCATCAGAATGGTCTGCAACAGTGGTACTCCACCATTTTGCCCAGCAGGCCAGATGAACAGTACCTAGTCCATCCATGGGCTGGATTTAGCCAGTGGGTCTGATCTGGTGTATGGGGTGGGTGCAACAAGGCCCAATTCAGCTGCACAGATGTATGCAGAGGGCAGCCCAGCCCCAATCCAGTTGTGTGGGGGAGGGGGCATGCCCTGGCCCTGACCAGCCCAGCCCCAACCCAGTTGTGTGGGGCTTAGGAATTTGACAACTAGGGGTGAGGTGGCAGTATTAATTACCACTGCTCCTCCACCACCACATTCCCAACCCATGGGGAGCCCTCTGGGCCAGATGCCATGGCTCGATGGGCTGGATTTGGCATGTGGTGAAGAGGTTGAGCACCCCCAGTCTACAAAATATTATACTATGAATTATTTCCAACACAGTACTAAGAATTTGAATTAAATGCAAATAGTACTGTGCAAATAAGACCATAATATTGTTTTCACTCTTTAGATAAATGTTGTTACACTAAAAAATATATAGTGCCCACATACAGTAAAATGGAAAGGCAAAATCACCAGAAAAAGCAAGTGCTGTCTCTCTTGAAGTGTCTATTTTACTCTTTCCAGCAATTTCTTAAATTAATGCTCGAGCGCAAGGTAGAAATAACCTTAGTGTAGGGAGAAGTTCATGGCAATTAGCAAAAGGAAATTTTAAAAAACAACCCTTTAAGGCAAGATTCATGAAGCTGTGGCATTTGGGAAGAAGTGCTTGGGTGGGCTCTACACCCTCCCAGTCCCACTCAACAGATGGCTTTATTGCCACCTTCCACAGCACTTGGGCTGAGGGGATCTTCCTTAACAGCTGCTGAGGTTTTTTCTGATCCCTTAAGGGTGCTTTCAGCCCTTTTATTGTAATAGCTCCAGTATGTCCATCATATAAAATACTACACATTTTTAACTGATATTAAACACTAGCATAAACTATATGTACATATGTGACTAGCTTTGACTGCATGGCTTCCTGGTCCCAGTGTGACTGATCTGTATCATTTCCTTCTCATGGTCTCTTCTTCTTCTCCCACACCCATCTCATTCTGGAAATTTGATTCTCATTCCAAAGTTTTTTCAAGAACCTAGAATCATTTATCTACACGTCTAACAGGGTTTCAGATCCAGCTTTTAGAGGTGATAACAAAGAGCATCAGAATTAGCAACAGGAAAATCAGTGTCAACTTTCTGTCTTTGTATTTGAACTGCCCACTTGAGACTCAATTAGTTACTTAGCTTGATTGTGATATTTCTTGTATTTCTGATTTGGATGTTGAATCAAGTTTGATTAGCTTCTCCTCTTCTCTTTTCACATGTACAGTTTCTTCAGTAGTCATCAGACCCCTTCTGTTTCTTCCATAAACATGGCCTTCCTCTCGCTCCATAGTATAAGATCTCCTACCAGTGTGTAGGTTTCTGCATCTCTTTGAATGCAAATTCTCAATTTTCTGGGGGTTATAATGGCCTTGCAGCTTTGTCAGGAAAATATTTCTGTTTGGCTTATCTCTCTTTTCGGTTGGTTTGTATGCCTCTTTGGATTCATTTAGGCTGCAGTCACTGTGATGAAGTTGGAACTCTGGTCCTTTTGCCACGAAGGGTTGAGCAGATAATCCTGCATCTTCCATAGATATGCTGCAATAACCCAATAGGTAACGACAGGAATCCTTGAATAGCTCTCTCTGCCATTTCTGTTTGATTGTTGGAGGAAATCAAGCTGAGGCTTTGTGAATGAAATCACGTTGCTTTGCTGAAGTATAGTGACTCTTGTCACATACTTCTTCAGGTAGGCCATGCTTTGCAAATACAGATTTGCACTGTCTGATGACAGACATATTAATTTTTATCTTGAAGCAAGCATACATCTATGTACTGTATTTGGAATAATAGTGAAACAAGTTACAAAAACTCCAGCAGGTCCGTACCCAGTTTCGTGTTGGTTCCTTTTAATTTGTGTGTCTATGCATTTAACATCTCTCTCAGGAGTCTGCCATATCTTCTATTTGGCCAATAGTATGGAGTAACTCTGAATAATAGCTAAGATTTATTTCTTTTGACTTTTTCTCATACTATGGTTTTGTCTCTTAAAGACAAGTCCATCTTGCACATTTATTTCTTCTCTGTAACACCAGGCAGCGCAAGTATTGTCTAGTACTTCAGACCTCTTCTCTGGTCATCTTTGCAAAACAGTTTGCTTTTAGGTTTGCAGTAGCTGTTTTCAATTCTTTTTAATATTGGCAAATGGGTCATTATTAAATACAATGCAGCATCAGCTTTCTCTGAACTTAATTCTTCACCATTGAGTGTATGATCTTGATAAGGTATGAGGAATTGCTAAGTCTTTTCCTGGCTTGTATACTGCTTCCAGATCATATTTCTAGAGTGTGTGCAACCATCTTTGTATTTTTGAAGCATTGTGCAAAGCCTTTTTAAAATCCACATCTTGAAGCTTGTTTCAACAACTGTTTTGTTATAAGATGTATTGATGAAATAGAGTAAAGCTAAACACTATTAGCATTTCATTTTCTATTTGGACCTCATTCTGTTGGAGTCTTGTCAGAGGTTTCAAGGCATAATAACAAAAGACGCTCTTTGCAGTAATGCAGCCCCTAATATGGTAGAACTGGCATCTACTTTAAGGGTTCTTTGTCATTACAGTATGTCAGTAATGGTGCCTTCATCAGCAAGTATTTCAGCTGAAAACATGCCTTTTCATGCCTTAGCATCCAGACGGACACATTTGTTTTTTCAGCACCTGGCTTAAAGGAGCTGTTAGTGTAGCATGTGGAGTAAATTTAGGTAGACAAGTAACCATTCCCAAGAACCTTTGTATTAAGTTTTTCAGGTTCAGGGGGACATGGTGGTTACTGCATCTATCTCTTGAAGGGTTAAAATTTGTTTGCCTTTTCTTTCCAGACCTGCAAAATTATAACCTATCCAGCTTTCTTGTCTTATGCAGGACCATTTCTTAACAACATGGCCACAGCCATATCTAAAACAGCTTTTAATTATCCCTGACTACTTGTTTTATTCATTTCCTTTGTCAAAAGATTTTTCTTGGCATCAGGACACCTTCCAGTTCCTGACTTCTTTCTTCTAAGCTCATGTATTGGGTTTTCTGGACAAAGCAATGCATGTGAAAGGCCTGAGTGACCCAGAAAAAAATGTTTTCTGTCAGTTCCTTGTTATCTGTATGACCATAGCACATTCAAGGGTTAAATCAGCCTCACTCTGCAATCTTGCAAACAATAAATCTGATACAATAATGCACATAATGGGATCTTCAACAAAGGTTTCCCACAGTTCCTCCAATTGGCAGGTTGGTGCTGCATTTTGGGTTATATATTAACCTTTTGCCTGATTTCTGGTGGAAAGTCTGTGCCCCTCATATGTGACATTTGTCCTTGGGTCAGACTTATTTATGAAGATCTGTATTATTATTTGTGTCATTCTAAAATTGGAAATTGCTTCTGCACCTGCCTCTTGAAGACAAAATGCTATTCAGGCCTTTCTTGTCTGCACTTGGCACAAGGAAGTACAGTTCAAACCCTGCTGCCACTTTCTCCCAGTTTCTGCTGCATTTTCTTCAAAAAGGTCTTTGAGAGGATTCAGTTGGTCTGTTTTCTCAGGTTTGCGTCTAGGACTTCCAGTTTCTGCTCAGGGAGTACGTGTAATATCTGTGATACCTGGATAAAATATGATATACGTTAGAGAGCAAGCTCTTTACTAAACTTGTCATTTAGATTTTATACGTGTGTGCCAGGCTTGCCAGTGGCAGCCCAGCTTGATGGCTTGAGCCAGATGGCTCAGGCCAATTCCCCTTCCCCACCAATCAGAAGAAGGTCGGAGAGAGGCTTGCCCTGCCCTGACCTAGGGGGTGAGGTGAAACAGAGGACCTGAGGGGGAACTAACCCCTCAGGCTTTCCCATTGGTCTGTTCCCAATCTGGAGACAAAGCCTGGAGGGAATAAAAGCCCACGTGCTGAGCACACAGGAGGCTTTGACGACGGATGAGGAAGATGGGCCTGCAGAACAGCTGGTAGGGCTCACCAGCGGGGCGGAGCAATTGCCCCAGAAGCACCCTGAAGGTGCCTCCACCACGCAGGAAGCAGCAGATGGCTGCATCCCAGTCCAGCCATGGAAAGAGCTGTGGTGGCGGTGCATGGGTGGGTGCACGGAGTGTCCGGAGAGCGGAAGGGACCTCGGAGGCTGCACGAGGCAGGAGCCCTCGGTGCACAGGTCGGTGCACTGGGCTGGTAGTGCTGAAGGGATCACTGCTGGGGAGGGGGACACCCCACCCTTGGGTGTAGGGGGGGAACCTCTGCCCATTAAGGGTGGTTTCATGGTTACGGGGGGCCTCCTATGCCATGTGACCTAGGAAAGGGTGATGGTGTTCCTTTAAGGTAATGGGTCCTTTCCCCTGGTACCATTTCTTCTTTGGGCACAGCTGCTGGGCAATTGTTGTGTTCTTGTTCCTCATGGTTTTGGGATTTTTATTGTAAACTTGTGTCCTTATTGTTGTATTATGAAGGGGCTATAAGCTGCTTTATTTAGCCTGCTAGCAGGTTCTGCTAGTGCAACCCTGCCTCAACATCTGAATTCATTGTTTTGGTTATCTTTATGCTTTTGTATCCCATATGATGTGCTCTCACTAGTGTATGTTCCGTTATTGGCCCATCGTTGCCAGTGTTTTATCATTGAGCGTTCCCTTGCCCGCTGCCTGGGAGGGCCCTGTTGAGGGCAGGCAGTGCACACTAACCCAAAGGCCAAGGTGGATCAAGGCCTGTGCTAACGTAGTGTTTTCATCTGCCATATCTGGCTCAAAATAAAGTCAATATATCAATATAAATATAGGTTTACAAAGACAATAACTCTTATTAACCCTGAACTCAGGCCATTTGAGCCAGAAGTGGCGGTGACATCTTCAGTATAGTGGTAAATGAATGGCTGACCTTAACACACCCCACAAAGGCTGACTTCAAGAATAGCTTTGGTAGGGTGAAGCACAACAAAGCTGGATGCATGGGTGGAGGAGGATGTAGTAAAAAAGAGAAAAGGACAGCCTTACACTGAATCCTTATGGATAAGGGTGGTCGGGGCAGAAAATCTTGATATGAGTGGTGTTTGCTTTGAAACAAATAATATGGTGTTTCTGTTGAGGTAAAAGAAAACTGTAGTGAGGGGAAGAAGGCAAAGATTGACGTCAGCATAGCTTTAATAAAAGAGATTTCAGATTAGAAGCGTTCATGATCAAACATAGGATAAAAAAACAATGTGAATTTGTCTAAGCATGCTGTCTCCTGGGCATGCTGTCTGTCAAGTGCTTTTATATAAATCTTTTTATGCTATGAAAGTAAATCTTTGTTGAAACATATTTCAACCATGGGCATTTCCTCAGGCTGTTAGAAAATGGCATTGCAAATCATGCTTTATTTTTACTCTACACTTTAACAATAACTTCCTAATCTGCATCACTAAGCTGAATTCATACTGTAAACCTATTATATAATTGAGCAGAATGTTTGGTTGAAATATTTAGTCAGTCAATCATTGAGATCTTTTTCAACTAATAATACATGTCACTTTGCTAGTCTTACTTTTCTCTTCTTTCCAACATCAAAGAATACAACGTGAATTATGCTGTTGAGTGAGATGGATGTCGATCTTACCTAGACATTACTAACACACTTAGATATGAAATAAGTCACAGTAAAATTTACATGCCAGATAAATTGAATGCATCATCATATGCAATGTAAGTTTACGAAACTATGAGATCAAAGTTCAGCTAGCCAAAATCATTGCCTTGTGCTTCCTTATTCATCAGTCCCTGGGCTCTGAATCGTATTTAGTGGGTACATCTACATGTTCATTAATGCACTGTAGTTACTGTGCATTTAGTATTTGTATAACCAAGTACTAAATCAATATGCAATAACTGGTGCTACTGCGCAGTAGTGCCGGTGCACAGCTTTTTAGTGACTCTAGCTGCACAGTAGCCTAATACTACTGCGCAGTAGCACATTAGGACAGGTTTTACGCTGCACACTACTGCTCAGTAGATTTAGGCTACTGTGCAGTTAGCGTCTCACGTAGACGCACCCAGTATGTCTGTGATCTTGTGCTGTCCCAAGATTTAACTCCTTACTCTTTGATCATATAGTGCTGAAGCGTCTGCATCGAATAGGATGAGTCCGAAGCAAACTTGGGCAAGATATCCTTGCAGAGCTTTGTTACTGCCCCAAGAAACTTAAGTCAGTTTAGCTAGAATGTGAAAAGAAACGGTATCTTTTGGGGCCCCTCTGAAGCTGTTCTGTTCTGGAGCTGGGTCTGGTTTAAATGTGGGACCACTATAAACTAACAGTAGCTATTTAATTATAGTTCTGTAGTGATCACTGAATTCAGTAAGCACAAGCAAATATGAAAGAGAGGAAGTAACAATAACCTTTATTTGTGTAGCTGTAGACAGGCCCCTGCAGGTGCTTGATTTCTCTGAGTTAGTTGCTCAGTTAAGCAGCTAGTTATCTGCCAGTGATTAACTTTATTAGTTTCTTTAGTTGGGGAGTATTTTTTAATTATAACTTCCATCACTTCAAGTTTCTTACTCTTTACCTCACCAGCTGCATAGTCAGGCTGCAGAAGAACAGTAAGATGGGCTTGGCTTTGCCTCCAGCTGACCATTTGTTGGACCCAGGGGCCCATTTGCACTTAACAGCCATTTATGGAGTATTAAGCAATGTCCTCAGTGCAGCTGATAAGAACTTTTCAGATGTATGGAGCCTAAGATATTCTTTATTTGAATATCATGTCATTGAAATGTGTTCTAGAAACATGGAAGAGAAATGTGTTCCTGAAACATGGTGTTTCTGAAGCAAAACTTTCTCAGAATTTCCTATTTATAGGAAACTTTGACTTCAGCTAAAACCAGGCTTTGAAAATTAATGTTCAATAAAAAGTCCACTCTAAGTCTACAGCTCAAGTAATAAACTCCTGTTCAGACAAACTGTGAGGGTCCAAGGTTCCAGTTGCACATTTTAGAACCTGTTTTCAATTTTTCATCTTTAATTAAAATTTAGGAGTTGCACAGCAGGAGCCTATGTTTAATTCCAAAGCAGAGATGTACTATTTATGTTTTGTACTCTGGGGCAGCATTTCCCAAACCTGGAGTGACTATGCCATTGCTGGCAGTAAGAGGCAGCAGGGGATTTGGCAGCAAGAGTAGCAGTGGGTGCAATAGGGGGTGCAAAAGGCTCCCTACATCTGACCGCTGCTTCATTTTGGCTTTCCCTTCAAGTCAGCCATCAAGGCTGGTGCACTGTGTGTCCACCCCCAGTTACACTACTGTTCCAAAGTCAAGCATCCCAAAGGGAGACAATGCTATCGGCGCATTTGCCTGTCACCTTCACTGTGCCCCCCTCTCAGCACATCTAAGTGTGGTATGTTTTATATAATAATTTTAAATAATAATTTTCCACATGGTTCCTGCTCCAGTCAGTGTACAGTATAGGTACAGAGTGGAGCAAAATTACATTTCCATAGTCAAGAATAATTCTGCTATCTCCTAACATTCTTGTGCTTGAATATACATAAATTACATAACGAATGTTTTCTTAATGTAGGTATATGTTTATGTAATATGTTCGTTATGGGGGACTTAATGAAAATTCTGCTAGAATGGTTATTCATTCCAAAATCAGAAATACTGTTCTAGGTTTAAGAGTAATATTATGTATTTATACGGGGGGGGTGGGGGGATAATTCAACAAAGGACACCATCCAGTGCTTTGAGTACCTATTTCACAAAGTCACAACATAAATTATTTATGAGTAGCCCTTTATCTATCTTAGCCTGTACCTGCCTCAGGCTATTGGGGACAAGAAAAGATGGGCTACAGGAAATTGGGGACAAGAAAAGATGGGCTTTGGAGTATATAGGTAAGTTTAACTTATCTTGGCTCTGGGCACTGAGCTACAGGAATGCTCTAAATGTGTGGACCCTTCACAGGCATCATTTGACATCAGCTCTCTCCTTTTATTCTGCAAACACAATATCTACATCAATCTCAAACTTCCTAGTGGAAAGCCTAAGGAAAGGTTATGTTACTATAAGGTATCCAGAAAACACTCTCAAATATAAAATCTTCATTGTCCTGTCTTGTTCAATGGCTTTATCATGCTCACTTGTCACTTTAGGCAAAACCTATTTCCTCTAGTTTCTAGAAGTAGCAAGCGGACTTATTACCCCTTTCACAGAAGAAAACATTAACTCAAAAGTTTTTCAGTGCCAAACTGTCTGTACGTGAGAATATGCTTGCAGTGTAATATCACTTGGGGCGCTCGTCCATGGCATCAGCTTTTTCTGGCTAAAGACATTCCTGGGGATCTTTCACTGTTGTAATGTACCACAACTAATGACATAACGTGTATGTTATTTAGCATGTTATGGTTTAATATGCTGTTACTAGTGAAAAAGTGCTAGGGGACACATCATAACAATTTTAGCCTCTCGACCTCCTGGTTCTAATCTCCATCGGGGGCATTTTAAGGTAGTATTTGATTCGTTGGTTGGTTTATTTTCTTGGGTTGTGTTGGGTTTCTTTTGTTGGAGGTTGCCAGTGGCTTTGGGCCAGTGGCTTTTTGTGGGGGTTGAGTTCAATAAGCAGTGCTCCCCAACTCCCAAGCAAAGCCTGCCTGCCTTCTCCTCACAAGTCTGCCTTGGCATCAGGGGTTGGTACCGCAGGCCACCCAAAGGGGTTGCCCCACTTTGCCTCCCACTTATTCTGCGCGCTTCTTGCATAGGGCTTTTTGGGTTTGGGGCAGGAAATCTTTTGGTGCAAAGGCAATTTTTGTCACATGGAAACAGGAACAGCGCTAGGTGGACAAGCGCCCTTGGTTAAAGGAATCAGAACTCATAGAGGAAGTGATATCTTTTTATTAGACCAACTAGATATTTGCAAAAAAAAATCTTTATTTGCAAGCTTTTGGGCACACATACCCTTCTTCAGGCATAGGAGAACACAAAGATTGTAAAATATCTCCTAGGTGGAAATGAAAATTCATATTTCACAGGAGAGTTTGAAGGTCTTGTAAGATCTCCTGGCTGGAAAAGTTCACTTTGTGCAAATTAGGCTCAGGTAGAAGTTTAAACAGTCTTTTTACCTCAGAGCTGTCTGGTGGCAATCAGAATGTAGAAATATGTTTCCTTCTCGTTATGATGTTTCATATTTCACAGGAGAGTGGGGAGATGGAACGGTCTCCTGGGCAAGGAATTTCTCTTGCATTCAGGTGCCTCGGAGCTCTGTGAAAATGCAAGTTGAGCTTGAACAAAAGGCAGGAGCCAAGGTGTCAGCTTTCAGGCTTCCAGGTGGTAGATTTGGCTTCTTTCTTGTAAAATTACTCACAAATGCATGCTTCACCCTCTGGCTACAAACAGATGTCAACTTTGTGCGGCCGTAAAAATTTTTATGGCAGCACAAAAGCCGAGTGAACAGACATCGTAGCCCTTTGTTGTGCTACCAGTGCTTAAATGTTATGACTCCAACAGAAGTCTGAAGAATTTGTGCCGCCTTTCTGTGGGTGACATCTGTTCAGTTTTGGCAGATGCCGGGTGTCCCGCAGATCGGTCGGGCCAAGGTACAGCATGCAAGTGGAGCGGGGAAACCTCTAGGGGAGTTCCTCCCCCTGTTTTGCAGACACCTGCTGGGGGATTCTTTCACCCCATGACACCGGCATGTCTGCAAGGTGGGGTTTCTCTGCTTGCACATGTGTGCCCTGAGTCAGGGTGGGGCAACCAAGGGCCTACCCCCTTGCCCCCCACCGAGAATTAGGCCCGTGAAGCCCTGGGAGGGCGAGGGGACCAACTTTGGGGGATCACAGCCCCAAGAACGTTAGATGTCTGTGAAGTGGAGCCGCTGTATTGCACTACTCATGCTCCAAAGAGGACATCTGTTCTGGTCTCTGGTGTGAAAATGGACCTCATCTGACTTGTCATTTGTGCTGCCTTAAATTTTAAGGTGACACAAATTCTGAGCAAATAGACATCCTTAACCTTTGTTGCACCACATGGCAGGAATATCAGTGGTGCAACAAAAAGTAGTAATAAACTTTGCTGCTTTATTGACATATATTCCCTTGTGACATTCCCTGCTCAGCCAGCCCCAGAGACAGTCTTTCCCCCACTGCCTCAGACTCACAGTGCAGCTCTGGGGCACTGGGGAAAGTAGATTCTTCCGTTCAGTGGGGCTAAGGAAAAGTGCTTCCCTGCTCAGCCAGCCTGGGGGTTTCTGCCCCCCAGCCACTCTGGGGCTGGCTGAACAGGGAAGCACTTTTCCCCACCACCCCAGACCAACAGCATGGGTCTGGAGCGACAGGGAAAGCGGAGAGATCACATCGCCCCTTGTGCAATGTGATCAACAGCTTGATCTACCATCAAGAGCGGGACTAGGGGCAATGTGTATTTTGCCCCGGGAAGCAGAATAGTGGTACCATGGGATCACAGCACAGCTGAATCGTTCCATTTGGTGACTTCTGTTTCTTACCTGAGTTTAACTAGGTGATCTAGTCACTGACTTTTTCTAGTCTATTCTCTTAAACCACTTGCATTTTAGTCACTGCTAGTTGCTGTTAGTAGCTCTTTTGAGATGTTGGCACTGTACGTTATTCTTGGAGACCTACATCTGGACAAGGGCTGACTGTTTTAACATCGCTACTCTGTGTGTGTGTGTGTGTGTGTGTGTGTGTGTCCACAACTGCTGCTTTTGATTCTTGGAATATTTTATTCCCCAAGGGGTAATTTAGTAAAATCGATTATCCACTGCTCCCTTATATATCCACTGCCTTTATCCTCCCCCGCTTCCCAAACATCTGCTGAAGGTCTTCATGGAACAAATGGAGCCTTGCATTGTACCACACACTTGTCGCTATTCCCAGAAATACAAGCTGCAGTCAGCAGCAGCAAGAGGCCCTGGGCACAGTTTAACTTCCACAGTGAGGCACAAAAATATGGCAGTCTTCAGCAATCCTCAGGATTTCACCCCAGATCTCCAGAAGTCAGTAGCAAAAGTTCCTTAGTCTGCGGTGAGGCTTAATTTCAGGCCTGGGTTCTAGACCTTTTGAGTTGACCCATGGTGTTATGAGGATCATGTATAGTAATAGGGAAAACAGAGTAAATGCTGTGTCATACAGTTGGAGATGATGTAGTGATTCAAATATTGAAACTCGGGGGGGGGGGTGATATTTTTGTTTCCTTTATATTACTGCGAGTCTTAAAATCAGTTCTCAACAGAGAACGGTTTGATGATTGTCAATTTGATAATGTCAATCAAGCCAGTGTTGCCTTTCCACAGAAAATCTGTGTTGATGCATCACTTCTGCTGCAGGTTTCAGTAGGTGTCAGCGTGGAACACTGCAGGGAATGATGAAAATTGCCCTGATTCAAGGACATTTCCAAAGCAGGAAAAAGCAAGAAATCAAATGTGTTGAATAAAAGCACTTAGGCTTCTGACAGTGAATGGATTTAAAACATTCCTTGGCTGGATCTAGATGTTCCTTGACTGTCTCATCTTGTGCACTGATTTTATTATTCCAAATACATGAAGGTGATCTACTTTAAATCTGGTTATGCTGAATCATTATTGGGCTTCTCCATAAAACAGAATTCTATATATGTAAAGGGCTTAGTCCGTCTGTCTATGTGTCTGTCTGTCCATAGCGCACTTGAGGGGGGTGTGGCTTCAGCCAGTGCTGTGCCAAGAATGACGGGCAGGGCAGGGCTCCAGCAGAACAGGTCAGGTGGATGTGGAGCAGGACAGGGGAGGAGGTTGGGTGGCTTAGGGCCTGACGCAGAGTGGAGGGGGGGTTGGGTGGCATGGGGTGGGCATGGTGCAGGGCTGGATGCAGAGTGGGGGGCGTTGAGGGCAATTCACTAGTGCAATATAGCACATGCAAAATGTGTAGGTCTGGCTCTCAGTATTAAGTGCACACGCAAACACACTCTTCACAGTCTACCTGAAATCTAAGTTAAGACAGAATGAAGAAAGATGGTTAGTTCCAAGAAATGGAAAGTGGCAACTGTTTATAGCATAAAATTGTGCAGTTACTCATGCTAATAATATACAGTGTAATGAAAGTATGCTCAACTGATTTTTAATTTTTGAGTCATCTGCTCCTTGGTTTACAACATGATCCTGCAAAGTTGCTAATGTCTTGTTTTTTTAATTGTTTCAGATTTATGTTTACTATCCAGTAAAGCTAGGGGATAATTAATTAATGTTTTCAGTCATTATGTGCTGTTGCATATACCTTCAGTTCCTCAGCTCCCTAACATGATCATCTTGTGGTTAATGCCATTTCCTATTTGCTAGGCAATGACTCAAGTATTTTTATATTTCTTTATGCCTTTAGACATGAATTGTGCTGGGTAGAGTTCTACCACTAGTATCTCAAGCACTTTCATAATGCAAACTTCCATTTTTTGTGGCGTGATCTATAAGGCTAGGGGCAGGCATTCAAACAGCCTGAACCTGAACTGATTCAATCTTTGCAGGTTAGTCTAATCTGGCTAGGCTAAATCAGTTGTGTAAACAGACAGACATCCCAGAAATGCAGGCACATGCCTGAAGTGGCTCAAGCTAGAAGCCGGGGGGGCACTACAGCAACTCTGGGGGTACGTGGCCAGGCCCCAGCAGGATGTTGTGATTAGGGATGGTTCCCCCTCTCCTGAACAGCCCAGCAGGGAATGTTTATCACCTTTTAACTCAGTGTTTATCACCCCATTAAGAAAACAGAGGGACGTTACCAGCTCTCTGTTGATTCTGCCTTTGTCCCGCATGCCACAGCTGGAGGAAGCTAGCATGTGGTCTGCTAGCTAATACTGAGAGGTATCTGTGAGGGACAGGGGAAATGCCTGCTTAGCAGAGAATGGGGAGGGGAGTGGGGAGCCTGCAGAGACTGCCAAAGCTGCAGCCAGGGAGCAGAAGGGAGGAGGTCGGCTCTGCTGTGGAGCAGAGAGTCCTGCCCAGCCCAGAGAGCATGCCAGGATGCTGGGGGAGTCTGGTTTAACTTAAACCAACAAGTGGTCTGAGACAGACACTGCATAAACTGTTTTGAGCCAAATCAGTTAAATTTGATACAGGTCTACATTCAACCAGGTTCATCTGAAACCAGTTTTAGCCATTCTTAAACTGGTTTGTTCTGTTACAGGTTTAAACTAGTTTCTGATTACTTAAACCAGTTTATGTGTAATGTCTTTCCCTAGCCCAACCTTTGTATCTACCGTCCCGTAGTGCTCCTGTACAGCAGTTTCTTATGTGGAAAAGTAAAGTAAAGAACCACTGAGTGTATTTTTGCCTGTATTATTTGGGAGCTTAATGGTAAGGAAGAGTTTATTTCATGTATCTAGACAATTCTCTTTGGACCACATTTTGTGAAACTTTGCTCTTCCCTATGCTGATTAATACTAGTCTATAATAAATACTCCAGGGTTATGCATTTGTCTAAAATATGTACTTAGCATAAGTCATAAATATGAATTCACTCCATTTTATATTTTTAATATAATAGAACTACTTTAGGTAGATAATTAGAGTGAAATGCATGGTTCAGCCTTGGCTGATTTTTTGAAAAAATGTTCTCAGTGACTATCCCCTTATGCAGTGCAGTATCCTAAAACAAATGATGTTTTTTTGTTTTGTATGAATGCTGGATCTAGTGCCTAAATGCTTTTGAAGTGAAATGGTCTGTTTTGTTAAAAAAATACCATTTAATTGAAATAAAATTAATGGAGTAGGGCTTTTCTTCCAGCAGTTAAATCTCTCTGGTGTTAATTATATTGGAATTATTGGTTCTGGCAAATAAAAATGGGGGGGGAAGATATACAAAGAGATCAGTTTTCAAAACAACTGACCTCATCACTGATCTCTCTTGCCCCCCACTGCACACTTGCTCCTAATTTACCTGTGTTAGATATGGTTTTGTAGTGCCCCTTGTAGAAAAAAGTGTTTGAATGAATATGCAGGGGACACATCATTGATGTTACTGAGAACAGGCAAAGCTGCTTAATTCTGTAGCTTTCCAGCTTCTCAGTCAGGATCTCCAAATGGCAGCCACTTCTAAGACTTCTTGATAGCCTTGCCTGATAATCCTGTAATGTACTTCTTCAGAGCCTTTAAGAGACAGATTCCTGCTGCAAGTAGATTTTAGCGCAAGTCACTCTGGCCAAGAAGAAGTCTCTCTCTCTCTGGTTCAGCTAGTAGATCTGCAGCTGCTGAACTGTGCCTGTTCTGGCTGGGGAATGTACAGGATACACACACAGCAAGGCCAGCCACCAGATGGGCATTGCAGCTAATTGGCTGTCTGCTTTAGCATCAAGTCATCACTTTAAAAGCTGCTGCCTAAGGATTAAAACAGTTTCAGAGAAGATGCATCATGTCTGTCAGTATCTGATTTAGGAAATGTCATTAGTTAGCTTAAAAAAAAAAAAAAAAAGGTGAAGGCCATTTTGAGCTGAAGCTAGGCCACCTTATTAAAATATATGCATAATGCCAGTGCTTTCCTGACCTCTGACGGAGGAGTATTTTCAGTATTAGATAGCAGTGTGGTGCTGGATCCCAAAGAGGAGGGTACTGTCCACTAATCATCCTGCCTGGGGAGGCCAGTTGGGAACCGACTGCTCAGTCACTCAGCAGTGGCTGGCAAAATACTCCCAGGTTAGCAAACATCCCATCTGTTCAAATGATTGGTTCCAGAGTCTGACCAGCCCCATCAAACTTTGGCTTCAGCCTGAAATGCTGCCGAATCTCTACTAGTGTGCATGCTGTACATGTGCCTTGCAGGATATTTGAATATCAGCTAGTCCTGAAAGAATAAGGGAAATAATGTCATATTTGTCATTTTGCAAAGTGCTGCTTCTACTGTCACCAGGCATGTTACCTCCAGCCTCTTCCCAACAGCAGAAATAATCCATCTTAGAGTTCTTGGTATTTACCCTGATTGCTGTACTGAGTGGCTCAAAGTCGTGTTAAGTTCTTCTGTTGTTCATAGCTGTTGATACCAGTCATGTTGGACCAGAAGGTTGGAATTGTATGTAGTGATACAAGACATGAGGCTTAATTTCTATTATTTGTTACTAAATAAGGGTAAAGTGAATGCATTTCCCATCGGTCCAAGCATCAGTGGAAAATATTAGTAAGTATTACTAGCGCTAGATATTAAATGCTAAATGGATTTGTTTATAAGGATAAATGTGGGATGTAATTGTATTGTGGATAGTAGAGACACAGATTCAAGGAACTGGGTATTTATGGAGCATCCTATATAAATATAGCACAATTGTAAAGGTGGGACAAAGAAGCATGGCAAACTGTGTAAAAGAAAAGTCTGTTTTAGTCTGGTGGCCTTGGAGAAAATGTTCAGGTAGGCTAGAGACAGAAATTACACATAAACCAGCGTAAGCGGTTAGAACCAGCGATTCAGCAATGCACATAAACCACTTTCAAAATGGCTGAAACTGGTTTAAGATAAACCTGAAGGGATATAATATCAGACTTAACTGATTTTGGTTAGATCACTTTATTGATTTTTATGTCCCAAACCCCCTCCAGTTTCAAGTTAACTCACAGTCCCCCAGCATCCCAGGCTGCTCTGCACTTCCACGGCAAACCCTGCCTCTCAGGGTGGGCAGGCTAGCCTTGGCCCAAGCTGTCTGCTCCAGCTGAGCAGGAAGGCACCACCCAGCTTCTGGCCCAGGCCACTGCAGGTATGGGGCTGAATTTCTGGAATAGGAAATGAATGTCTGTTCACTTTTGCTTATCAGTTCAGTCTACAGAATTTAGACTGACCTGTGAAGATTGAATCAATTCAGCCTTTTTGATTGTCTGTACTTAGCTGTATAGTGCATCCCTCTGTTAAGAGCACCCTCACAGTGCTGAAGAACACTGTCTCTTTATGCTTACATATTGCAGCAGCCACTACAGCTTTCTCTCTCCATAGAAACTTTCAAATTACTTTTTACCTAGAGAATCAGACTCCACAGTCTATACTTAGAGTTTTTCTGGCCTCCAGTGATGTTATTATATGTGGGAACTGACCCTCAGTCTTTCACTGATGTTCTTTTCTTCCCTGCCTATGACTCAGTATTATGTTAGATCCTTGGCTAACAAAGCATTTAAAACCACTAGGTTATGGTGCAGTCATGTGTTGGCTAAGTGGGTTGAGGATGACACTTCACAGCTTGGTACTGGGACTGACCTGTTAATTTTAAGGAAGGATCCCAGTCTGTTTACTGTATAGTCAAATTTGCCATTGTAACAGGTATGTGCAACAGCACTGTTCAGAAATTAACTTGTTTTGAATAACAGTAACATAAATGTATGTAGAAGAGATGTTGGCTTATAATTATAGTTTCACATGGAGATGCATGAACGCATCATAAGAGGTGAATTTCAATAAAACCCAGTCGGACAGAGAACACTACTTGAGGCCTGTGTTTCTCTGGAAAGGTTATGGTTGGCAAATCAGTTGTAACTTTAGGCTATGGGGGTTATCTGTTCTTTCTCTGCTTCCTCTCTCAATCCACTGGCAGCACTTACTGTTAGAGGATTATTTTTTCAACTAGATGGAAAAGCCACACAAGCTCCAGTTTCTCAATAGGCCAATAGGGAATATTCAAGTCTTGTACACTTGGTCTTTGGAGGTGAATTGAAGGGTATTGCTGTAGCAACAGAAGTCTGTGTAAGGAGGGTAGAAACTGCTCCTGAACTGAAGTATCCTTCATTCATAGCGACAGGTGGGATATGTACAACCTTGGGGGAAGGGTAATTTTTTTCCCTAGTTAATCAATATTCTGTAATACTTCTAATGCTGTAGAGCATATTGATCTGCAAGTCACCTTGAGTAATTGCAAAGCTCTTAGCAATCAGAATGATATAGCTGGTTTTTGCTTCTATGTGGTATTTACAAAGAAAAAAAGGATAGGGAGAAGCTTGTCTTCCACATTTGAGGATGATGTATGAAACTTTTGACATAATCAAGGAAACTTTTGAAATAATTAAGGAGTAAATGCTCATGTTAGTTTACATTCTTCAGTAACTTTTAACAAAAGCTAATGAAGAATGTATAGAGATGTACACTATTTTCCAGTGTCATGGTTTTGTTACATCCATAGTCTTGTTTATCATAGAGAAGGCTAGAAGGGACCTCAAGAGAATTAAACCTGCAGCCTTCTCCAGATGGACTAGATGATTTTTGAGGTCCGTTCCAGCCTTACTTCTCTGTGATAACACAAGACTATGGATGTACAAAATCATGAATTAGAAAATAATGTGCATCTCTAAACTTTTAACAAAAGCTGATGAAGACTGTAAAGTAGCATGAGCATTCACTCAATTATTTCAGTGGTTTCATACTTTCACACATTATTGGGTCCACCGAGATATATTTTTCTAAGTTTCATACCAAAAATAAAGAGCACGTACATTAGCACTGATACTGAAGTGTTGTCATTGTTAGTTAATATAATTAATATGCAAAACAACTTAATAGATGAACTGCTAAAAGCAAGAGTTTGCATATCAATTGTCAATAAGGTCTCATTTTCTTAAATTGCAGGTGCTAATGGTGCAAGCAGCTTTCATTAAGGTCTATCAGTAGCATAATATTGAGATGTCCTTCTGAATCCTTTCTTTTTGTCCACAGGACTGAAAAAGCGTACAAGGAAGGCCTTTGGTATACGGAAGAAAGAAAAGGACACTGATTCCACGTAAGTTATCAAGCACTTTAATGCATCCATGAATGGTGGAAAGGTTGAGACCAGTATGTTGTGGAACTGCTACACGTGACATATATACAGTATGTAAGCATTACTATTTGAAATCCGCAATGCAACAGTCAGTGTCTTTTTAAATGTTTTCTAGTGAATCTGGTAGCCAAACCAATGAGACACTTGCTTCCTGTCTCATGTTATTAGGACAAGTTTCTTTTCTACATGTTTCCAAGGTACGGTGTTGGTGATGATCAGGTAAAAATTATTGACATGCAAGTTTGCTAATAATCTCTACCTAAACTAATGACCTGCATGTGCTTGGTTGATAGTCATGTTTTCAATGCAAATTCAATTTAAACAAGCAGCCTTGACAACCAATCTGTCCTTGGTGTGAAAAAGGCACTTAATTGGTTTTATGCCCATGTATAGGCTTTCAGCAATAGTGATGCCTCAGAGTGTGTCGTGATGATGTTTTATTGCTCACTGTCAGAGGAAGAGAGCATTTGGGGATCACCAGATGGATGGGTCTGTTCTTGCTGGTTAGACATTTTTTTCCAAGTAATGCCTCCACATTGTGGAAAATAATTCAATTTCTCCAGTCACTCATGGGCTCAAAGGTCTGCCTGAGTCTAGGTGGCCCATCAGGCTAATGTGGTAAAAGCACCCCAGTTTCCATAGTGACAGTGTGATTTGGCCAGCACTGCATCCTGCAACCTTTGACTTATAGCCAGATGACCAGGGGACCCATTTACTGGCTGCCTTTGGTAGGAGAGCTGAGGAAGGTTTGAACTAATGCTCTGGAACCATAGCAAGATGCTTTACCTGCTTCGGCACCATGCTCTAGGATCACTTGCAGCATGAGGTACATATGTATAGCATGTCTATAGTACAGCAGGAGCACATGCTAGCCAGAATATTTCCAAGCACACCCTACTTGCTTGCTCACTCCTGCTTGCACTTTGGTTTCTAGCAGGCTTGAGAACAACTACGGGGGATGTCTCTGAAGTCCCCTCCCTGGTGTATTTCTATGTATGGAGTGTCCAAGTGGAGCAGGTGACTGAGTTTGTGCTTGGGAATGTGCAGGGCCCACTGCAGCTGCAGAACAGACATTACCCTTTTCAAGTTTATAAGAGTAATTCTGCTTCAGCCTGATGGAGTCTGAGATGAGGAATAAACCATTATACTTAAACGTTCATTTTGGAAGAGTTTTTTTTAACTGGAAGCAAGCCCTAGCCAGCTAGTGTCATAAATGTCAGAGACAGCAAGAGGTACAGAGATCACTTGTTGAACAGCTATATGTGCACCAATCTCTGAACTAGAGACTGAGGAAGGTACGTCTATGCAAGGTGCAACTGGGACTGTTTGTAAGGGCTTAACTTCTAGCTCAGTAGCAACCCTGTCTTTTTGCCCAGATAAAAGATACTGTGGTCTTGCGGTAGGTAGATTGCCTAATGCTAACTGATCATTACCAGTTGCTCGGTGGACATATCTGGAGGCTTCCTGAGACAACTGCTGTTTGCTCAACCAGCTTAACTCTGACTGAAAGAAGACAGCTTAAAATTACGTGCACGGCATCCATAAAAATAAGTATGTGCAGCCACATTCAAGCTGCAGTCCATGGAGTACTGTTTGTGACCTGTAAAGGGAGGCTGGTAACTTTTCACAATCTAGAATTAAATTAAAGAAAGAAAAAGCAGGACTTTTCTAATAAATCAAATAGTAAATGCATTTGATTCTGTTATTCTCTGATTATGCTTACAAAGAAAACTAGTAAGCTAGAGCAAAGCGGGTTAATTAAAGAATTGCTGAGCTTAGTAGCAAGAAAATAAAGAGCAATGACATTCATGCTGCAAACAAGCTAATAAAATTGTGTTGTGAGCCTGCATCTTCATGCACGTCTTCCCTGACTTCATTTGTGCTGTTCATATTGAAGTCTGGCAGGGTCTGTGAGATTTCAAAGCAGTTTAAAGAGTTGATTAAGACCTTCAGAGCCATGTCTGTAAAGACTGTCTCCACCTGATTAGTTAACACTTGTAAGGAACATTAGATCTCACTGTTTCATAGTTTCTAGGGTCGAAAGGGACCTGAGCAGATCATCTAGTCCGACCCCCTGCCATGGCAGGAAAGAGTAAGTACTGGGGTCAAACGACCCCAGCAAGATGTGCATCTAACCTCCTCTTAAACACCCCCAGGGTAGGAGCCTGCACCACTTCTCTTGGAAGCTGGTTCCAGACCGTAGCCGCCCTGACTGTGAAGTAGCGCCTCCTGATATCTAACCTAAACCTACCCTCTGCCAGCTTGCGACCGTTATTCCTGGTCACTCCTGGTAGTGCTCGGGGGAACAGTGACTCCCCCAATGCCTGCTGATCCCCCCTGACTAGTTTGTAACAGGCCACAAGATCCCCCCTCAGCCTTCTCTTGTGGAGGCTGAACAGGTTCAGGTCCCGCAGCCTGTCCTCACAGGGCCTGCCCTGTTGTCCCCTGATCATGTGAGTGGCCTCCTCTGGACCCTCTCCATGCTGTCGACATCCCTCTTCAAGTGCAGCGCCCAGAACTGGACGCAGTACTCCAGCTGCGGCCTGACCAGCGCCGCATAGAGGGGGAGGATCACCTCCTTGGACCTGCTTGAGATACATCTGTGGATGCATGCCAAGGTGCGGTTGGCCTTCCTGACTGCTTCCCCACACTGCCAGCCCATGTTCATCTTGGAGTCAATGATGACCCCCAGATCCTTTTCCGCCTCCGTGCTGACAAGAGGGGAGTTCCCCAACTGGTAGGTATGGTGCCGGTTGTTCCTCCCCAGCTGCATCACCTTGCACTTGTCTGTGTTGAATCCCATTCTATTCTTGTCCGCCCACCCTTGTAACCTGTCTAGGTCTGATTGTAGCCTGTTGCATCCTTCCAGTGTGCCCACGTCCCCCCACATCTTAATTGATGGACTCACTGTTGTAGTTCTTCACTCAAGTGCTCAGATAGTATAGTGATGGGCACTAATGCAACAGTATTTAGGGTCTTCTAACATTTCACTCCCCAGTGATGTGTACATAATTCAATAAGCATAGTAGCCCTCCTATGTGGCTCTAGTAAATGTAGACAGCTGTTTGTACTGCCCTAAAATTGCTGTCAAGTCATGATAAGAGTTGTGTATCAATTGTACTTCTGTGATACCACCTGCCCATGTGTGTGTGTCCCGTCTAGAACCACATGAGGCTGAAAAACACGTCTCCCTTCAATTCCCACAAAAAGCTTTCTGTGCAATGTGGGGCTGAAAGCACTTGTTTGACTTGCAGTGACGAGCATGTTTTTACTTTTCCCAACTGCATTACTGAGCCAATAGGAAATTCAGGCACAGGAACTGACTGGCTTGATGAAAAGAAAGGAAGTTGAGAGTGAGGGTCTCGTTTCCTGTTGAGGGGAGTAACTTGTATAAGCACAACACAACGGTGTCTAGATTTGAAAGTTCAGCAAGGAAGGGGGCAAGAGGTGGTGAATGCCAAACCTGTAGTCCTACCCCTGGGGAGCCAGACAGTGATGTGTGTTCCTGCTGCTGCTGGTACACAATTAGCAGAGCTACCAAGTATTGGAAATATTAGCTAAATTTACTACTTATGTTAGCCACTGTTTCTATCCTACTGGCTCCTATACCGGCATCTAAAAATCATGTATATACATCTAATCAGAAATACGTCACTGTCACAGCTTGCTAATTACATTGCCGCCCTGCCCCCCCCCATCTTTCCTGTTAACTTATTATTGCTACAAGCATTCTCTTCAAAATACCTTAACTAGACCAGCACTTCCACAACTGCTGTAAAGAACATGCCATTCGAAGGTAATTGTTAAAATTATGTTGTGCAACTGTTAGATGCAGGGTAGTAATTAGAAGTTGTTTCACTGTGGTCCCCCCCGAGAAAATAAATAAATAAGAAAGGCAGTCTGTTTCTTTTCTCGCTTTATGATAAATTATACATGAAATTGTGTATGTTTCTAACTGTCTGACAGTCTGGGTGCCTGACGGAGCGAACATCTCCTGTTCTCTTACTAAATCGCTCAGCAGGAGGGCAGGCTCCGTCTTCAGGCAGTCTATCAGTCTTTTTTTTTTTTGTTCTTCACTATTGTTTTTGGAAGTTGCTCTTCAATCCATTTCTTTTATTTACTACCTTTTTCTTTTAATTTCTGTTGTTAATGATCCCAACTACTTCCTCATCCTTCATTCTGCACCAGCCCATTTCTACTTCTTTCTGTTTTGCCATCACTGTAGTCCTAGCTGTGCCTGATTCTTTCCTCTTGTCACTCACTTCATTGCCCTCCTCCTTTCATCTTCATCCTATCTCCTTCTTGTTTGGTCTTAACTGCCTGAGAGCTGTTGAAATCAGACAGCTCAGGTGCCTGCATGCTGTTCCCTACTCAGTGTTGAGGAGTTCAAGTGTTTGCTTGAGCCAGCTGTACCAGGTTGCTAAGCAATGAGCTCAGAAGTGAGGCCTGAAGTAGAGCTGTGTTCATACTTATGGTGATGCAGTAGCTCCATTTTCCTTTTTAAACGTGCTTTCTTTTTTGAAGTTAAATCCCAATTTCAGGCCTTTCCACTTTGCTTGCAGCCTAGCTTTCCTGGGAACAACAGTTTGCACGGTCCTGACAGTGCATGGCGCTGACATAGATGTATAGGCACTTTGTCTCCTCTTGTTCGTGTTGGAGCAGGCTGTTGCCAAGGGCACCCAAATATTACTGTGATCAAAATATTATCATTTTTCACTCTGCCTGGAGCAGCAAAAAATCCCTATCACCAGCCCCATGTGGGTGAACCCCTTGGTGACAGGGGCAGCAGTGGTGAGAGCTGGTAATAGCAGCAGCAGTAGTATAAGTGCAATGCAGGGAAGCGAATTCATCCATCTAGGGCCAGGTTTGCCATCTTTTCTAGGTGCATTGCATATATCTTACATATACTTTGATGTATTTCCAATGTGTTACACACCCAGGTCCTACAAAGGGTTATTCTGATCTAATATACACTTTGATACTACTCCAAAGAGCAGCATATCAAAATGAGGTGGCAATAGAATCATTTTTTAAAACAACCTTTGATATCAAATAATTTTGCATTACCTAGCTCCATTACCTTGTGTTACTCTGTGTAGTTCATAATCACCTAGCTCAGTGGTACAGAATCCGGCCAGGCTCGGAAGCCACGTGGCCAGCCAGCTTGAACCCAAAAACCTCAACATGGAGACCACTAAGTGAACTACAGTAAACACACTGCAGTTCACAAGGACTCAACTCCATGCAATGGTATGCAGTCAAATGAGTTGCATTAGTGTGATTGCATGTGGTTGCATTCTACCTGAGTGCAGGAAAGACAAAAACTCAATGCAAAAGGTTAGCAGCAAAATCCTTGCTAGCATTTTCTTTGAAGAACTACAGTTATTAAGCTGGAAAGCTACTTGTAGCTTGGGAGCTGTGGCATGAATATCACTGGCTTAAGTACTAGAAGTCTTTTATACCTTAAGAGAAGAGCAAAAGGAAAAGAAGACTTGAAACTTTATGAAAGAAGGTTGGTACCCTGTGCACTTGGGCACATATACTTGACTGATCATTGAGATGCATAGTCAATATACAGACAGGCTGAGGTAGGAGACTCTGTGTTGTTTTAATGGATTGTTACATCTGAGAGAGTCTGTATTTTTTTCAGAATTGCATGCTTCCTTGCCTATATTTAGAAAAGGAGTATTCAACATCAACATAGCATAAAGCTTTCTTTGTCCTGCATACCTCATCCTAAACTATTGTTGTAGATTCCCACTTCACTCCACAGGGTTACTGTACTCTTGTGTTTAACAGTCATTGGATAAAATTGATAGGAAGCAGCAGGATAGCTCTGTTCCATTGGGAGCAGAAGTGGGAGCAGGAATAGAGGCCAGAGCCCAGGGTCCCCTTCATTTCAAGGCTGTGCCAACTCACTGTGGCACTCGCTTGGGTTTGCTTTGCTCCTGGACACATGTACCTTTCTTGGCTGCCCAGTGGGCCAGCTTCAACAGGAAGGTTGGAGGATATGCTTGAGAATGCCTATCCGTGGCCTGGTGATTAGGGTACTTTTGTGAGAAGTGGAAGATGTAGGTTCAGACCCTTCTAGGTGATGGGGACCTAGAAACTTGGTCTCCCACCCCCTGGACAGGTGCCTTTAGTGCTAGGCAATTGTGCTAAAAAGGCAAGAAGACCTCCTCTTCATTCTTCAGTATCTGACAATCACTAGATGTGGTTTTCTTGGACTAACGATTTGGACACTTTTATACATAAGAGTTTATACAACTGACTGGGTGGAATAGGGTCATTAATGAGCATAAGTAGCCAAGAAGTTTGTTTTGAGCATGCTCAAAAGGGCAAGGTTTGTTGAGCAGAGGGGAATAGATTCAAGTCAGCTCTCAGTCCTCCAGCATCCCAGGATGCTTTGCACTTCCTCTGCAAACCCCTCCTTGAAGGTTGGGTGGGCTAGTCTTGCCCAAGGTCTGTGTTCCAGCCCAGCAAGGAGACATGCTCTAACACCTCCCGGCTTCTGGCCTGGACCACTACAGGCATGTGGCTGCATTTCCAGAATGAGAAATGAGTGTCTTTTCACTTGCTTATTGGTTCTATCTACACAGCTTAGACTAACCTGTGAAGACTGAATTGATTCAGCCTCAGGCTTTTTGTCTGTCTGTACGTAACCCAGAAGTTCAGAGCACATAAAGTGCTTTCAAAATGGCCAAAACTGGTTTAAGATAAGCCTGGCTGGGTGTAGTATCAAACTGAACTGATTTAGCTTAAATTGATTTATTGAACTTCTGTCCCAGATCCCCTCCACATTTAAGTTAACTCCCAGTCCCCAGCATGCTTTGTACCTCCCCCACACAAGCCCTCTCCGCTTGCAGGGTAGGTGTCTAGCCTTAGCCCAAGCTGTCTGCTCCAGCCAAGGAGCAAGGCATGTGCTAGCACCCCCAGCTTCTGGCCTGAATCGCTGCACGCACGTGGCTGCATTTCCAGAATCAAAAGTGAATGTCTGTTCACTTGTTTATTGGTTCAATCTATGCAGTTTAGACTAACCTGCAAAGATTGAATCAATTCAGCCTCTGGATTTTTAACCGTCTGTACTTGGCCCTAAAGTTAGCTGCCTACGTGGTACTTCCCTGACTAAAGGCAATTTAGATGTAGACCATAGTGTCTGAGGCATAGATAAAAATGACATTACTTAAAAGTCATGCAGTTCTCATGAATAGCAATTTATGTGAGAGTTACACTTGCTGACAACATTTATGATAAAAATTTCTGTTCCTATGAATTGACTAAGTAAATTGTTTCCTGTGGTTAAAGAGCAAAGAGAAAATTAGGCTGTTTTTGACTAATTATTTGTATTTCCTTTGTTTTGCAGAGGATCACCAGACAGGGATGGAGTTGTAAGTATCGAATCAAATTCTGTTTATGAAAATTCCTTCTGGCATTCTGTGTGCACCTAGCAAAATGCTCTTTTCCTCTGCAAACCAGCATAAGCAATTCTTACACTTTCTAGTTCTATTTAATGTGGTAAATACTTTTTAAATAATCTATTTTCATTAGAAAGCATTTTGTTTAAATCGATGAAGAGTTCAATATTTTGCCTGGCTAGATTATTTCTGTTAAAACTAAACACAGTCAACCTAGTGACAGCACATAAATCATCTTTTCTGAACATAAATCTACTTAAAATTCTCCAAAAACAGTTCAAACTTCATGTTGAAAAGAACTGAGAATGGGAAAGCTGCTCTTTTATGGTTAATGTTTATTTTTATGTGAAAAAGAGTTGTTATATGGCAAATTACATACAAAAATTTTTAATTTTAAAAATATATTCAGGTTTATTGATGAATTGAAGAACATTTTTCTATGCATATTATTTGCTTATTTTCTACATTAAATAGAAAATACAAAAGTGGCTACTTTTTAAATTACTGCTGCTTTAATATATAGTATTAGGAGTGAATGTCCCTGCTAGAACTGGAACTTAGATGGGCCAAGAGTCATTTAGCTGTTAATTTCAAGTTTGCAAAGAAGTATGTTGGGTTCAGACACAGCTTTTACTGTAAGTTGTTTTCAAGAGTTGCTGCACTCAGACTCAACAAGCTTATGCTTAAAATAAAAATCGGAAACGCATTCAAATAGCTCGAAAGGAAAACTGGTGCAGCTGTGAAACTGCTTGCAGTTGTTCTGTATCAGGCTCAGAATCAGAGCTCTGGAGTGGAAAACAACTAACCATTAGAAATCTCAGGACATACATCTTTTATGAAATTATAAAAAACTTGGAATGTCTGATCACAGCTTTGGCAGGCATTGTTTTTTTCACATCTGACCCAAGATCCTTAGCTTTGGGACAACCCTGCATTCATAAAGCCCTCTGTTTTTTGCTGTTAAGAAATAGCAGTAATGAAGTTTAGAGAATCACACTTTGGGTAACACTTTAATCAAGGCTCTATTCAGCAGGAAGGGAGGGAAATGTAGCTTTCCAGATGCGTGAAATGTACAGATCTTTCCTTAGTCTTTAACCCTCTCTTATTCTCTCATTCCTTTTTTCTCTCAACTCCTTTGGACTCTTCTTCCTGTCCTCTGCTCTCTGTGTCCTGTGGTTCTCAGACTCATTCTTCTGTTTTCTGTGCCAGCTGAAATAGAAGTTTTGCTTTATCTCTTCCCTGCATTCAATACTCCCTCTTTTCATCTTTTTTTCCTCCCTCTCCTCTCTCTAAGGCTAGGTACAAAAGTTCAGAAAGCCTGAGGTAGACTTGCAGAATCTTTCACAGCTTTTTCTAAGCACCCTAGATTAGTTTGGGAGCAAACAAAACTTGCATTTGCCCTTTGCTGGGGTGGACGAGGGCACAGAGGTGGGCTTTCTCCCACACTTCCCAGCAGGCTGTTGGAAAATTTTGAGCCCAGCTAAGCAGCTGGCAACCCTTGATTGGCCAGTTCAGTCCAGCCCAGCCCCCATATCCATTGTCAGTGGTGGCTGGTAGGGGTGGGAGGGAATGGACCCCCTTGCTGCATGGGACCCCCACCTATGCTAGCTCAGGTCTGGAGAGGACCAGGGCTGCATGTCTGTCCGCTATGCTAGAAATCAGGGGTGGGGAGGTGGACAGCAGAGCCTTTTGCCATGCAGATTCCCCCCTCCCCCCCCCCCCAACAAACTTGCTGGCTTAGGTTTGAAAGGTGAAAGGCCAGATCCATGTTGTGGGGGGCTCCGCTCCCTTGCTCCCCACCCCTGGTTCCAGCACAGTGGACAGATGTACTGCTGTGAGCTGCGCCTCCTGCCTGCAGCTGTCAGAAGGGTCAGCCGGGGGAATGGAGATCCTGCCATGAGGGTCACCTCCTCCCCCCCCCCCGCCCCGCAACCACCACCACCACACTCTGCTGGCTCCGGTATGGGGCCAGGCATGGGGGACTCGGTTCCCCTTCCCCCAGCTGCTCAGGCAGGAGGCAAAGGTTTTTCTGTCTTCTGTCTACAATTGCCCTGGGACAGGGCAGGGCGGGACTGACCTGGAGCTCACCCAGAGCAAATAAGCACCAGCCAAGGCTAGCACATTGCCCCATGGTGTGCTTGGGACGCTAGAGGACAGCAAACTAAGGCAATTCTGCACAGGACCTGGGACAGAAGTTTGATATACTGCTCTAACCTAAACCGACTAAGTCTAATACTGCATCCATCCAGGTCTATCTTAGACTAGGTTCTGCCATTATGAAACTAGTCTGCGTGTACTGAATTTCTGTTTTACTACAGGTTTAGACTGGTTTCTGATCACTTATACTGGTTTGCATGCAATGTCTGTACCTAGCCAAAGATCCCATATGAATGTAACTAACTTACCCAGAGGCTCTGATATCTGGGTGGAGCATTCTCTCTGTCATCTTCATCTTCACATACACAGACATAACCACACTGCACCTCCTGAAGCAACAAAGAACTACGAGGAATGCCCTCTTTTCATGGAGCCTAGCAGTGAGAATGATGTACTAGACCAAAAGGTCCAGCCCTGTTCCTAATGAAGACAGCATCAAAACTACCCATTGACTTCAGCTACGATATGATCAGACCCCAAAATTGTTGCAGTGGATTGCTGCTCAAACAAAAAACACTGGGAAGGGAAGGAGAATCTGGTAACAAAAGTCACTGGTGTTGCAGTTTTGGTTCTACTGGAAGGTATGAGCTGGGGTGGCAACAGAGCACTCATCTGGACTACAAGAAGACTGAAATATTTCTAAACTAGGTGTTCAACCTCTGGCCCAGGGAGCTGTCATCTGACCTGAAGTGGCTCCCTGTGAGAGTGGAAATTTGGCAGCGGAGGAGAAGTAGCATTGTTTGTTGCTCCCAGAGCCACAGCAATTAACACTGCCTCTGCTTTCCCACCACCAAATTTACAAACCTGTGGGGAACCCCACAGTCTGGATTACATGGCTCTGCACTCCAGATTGTTCTGGTGAGTGGGGTCATGGGTCCAGCAGGTGGGGTCACGCCAGGTCTCATGCAAGAATCCACTCTACCCACTGCCACTGCGCAGGATCTGGCTCGCAGGCTGGCTCTGCCACATTTATCTAGCCCCACCAGGCTGGATGGGTTGAGCACCACTGTTCTAAATCACGGACGTTTGGCTGAGCTCAGATATTCGATCTAATAAGTCTTATATTTTTGGCCTTTCAAATCTTTTTTCCCTCTAAGCCTCATGTAGTTTTGCACTATCCAGGATGCAAAAGTAGTAGCAACCAGTTTATACTTTGTGTGACAATACCACTGAGCATGCTGGAAGCTTAAGGCTTAAAGTAAAGGGATGATCACCAAAGAAATGATCACCAAAGAAATGGGATAGCAGGTAGCCTGTACAATCAGAAATAGAGGGGGAGGAAGTCATCCATCAGACAATGCAGATGGGGTATTACAGAATAAAGTATGTGAAGCTGAGACCCTTTTAATACTTACTAAAGCAAGAATGGGAGCTGCAGTATCCTGAGGTACAAAGGATAGTGACCTTTCATTCAGTACCCACCAGTTCTCTTATCTGCTGAATAGAGCCTTTTATGTGTCCCAAACCAATATTTATTTTATGTTCAAGAGAACCAAATTTGATCTTTTTTTTACCTGTATAGTATGTATGCTAACTCCATGTAATTTTTTTGTGTTTAAAAACACCCCATACTTTAACATTTTTTCTACAAAAACAAAATCCATTCCAGCCACCCAGCCCTCATCCTTATGAGCTACCTTCCAATAACAAACCAGAGTGTGCGTGTGAAGGAGGAAAAAAAGTTTCGGTAAGAAAACAGATCTCAGTTTTAAGCTTCCATTTGTTTAAAACAAAAGAAAAACACACACAAGCAGTGGGTGCATCTACAGGAGACGGTTACTGCGGAGCTGACTACTTAGCTCTTCAATAAAATGTCACTGTCTACCTGTGTGGTGCTAGCCAGAGCAAACTAATTAACTCTGCCATAGGATGGTACTGCTAGACTCAAGTACTATCCTATGGAAGAGTAATGTACACCGCCACAGTGCATGTGTAGACGGTGACGGGGCCGGCTAGGACATGAGTGTGCTTCAGTGTGGGGACTGCCTCCCAGCTAGCTTTTAGTAGCCAGAGGGAAATTGGGTTATGTGCCCAAGTTTGAACATTTGTCTTGTAATGGGTATCTACATTAGAAATTCATCCATTTTCAATGCTCAAAGCATTGCCTGATGTTGTTTTTTAGCATGGGTAAATGTATTTAGTGTGACCTCTTTTAAACTGATAAACAGTTTGTTGATCTGAAAAGTGATTCATTTTCTGAAGGTATGTGGTATACCATAGAAAACTGCACGATCATTTTTGTGTTATGGTGAAGAAGAGATATGTTGCCACTTTAAAGTAAGCCTTACTATTGTACTATAAATAATATGGAGTAATTCCTGTTTGAACATGGTCATGACATTCAGCTACCCTATCATATGAAAAAGTGCATTAATGTTTCTTACTAACTTGTTGGCTTAAAGTTTTATAACCTAAGAATTCCAGTTTACTAAGAGAGTATAAAGGCTGCTAAATAAGTGATAATGACAGGGGGTTTTTTTTTTTTGGTTTTCAGGTATTTTGGTGGCTAGCAATAGGAGAATTTGATCCTAGATCAAATTGAACCTCTTTCATCCTCTGACATTGAGTAGAAAAAAATCACTCATTTGTTTGTTGCACCATTTTGGCACCTTTTCTGCAGTGAATATAATTTTTCTTCTTGTAAGAAAGCAATTTCTGTTTCTGCAGAAAAACAATGGTGCCTGCTGGCATGCCCTGTAACTCCTAGGAGAGACTGAAATAGCAAAGGTGGG
Source organism: Crocodylus siamensis (assembly GCF_052110815.1). NCBI lineage: Eukaryota > Metazoa > Chordata > Crocodylia > Crocodylidae > Crocodylus > Crocodylus siamensis. The sequence goes on from NC_143399.1 coordinate 17,640,816, forward strand.
CTAAGCAAGGAGGGTATTTTCATCCCTTGTGTCACCGAAGCTGAAGCACAGTGTCTTAACTCTTGTGCTTCAGTGTCCCTTTCTACCCCTACAGGTGCAATCTTTTTAACAAAAAAACCCAAAGAACCTTGTCTGCCTCAAAAAATAACAAATCCTTCATGTGCTGCAGTGAGAGAGCTGTTTATACTCTATAAGCAGCAGTGGTTTGCATGTTGCCGTGCAGTACTTGGCAGCACTATATCTATGCAAAGGAGTTTGTGTGCTTCAGCTCACCCAAGTGAATTAATTATTGTTGCTTCCCTTACTCGCAGGAGTGGTGTAGGTTTCAGTTAACAAATGTTTGCAAAGTTCATTAAAACAGTGGTGTGGAAGATCAAACGGAAAGGCAAAGCATTTGTTGAACTGTGAATTTTGAATTGCCTTACATGTATGTAAATCAGTTTTACGTTATTTGAACAGAAAACTTTGTCATTCATATGACACGACTGTTGCATTGTATAAGATCATCAGGGTAATCCAACCTTATTAAACAGCCCCGTTTAGGTTTTCTAATCTGCCCTAACATGACAGATTTCAGTAGCTCCCACCAGATACAGACATGCTCTGATGTTCTTGGTTCTTTAATGTTAACTTTGCTTACAAATGTATTACAGAAGAAAACTAATGGAGCTCCAAATGGATTTTACGCAGAGATTGACTGGGACCGATATGTAAGTATCCAAATGACTTTCCTTCCTTGCGTAATAGACTTGCAGTGCTGTGTGATAAGGGAATTTGTAATACCTTTGTAAGCTTCAGATTTATCTCCCTCGGGTAGATGAGACTGTTTTCAGATACCCCGGTCAGTGTTCACACTTCATATTCAGTAGCCATATTGTCTCCACTTAAGAATGGAGATCTCATGAAGCCTTTACACCCATAGCTAGGTTCAAATGTCACCATGCAGCTCTGTAGGCACTCAGGCTAAGTAGAGACCATCAAAAAGCCTGGGGCAGCATTGATCCAACCAGTTCAGATTTCTCTAAGCTGTGTATACTGGACCACTAATGAACAGAACTGATGTTCACTCCAGTTGGGGAACATAGGCAGAAGCCTGTACTGGCTGAGGCCAGAAATCGAGCGGCACTCCCACATGCCTCCAAGCAGGCCAGCCATTACGGCGGGTAGCCAAATGCAGCCATATGACTGCGCTATCCCCGATTTGGCTGTCAGGCACACGCCTCCTCTGCTGCCCTGTCATTTGTCATGCAGGTAGTAGAGAGAGGAGTACTCGACCTCCTCAGCAGCATGGGGGTCTCTGGGCTTTGTCAAGGGTGGGGGCAGGCGTCCACCCAAGGCAAGACAGAGATGGGGTTGGGGGTGGGGAGTGGGGCTCACAAGCTGCCTCGGGTAGGTGGTGTCAGTGGTGCACCCTCCATTCCCGGGCAGTAGGACAGGGTGTCCCTGCCGTGTCCCAGGCCCTGGGGACTCTGGCTGTAGCATCTTTGGGAAGGGCTCACAGGATTTTTCCCCTCAGAGCTGCACCGAATTCTGAGCTGAAACAGCTTCTCTGCAGCTGCAGAAGCGTGTTTGCACCCCTCACCCAGGAACTGGAGTCCCGCGTGCACAGAGAAGCGGCTTCAGCCAGGAATTCGGATCTGGTTCTGGGGGAGGGTGGGGGATCCTGTGAGCCCTGACCAGAGTCATTGCAGTGCAGGGTCTGGAGTGTCTCTGCCCCAGGACCCTGCCCTGCAGTAGCTCTGGGAGGGCTCACAGGATTCCTCCCCCCGGCCACACACACCCAGGAGCCAGCACCATATTCCTGCCTGAAGCCACTTCCCTGGTTCTTTGGGGATGCCCCTGCAGCTGAAGAGAGATGACTTCAGCCAGAAATTTGGCACTGGCTCCAAGGGGGCAAAATCCTGTGAGCCCTTCCAGGAGCCGCTACAGCACAGAGTCCTGGGGTTCAAGACCAGGCAGGGACAATCTGGACTCTGCACCGCAGCAGCTCCAGGAAGGACTCGCAGGATTTCTCTTCCAGGGTCAGTGCCAAATTCCTGGCTGAAGCTGCTTCTCCGCAGGCACGGGGCTCCGGTTCTGGAAGGTGGGTGGGGTGGACAGTCGTGTCCCTGCAGCTGCAGAGAAGTAGGTTCATCCAGGAGTTCAGCATTGGATGGGGGTACTCTGTACCCCACCAGACTCAGGCCAGGAACGTGGGGTGCACAGCTGTCACCCCCTCCCGCAGCAGCTCACGAGCCCTACTTCCCCTTCCTCCCCCCACTTCTGTCTTGCCTGTTGCTGGCAGAGACAGCTCCCTGTGGGGCAGGGGGAGGAGGTTAGGAGGCTTTGCAAAGGTCTCTGGGATATTGGCAGATCACAACCTACCTTGATTCATGAGCAGACCTGGTACTGACATTCAATAGCCCTGTCCAACGTAACTCAAATAAGTCTGATATACTATATGGATCCCGGTCTATCTTAGACTAGGATCTGCCATTTTGAAACTGGTCTATGCGCCCTGAACTGCAGTTTTGATATGAGTATAGACCAGTTTCCAGTTACCTAAACCAGAAGAAGTGTAATATCTGCACTTAGTCTCCATTTTTCTTTCAACAAACATACTTGGAAATGACTGTCATTACTAAACTAAAGCAACATTAATGAGACACTGATAGTTTTCAATGTGTGCTTCACTCTGGAAGTTGCCTGTGGCTCTTAAAAATTACAACTGTGATCAGGGATGCACAGACACATGCATACACACACACTCACTTTAGTTTTTGTTTCTTGACTTTGTAAATTAGATGATATTTTATGTACTGTTAGTTCTACTGACAATAGCATCCGCTGTTTGCATACTATGCAGCAACAGAAGTGAGAGAGACTGCTTCAATAACCAGCAAAAATTGTCATAGAGAACTAATCAATTTTCATGCTGACAGAGCCTACCTAAGTGATGAAGTGAGTCCTACTATCAAAGTAGAACTGGCAATTGTAAGAATGAGATTTTGTGAAAAAAAAAATGAATTCAGATATTTTATCACCTTGCAGATGAGTAGTTGAAACCTATCCTTAATCTGGAATATATTTTATATATGCATGTTAATTGTATTGTATAAAATTGCCTAGAAACTAGTTGGTTTCCATTACTCGTTAAATATAAAATACCTTAAGCAGTAAGGAGAGTTAATTGTGATTTGAATGTTAGGAACAGAGAAGAAACTTAAAGCTCAAACCCATGGTAAAGGCAGACTCTCCCTCTGCATGAAGAAGGGCATTTATTCCCAAGAGCTTGCAAAGAACAATTTTTCCAACTATTTAGTTGGTTTAATAAAAGATATCACATTTACACAAAGAACTTTGTCTCTTCTCAGTTATGTTTCCTATCCCCGCCCTTACTTCTGGAGGATACATAAAATATCATCTAATTTACAAAGTCAAGAAGCAACCTTGTGCTTGACAGCTCAGCTCTGCACAGTGTATTTGACTGACACTGCCAAAGTTAATCGTGCTATCATTTACTGCGTCATGGTATTATGGGTGGTAGCAAGAGCAGTTGCAGCCATATTAGACTTCTTGCAAAGCAAGCGTTCCTTTTTATCTTGCTCTACCTTTCCTGGACTTGGACAAGGTTTAATTTAACCAGTCCAGTGCTTGCTTTGACATCTTTTTTCCCCATACAAAAAATAGCTCATGCTTCTACATCTTCAGTAAAATGTTTAGAAAAAACCCTAATTACTTTGTTTATTTACACCCTATTCAGAATTCACCTGAGCTTGATGAAGAGGGATACAGCATCAGACCAGAAGAACCAGGCTATATCCTTTATTGTTAGCCTTGAATCTCAATTTACAAACTGTAAGATGACCTGGGGTTCATGGAAAGGTCACTGAAATGTTTCCCTTACTTTTCTGTGCACCATTATTCCCTAGTTAAAAGCAAAGTCCCAAGGAGAATCACCTGATACAGTTAACCAGAAGGCACTTCTAATTGCCTTCATCTATTCATATGAAATTAACAGAAAGTAGTAAGCAGATATGGAAGTGCATTGAGAAATAATTATGTTCAGTGCACTCCATTGAAGACAGATGGGATTACAATGCTTACAACAAAGAGCAGCAGATTTCCAGCCTCTTTCTCTGGCTTGGCAGAGCTACTGAAGCAGAATGTTCATTCGCTGGAGGAAGGAAGCAGTTTCCATCTCTATGTAGGACCCAATTTGGCTTTATAAAGAAAGAATGAATAAGGAGAAGTAATTTATGTGCCTAAAGCATGGACTCATGAGTCAGAGGAATTAAGATGAAGTGTTTAGAAGGCAGAATCCACATTTCCAGACTCTCACTCCTATTTCCAGCACTGCTACAGAGCCACTTGGGCAAGCCTCTTTAATGTCTGTGACCCCACCCATAAAATACAGCAGTACTGCTGCTTTGTTTAATTTGCACTTGTAAACCATGCTGTGGTTCCCCTAAGAAAGGTTACGAAGAAATGTACAAAGCGTTGTGTTATAGGCCTCTGTGAAGTAGCTAGTATTCACTTTGGATTCGGCCAATTTCAGGGGACGGTAATTTGATTCGGTGATTCAAATCGCTGTCCCACATCAATTTGGCCGAATCATCTGATTTGGAGATTCAGCTCCAGCCAAAAATCCAAATCTCCAAATCACACAGACCCACCCCCCATTGGCTCTCCCAGCCCCGGCAATGGCTGCCTGTGGCACTTAAAATAAAGCTCTGACTCACTGGGTGCTGCCAGGCGGAGGATGATCCCCACTGCCCCATGCTGGCTGCTGCAGGATCTGGTGAGTCCCAGTGTTTTCTCAGGGGGTTTTTTTGTTTTTTTTTCCTTAAAGGGTCAGAGCTGGGGTGGGCGGGGCAGTTGTGGGGGGGTGGGGCTGGGAGAGCAGGCAGGGATCAGGGGGCTCATGCAGAGCTCCCCATGCAGAGTGGGGCAGTGAGGGGCAGCAGGGATCACCCACCCGCTGGACAGCAGTCGGTGAGTTGAGGCTTTTATTCAAAGCACCGGGAACTGGGGCAGGTGGGGCAAGCATGGAGTGGGGCCTGGAGGGGTGGGCAGGGGCCAGGGGGGGCTGGGGATGGGACTGGTAGGAATCCCCCCATGGTCCCCTCCCCCTTTCTTCAGCTCCCCCTTCCCCACCCCTACTTGCCTCCTCTGAGTCCAGCTCCAGCTCCCTGTTGCAGGGGGCAGGGACTTCCCGATTCATTGAGGCTCTCCGAATCTTTTCCAAAGATTCGGAGAGTTTTGAATCAATTCGGATCTTATTATTGGTCCCCTGATTCAACTCAGATTTGGAGATTTGGCCACCGAATTGAGCCAAATCACCTCCGAATCGAGTCGGTACCCAAAGGTTTGCACAGCCCTATTGTGTTACCTCAAGCTGTTTTCTTCTGATCTAATAGGCTGTGTCACTGTCCATTCATTTGTTTCATTGGAAATAAGCAGGAGCAGATAGAAGCACATGTTGTAAAAGAAAATCCAAGCAAAGCCTGACTTGGTCATGTAGTATGCTTGTGCTGGCTGGAGCGCTGCATGTGAGGGGGCTTAAAAGAGATGTCTTTATCCTCCTGCTCCATGCTGGCCACTGTCTCTACACTGTATTAGAGCAGCCTGAGGAACTGCCCTTTTATTCCAGGCTTCCCCTTGTAGCTGAGTACTGGCACAGAGAAGAGAGATTCTGGCCAGGTTTTCTTTCCTCCACCTACATCTTTCCCTGCTGAAGAGAAGGTGAGTGGGATAAGAGCCACCAAATTGGCTCTAGTCTACATCATTGGAAGGCATTGTACCTGGGAACGTCCTCTTACTGACTGCCTTCTCAGGGATTCTGCTAACCTTTACAAGTGGAACACACCAATACAGTGACTGCCTACTTGTGCAGAAGAATCGGGCTCTTGCAGTGCATTGCTTTTAATAGGCCATGTCAGCTGCTATTGAAATATCTTGCCTACATATTAGCATGTAGAGTGATAAACTTGTACAATGCTGACTGGAGGAAACAGGACACATGGTTGTTAATTGCTACTGCCCCAAAATGTCTCTTTATCCACCCTTTTGAGCACTCAACAGTTCACATGTATAATACACGTGTATGTATCTATCTATGCAGAATAACAAAATAGAATAAGAGTGACAGTCTTGGCAAAAATGTGTATCCTCTGTTACCCATGTGTGTCCTCTGTTACCTATCTTTGTAGTTGGACATTTTGGAGTAAAAAATTCAAAAGTACCCAAGTTCCCTTTCCAATAGTGATTTAAGAGCCTAAAGCTCATTGAAAATCAATGGAATGTAGGCCACATCTAGATTATAGACATACCATTGAGAGTCTATAACAATTAACCTTCCCTTGGCACTGCACAGACTACACAATTTCCAGTGTAAGAGGTAACATGCATAGAGCTGCATGGCATTTTGGGGGTTGCTCCTGCTGAGCACGTTTGCAGTTTAGATATGGCCTTGGGTTCTGCCCTAAGCATACATGTAATTTTTAAAAATAGGACTTATGGCCTCCTTCTTTAGGAGCATAAAGGACACTGTTTCCACTATGTCCAAAATAGCTTACCTCTCAGCGGAACAAAACATTCTTTAACTGTGATCTACCTACCAAAGGAAAGCACTTTTATTCCTCAAGTGAATCAGAAGAGGAAGAGGAGGCACATAAGAAGTTTAACATTAAGATTAAGCCTTTGCAGGCTAAAGACATTCTTAAAAGCGCAGCAAACGTAGATGAGCTGAAAGCATCAATAGGCAACATCGCACTTTCTCCATCTCCAGTGGTGAGTGTTTGGTGTTTTAATCTTTCACTAAGTTGCAAGTTCAGATTCTGTCTTAGTTTATTGTATTCAGTAGTGAGCAGAGATATTTATTGGGTCAAATTGTTTCATTGTTAAATAACATTTTTATGTCCATAGTCCTTGTTTATGTAGCATTTCTTTGCCTAGCCATAGAGCAGTCACAAGTAACTCTAAGAAATGTCATGCTTTTTAGTATATAATGGAGATTCTTGTAACCATTTCTGAACTATTCTAATTTACTTGCTCTGTGCATTGACTTTATTTTAATGAGCTTCCCACATCTCCAATCAACCAAAAAAGTAACATGCATACTTTTTTTTTTAAATGAAGAGAAAATGGCTACAGTTGCAGTATGATCTGGATGGTTCAAACTCCAGCTATCCCCAGTATTCAAAAGAGGTTTATGTTCTTCTGCTATCTGTTAATTGTACTGAAATTTACCTTGGGCATCAAAACTTACATCAGACCAGATGCTGCCATTCTTCCTCAGTATTTGTAATACTGTTTTAACTTTTAAAAAAATCAGTGGAGCAATTTATGTAAACAGATACTATTCAGAATGAGTATGGATGAGAGAACTGGGCTTATGCAAGTCTTTTGAAGCTTGGGTAATTGAGATTTGTGCTATAACAGTAAGAAAAAGCACAAGTTTGTTTCACCTCTTCCATTAGTTGAAATCAGGAGATTCATTGAACTGGCTACTACTGCAACATATAAAAATGGGGAAAGTGAGATCAGAACTGGGCCTCAAACATTTCCCTAGTTTTCCCTATTGTGCTTTCTTATAATTTTTATTTTTATTTTTGTGCTACACATAAATCAGAGCTGCCTCTTGTTTTGGGCTATTACTTTTCCTGAACTGAAACAATATAGTGTTACCTGTGCATTCCTTAATGAAGGATTAATCTAGATAGCTAAAAGGAAGAACCATCTCTCCTTAAATTCATGTTTATTTTTTGTTCTGTTAGCCATTCAACTCTTTCAGGGCTTGCCAAAACCCCTATTTTGTCATCCAGCTCCATTTGGCTGTAGAAAGCTTCATAGTGTCTCCTCTTGCACGGCTTTGATTTGTGCATGGTTTTGCAACTCTTGTATCTTGCTTCAAGTTTGGAGTGAGATGAACTGCAATTGCTGGGTTTTTTTCCTTTTTTTAAAGTCAGTGCAATATTTTGAAGGTATAAGCTTCTAACTGAGGCCACTGATTTTTTCCTGGAAGTAGACTTCCCTAAAATCCACCTGAGCTTTAGTGTCAAGAAAAAATCCAGACTTTGGTGGTGCTCTGCCTGGCATCAGGTTTTACCATGATCCTTGTCCCAGCTAGTGACTTGTACATGTGTTACTCACTGCAACCAGAGTAGTTCCTGAAGTTTTGCAGCCATGGCTTGGAGCCCATATTAAATCCATATGATTATGCAGTTTCAATCCAATCCAGTTTGTTCTGGAATCTCTTTGCTATGTCAAAGCCACAGCAATCCAATGCATATACATGGGGTGGGATATTGGTTTGCCTATAGAGGGAAAATACTGGAACATTTAACAGTTTCTCCATTTTATTTTTGTAAGTGTACTGAAAAGATCAATAGGTTTTCTCAGTATTTGATTGTTCTGCTTCTGGGAATGTTTGCTCTCACCTGAAGGTAGCAAACAGATGACAAAAAGCAGGTCACCTATATAAAATTTAAAGTCTCTCTCTAAAATCGAGCATTTAGACCCCCACTCAAAGGTCCTTGACCCCCGCTAAAAGGTCCTTGACCCTTTCTAATCACTCTCACGTATCCATAATTCATGAGGTGGCAGATGTGCACTGCCAGCCTATTTAGTAATTCTGTACGTTTAGATATGTAATTGCCCAAAAGCTTTTTGAATTTCGGACTGATGTTATGATGGAGAAGGTAAAGGAGCTTTAAGTACTGGTATATCTGATGTATTTTTTTGGAAGTAAATGAGTATTCATTAAAAAATTATCCAAAAATAAGGTAGGTTCCTAGCAATCACATTTTTCTTATTGCTACCCCTCATTTTGAAAGAAAACTAGCATGAAGCAACAAGGCAAGGTTTTAGGCTCATGTGCCCACTTGCTTTCCTGTGCCTTGTGTTCCTGAAGTTGAAATGTGAATGGATAATATTCATTGCACAGAGTGTGTTCTCTCAGTACACTGCGAGAGAGAGACCTGTTCTCACTGTGAAATTAAATGAGTGTCTGGTTCCTGGTTTCCATGATCCTCTTCCCATTGAAGTCAATGGGAGGTTTTGCCTTTGACTGAGAGGGAGCAGGATTTAGCCCCATTGTGAACACATTCATGTTTGTTAATTGGCTATCTCGTGAAGTCCTTCCTTTTGACAGCAACATGTTAGAACTGGGTCTGTGGTTTATCTTTGTCTTGTGAGCTGACTCGCGCAGTTGTTATGAAATAGTAAAGATACTGCAGCTGGCCTGGAGGAAGGACAGCAGAGTATTATGTCTCTGTGTGCGGAAGCTAAGTTCAAGAGTCAATTTAGGACTCTCATTTCCTGGGTTGTGGGAGATGCGGAGACTGTAAATCGTGCAGAATGATGGCTTTGTTGTTCTGTGGAGAATGTGGCTTCCTGATCCATTGATTCTGTCTCTGAAGCAAGCGAGACTTAAGTGTGAGTTGCTATAACACTGATCACAGAAACGAAAGTATGAACTATGAAATGGAAAGAAAATAAGGCAGAAGGGGAGATACAAAGATAATAAAATCCAGATCTTCAGCAGTTGTAAATCAGCATGCCTCCATTCACTACTGTGAAGTTACACTAGTTTAGATCAGCTAAATATCTGAACTAAAATATTTACATGTAATTAATACACTATATGTGGTCTGTGTAGAGCGAGGTATTTGTCTTTGAGAGAGTTAGGGTAAAGACAATGGCTCAAGACTTGGGTACTCCCAAAATGGATATAGTGGAAGCCAAGAAGTAATATAGAAAGCTAGTATGAAGTGGACAGCTACACTGCTGTGAATCATAGATTTCATAGACATTTGGGCTGGAAGGGACCCTGGAGGATCATCGAGTCCAACCCCCTGCCCCAGGGGCAGGAAGTCAGCAGGGATCATAGGATCCCAGCAAGATAAACATCCAAATGTGTCTTGAAGGCGTTCAAAGTGGGTGCTTGAACCGCCTCCGGCAGCAGGCTATTCCAAACCTTGGGGGCTTGGACAGTGAAGAAATTCTTCCTTATGTACAGCCTGAATAGGTCACGGCGGAGTTTGTGACCATTCAATCTTGTCATCCCTTGGGGCACTCTGGTGAACAAACATTCCCCCAGATCCTGGTGAGCTCCCTGATAAACTTATAGGTGGCCATCAGATCACCCCTGAACCTGCGCTTTTCCAGGCTAAAGAGCCCCATGGCTCCTAGCCTGTCATCATAAGGTCTGTTTTCCTGACCTCTGATCATGCACGTGGCTCTCCTCTGCACCCTCTCAAGCTTCTCCGCATCCTTTTTGAATTGGGGAGCCCAAAACTGGACTCAGTACTCCAGCTGCAGCCTCACCAAGGCCGAGTACAATGGGAAAATGACGTCCTGGGATCTGCTTGAGAAACATTTAGGGATGCAAGCCAGCGTTTTGCTTGCTTTACTAGCCGCAGCATCACACTGAAGGGTCATGTTCATCTTGTGGTCAACCATGACCCCCAAGTCCCTTTCATCTGTAGAGCTAACCAACGTAGCACTACTGAGCCTATATGCATGGTGCAGGATTTTCTTCCTAAGGTAGAGAACCTTGCATTTTTCAGTGTTGAACATCATCAGGTTTTCATCCACCCATTTCATGAGTCTTTCCAGATCTGCCTGGATCACCCTCCTGTCCTCAGGTGTGGATGCTTTACCCCAGAGTTTGGTGTCATTGGCGAACTTGGCCAGTCTGCTTCTGACACCAATGTCCACATCATTGATGAAGATGGTAAATAATATAGGACCTAGGACAGAGCCTTGAGGGACCCCACTGGTCTCAGCATACCAAGACAATTGGCTCCCATCAACCACCACTCTCTGGGTCCTACTGTGGAGCCAGTTCCCCAGCCAGTGGATCATGGTGAGGTCGAGGCCACAGTTAGCCAGTTTAGCCAAGAGGTGATCATGGGATACCTCGAAGACTTTTTTAAAGTCAATCTCTTCTGCCTTGTCCAGGTGATAAGTCACCTGGTCATAAAAGGAAATGAGATTGGTCAAGCAAGACCTACCCGCAACAAACCCATGCTGGGTATCCCTCAAGATATTGCCTTCAGTTAGTCTGTTAAGGATAGCCTCTTTCATAATCTTTTCCAAGACCTTCCCCAGGATAGAGGTCAGGCTGATGGGCCTATAGTTTGCCGGATCTACTTTCCTCCCTTTCTTGAAGATAGGCATGACATTGGCCCTCTTCCAATCATCAGGCACTTCACCAGAGCACCAAGAGCTCTCATAGATCTGTGCCAGGGGCTGAGCTATGATGCTCACCAGCTCCCTGAGTACCCTTGGGTGTAACCCATCAGGGCCGGCTGACTTGAAGGTATCCAGCCTGCCAAGGTGTTCCTTCACGAGGTCAGCTTCAATGGAGGGCAAGGAATCTTCCTCACCTGGGCCTCCCTGACCCATAGTGGGCAGGGCTGTCCCATGGGACTAGTGAAATCTGATGCAAAGTACCCATTTAGCAAGTTGTTTTTTTCGGGGCATCAGGTGTGGTTCTCTCCAGCTCCCACCGTGTGTTGTTAGAATTGCCTGTGGGCCATACTTATTTATGCTGGTCTGTAACAATCAGAAAGAGCTAAACACTAAATCTGCCTTTTAATCCTGGGCCTACATTTTAATCACATTCCTCTCCCCCATTACACTGAATTAGAAAGTAGATGATTTGTATATGAGACCTACGTTGGAGCACTGTTTCACAGAGATGATCATCCCTTAGTCTGTTGCTCAATTTCTAGGTCATTTAAGATAAAATTTAAAAAAAGACATTAGAAAAAAACCAAGAAAACCACACTTATTCACATTGCAGGGAATTCTGCACTTTCACTATTTGTGTAGTTTGTTTACATTTTGCACTACCCTCATTTTAGCCAATGAAATTACAGACTAGTCAATTTCACATTTGTTTAGTCATTTTCTGGATTTGATCCACCCGCACAATGGTATTTTCCTTGCTACCAAAAAGTGGGACAGTTCTTACATGAATAAATAGAAACATATTCCACTCCTGTTCTACTGGCATTAAAAACTGGAGTCATGGGCACTGTTGGGTTTAAGTTTGAAAGTTCTTGGTTGCCCTTTCTTTGTCTTCAATTCAAGTTTGTTTTTATCGGAATCTGACCTGACAGTCTTTCATAACTAGGGGTTAACTAAAATCGTGGCTTTGTAGAGTTCACAGAAACCACAAAATTCGGAATTGTCCACAAAATCAACAACAACACACAACTTTATAAAAAGAAATTGCTGGCTCCCCAGTGAGAGCTAGCAGTCCTCACTGCTGCTGTGGCCAAGCCTTCCAACCGATCCGGGAGAAGAAGGTGCCAGCTAGCAGGATGGCAAGAAGGGAAGCAGAAAAGATGGCTGCCACCTCATAGTCCCTCCCCATAGTCCCTCCCCCTGCCCCGCCCTGGCCTCTCCACCAATTAGTGCTGAGGGACAGAGACACACACAGCAGCCAGCAGCCAAGATGGCTGTCCCCTCATCCCTCTGGGGCCACCGGAGCACATCTGTGAATCTGCTCCTTATGTTGCAACCAACCCATGAAATCTGGTACGTCTAACTGTGATTTAAACAGAGCTGTACTCATAAGCAATGCAATAAATCTGTGTGTTTCTGTAATTACTAGAACAAATACAATATTTTTATATGGTTTATTGTCCCCTCCTTGTCTAGCTTAATGCTAAGTGCCTACCCCAAAAAGAGCTCATCTATTCACTTAAAACCCACTAATCTATAAGCCAAAACTGCAGCTCTGATTGCAGCCTCTTCTGAGATGCTGGAAGTCTGGCAAAAAGAACAGAGAGAGAAGTATGATGGGAGGTGCATGTTAATATCCTCTGCACTCTTGACCGCATTTGACCTCTTGTGGTCTAACTTAGGACATTGCAAATTGAAGGTGCCTGAAAGAAAATCAGACTTGTTGGATTAAGGGTGATAATTAGAAATAAAAGGAGCTGTAGGAAAGGAAGGTTGAAAGTGACTTTCCCATTCTTTAGAACAAAAACTAACCTGATGCTCTCTTGCATAGGTTTAAAACCTAAAAATGCTGGTCTGGGGTACAAATATGCTTCAGCAGTGAGGTGCTGCCCTGTTAAAGTTAACTGCACTCTTACAAAGAAACTAAACAAAATCTTTCAACTGCACATAGCAGACGCGAGACTTCTTTGCTTGTGATTTGCTGAGAGCCTCCTGCTAGACTTTGATAGCTCTATTTTATCAGATTATCAGAGGAGCTGTGCTATTTTAGCTTGTGATCACTCAATTAAGGGTTCTGCTGAATCTCTCAGTATATGCTTACATATGCAGAGAAAGAAAGAGGAAGCTTGCCAGCTTGCTTGGGGAAGTCTATCTTTGCCTTTTGTTCTTTGGAAGGAATTTTATTTTCTCTTTCTTTATTTGTTGGGGTAGCTCATGAAGAGGAAGAAGATGATGGTGCAACCTCATCATATCAAATATTATATCATCAATAGAGCCAGAGTTTTGATATTCCTCAATTTTTTTCTATTTTCTACCAGCAGCCCTGTCATGTTTATTGCCAACTATTTGTGCCATGGAAAATCCAGCCCCAAGTAATATGAGCTTATTTTAGTGAAAAACAAGGAATTAAACTAGCAAGAAGTGTTTTGATGTACAAAGCTGAAAGGAAGGGGCCTGCATAGAATTTAAACATTTGGGTTTGCCATTTTAAATCCCAAATCCATACCTAGGTAGTTAAATCAGAGTATTTTTTCAGAGGTGTGAAGCACCCACATATTTTATTGAAGATAACAGGAGATTCAGGAGCCAAGCCCCCCAAAATATCAAGCCACTGTTGGTGAGTTTCTGTGCCCCCTCAGCCATAAGAAATGGAAAAATTACTTCTGTAAATCATTTATGTTCTCTGCACACAAGGCATGGGAAACAGTTGGGGGGATTGAATCTCCAGGAGTGAACTATCAAATGTTCTTATAAAAATAATATGACATTCCTTGAAGCTATCTAAAACATTAAAACGATTTGACCTTGTTACTTTTGGATGCACTGGAATTTTCAGAGTTTTGCAAATGCCCCCCCAAACACACCACCACCATCAGCATAGGAGGAAAAAAGCTCCTTGTCTTATATTGACATACAAAGAAACCTCATTAAATACACTGTCTATCATTAAACTTCTGCCAAAAGCAGCATATACTCGGTAATGGAAACCAATTATGAAGTTGACTAAATGCAGCCAATACTGAGCATGACTATAAAACACAAGATCCATATTGGACAAACTTATTGATGTGAACTTTTTTTTGGAAGGGGGAGGCTGGGGGGGACTTCAAAGAAACAAGTGGGTATTTCTTCCATGGGGAACAGGCACTAGGCCTAGAGTTGTTATAATACCAGGCTGGCATCAGGGAGGCCAGAAACAGCTACGACACCCTCCTCTTGGTGCCAAAAATACTACCAAGATGATACAGACCCGTCCACTAACAAGCTCTGTGTTCGACCCCTTAGCCAGTTCCCAACCCAACTGACCGTGGACTTTGCCAACCCACAATCTCCCAGGTTTTTTTTTTATAAAAACATCATGGGAGACCATCTCTAAGGCCTTTTTAAAGTCCAAGTATATGACATCAACTGCATCTTCCATATTTAAGTAGTTTGTTACTTGATCATAGAAGGAGGCAAGGTTGGTCAGACACAACCTGCCCACAATGAAACCGTGCTGGATATCCTTGAGCATTATGCCTTCTGCCAGTCTCTCACACATGGACTTCTTGATAATTTTTTCCAAAGTTTTACCCAGCGTTGAGGTCAAACTGACCAGCCTGTAGTTTCCCGGATCCTACCTCCTCCTCTTCTTGTGATTGGCACCACATCCAGTCTTCCAGGACCTCTCTTGAGCACCATTGAATAAATTTAGATTTCTTCTTCATTCCCAGAGCTGAGCTAGATCTTTCTTTCCCATTTCAATGATTTCTGTTTCTTCACCAGCCTTAAAATGTCTAACAAGCATCACCAAACAGGGTCTCAAACAGTTCACCCAGAATCCCTGTTTCTCCCCCTCTCTCAGCCTATGATGTATGATTAGTGTGGCCCTGCTGTTCATGAGGTGGAGCCAGAACAGGTTGCCCAGTGCATCATCTGCATATAAGTTTTTGGAGAATCCCAGGACTTGTGACAAGACTATCCAGTTCCCATCAAGAGTGGGGGGCTAACTAGCACATGGGTCCTTATGGGGGGGTATCTGGGGTACAAACACATACTGATCAGTGCTGAGCTGTGGGGTCACCGTGGCTTGAAACACTGACTCAGCTGGGGCCCAGCCCAGTGAACTGTATGATAAAACATGAACTTTTTGGCTTTTGATTAATGTCATGCATAGTTTATTCTATATACATTGGTACAAAAATACTGCTTAAAAATGTGTTTTATGGAGTATTTGCGCTAAAACTTGCAGCACTTTCAAATGAGGTAAAGTGCGTCTGTTCTGGATGAGCTAAGTCTATGGGTACCCATAGTAATTTGCCTATATACAAAGTATTACAGGCAGGTTTATTTCAAAGTCAGTGTTTTCAAATTTGCTTCTTGCTTGCATGTGTGCTCAGGGAGAGCAGGGTCTGACAATAAGGAGGGGGGGAAGGGGCTGAAGGGGGGAGAAGTTTATGGAAAAAAGGCAAGGGAGCCACTTGGCCCCCTAGATTTATTTTCCCTGCTGTAGGAGTGGGAGGACAAATTCAAGGCCAACCTCGATACTTGGGAAATTATAACAAATGTGTATATTTTCCATATATAAAATCTAATTATTTGGGGCATCTTATGTTCAGGGTCATCTAATATTTGAGTGAATATGGTAATTACATTGTGTAACCATATTTGCTTGACTGACTACTAGAGAAATTAACTTTTTTCATGGTTAAAAATTAGTATTTCTTACTTTATAAACTGAAACCCAACAATGTGCAAAACTTCTAGTTTTGCACAACTCGCTTCTCATCCTCAAGTCAATAGGCGATGAAGGATGTTTTGTAGAAGTGTACCAGACAGCACAATCTGACAGTTATCGTGGCTTTTTCACAACTGGCCATCCTTCAGATATACACAACCTGGACAGAAAAAACCAACATGTAGATTGCTGAAATTTCTCACATGTAATCAGTAGTGTATAAAGGCTGCTGTTCAGCATGTCTGCAGTGCCACATATTGCATGTTCATGTGTTCTCTGCAGTGCAAGGGAGCAGTGTGGGGCAGGAGTGCCACTGCTGCAGCCCCAGGAGGCCCCCAGGACTTAGGGTAAAGCTGCTGGGGCCAGCCCAGTGCTGCCCCAGCCTCCCCTACCCCACCTGGGGTAACTTGCTGCGTGCCAAAGGGCGAGTAAGCACAGGTGTTTCCCTGGGACAGCCAGCAGTGGCACAAGGTGCATCACTGCTACTTGTCCCTGGGGAACCAAATGTCCATGTGCATGTGGATGTGGCCATAAGGTTTTCAGTATTTATTTACAGTAAATTAATATGTCCTTTACAAAAGACAGTTTACTCGTTTAAGGCAATTTACTATACTGTACTGTGCTTTGAGTTCCACTCTGCAATGACCATGCTGATAAGCTTTTGACCAGCACTATTTATATCTCTTTCTAACAAGATAAGAATCATAGTCTACTCCCAGGTTGGAAAATGCTGATAAAAATGAAAGCTAATTTAAACAGTTAAGAGCTTCTGATGAAACAAATGTAATCAAGGTCATTTCCGTTGAGCCAAGCAGGATATTTCATCCCACTGCTAAAATGCTAAAGTTATCTCAGTTGAGTGCAAATTTTTTAAAAGCTTGTGCCTTTTTAAGTTCAGACACTTTTTACATTTACATTTTTCAAGGCTTGTGTGGAGTACAGGACTTTATTTTCACATCCTATAAACCATTTTAAGTAATAAAACTTGAATTGAAAAACTGACTATGGGTATAGGTGGCAGGGACCAGCAATGCCAAATAAAGCAGTACCGTGTAAAATGTCTTGGATAAAAGTGCTGTGTTTGTATATGCTATCTTTCACTATAATATTATGTCTGCATGAATAATATTCTGGCTATGTCTACAACCTACTTACTACTTTACTGTATGTTTAAGTTACACTCTTAATGCTTTCTTTCATATGTAGGTCTTTTATTTCTCTGTGAATTACTTCTTTACAGAAAGTACCTTATTTTCTCATTTTCTTTTTCTTTTTTTTTTTTTTTTACCTTTACTGCATTCTTTTAGAGGAAAAGTCCGGTAAGATATCATTTAGTTTTTCTACCTTCTATAATTTTTTAACAGAATACTTTGCCCATACTTTTCTGTTTGATCTATTTTTCATATGTCTGAAATGTAAAATGTGAACACCATATATCCTTGTTTAGAAGCCATGGCATCTATTATGCTGCCTCCCTCATGGATTTAATTCCAAGGTGTTTTTTAAATTAGCTGTTATGTTTAATTATTTTCCCCTCTGGCTTGCAAGACAAACAGAAAGTTTGAGGATGGTGAAGCCCTGAGCACAAAGAATATTGTGCTCGGGATTTTACCCAAGCTTGTTTTATGTACGTCACAGAGCATTTATAGTTATCAGAAGATATAAAAGCCTTTAGTTAGGTAGCATGAACTTTGCTGCTATGGTAACATTTAATACAATGCTAATATGTTCTTTCCAAAGATTTGGCTGTATTTTTTTTTTCTCGCGCCATAAAATTTTGTAGGCCTGTGCAGATTTTGGAGTGCTAAATAGGAGACAGCATTGTCTCTCAAGAGAAGAACCTCTGAAATCTAGTCTCTTCTCATACAATTCCTGCTTCTGTGGTCTTGTGCAAGTCTCCAACTTGCTGCCCCTAGTTTTCCCATCTGTAGAAGAGATGTTTCTAATTTCCAAGAATCATATGAGTTGTCATGGTCTAATATTTGTACACAGGAGTGGATTGAAAGGTTAGTGACAAGTTACTGATGCTCCAGCGCATTATTAAAGTTCTGAAGCTTCCAACCAGTGCTTGTAAAAAAAACAAAAAAAACAACCCCCCCCCCCAAAACAAAGGGGAGAATGCACTTTTGCTTATGGGTTGTTATGGGAAGCCCAGATTCAACACTGTTCAGCCTGAGGGGTTTTGAACCTGCATTTTCTTCCTCCTCTTCCAAGGAGAATGCTCTAGCCACCTGGTTATAAAATTATTATTCTAAATTGAGGTTCCCACCTCTTAAGATAAGGCCTAAACTGTTGGGCTGCTTAGTGTCTGCCTCTAACGCTATGAATTTTTAAGCTGTCTGAGAAAAGTGGAACAGCATCTACAGGAGAAACAGAGTGATTTACTCCAGAATAACCTGTACCATGGTGATTTAAGGCAGTCTTCTGCCAGGTAACGAATGGGGACTCGGACTTCTGCAAGCAGGGAAGAAAAACTAGAACCCAGTCTCCTACATCCTGCAATTGAGCTGTTGAAAAGGAGGGCATGATCCCTCATCCTTTCTGGGCTACCTACCTCAGTAGCCACCTCTCTCATAGAGCAAGCATTGAGGAAATCCAGCACAGGATCTTGTATGCAAGTGTTTTCTTTGGGAAATTGCTTTGTGACATCTTTATTTCTCACAATATCTGGAAAGACACCAAGATCCAGGTCTACAATGTAGTCATCATCCCCAGTCTCCTCTATGGACTTGAAACGTGGGTGACCTGTTGTCATCTCATGAGCCTGGAGAGATCACCAATGGTGCCTCCAGAAAATACTCTACATCAGATGGGAAGATCACTGCACAAATGCTAAATCCAGTGTTTGGAAATCTTTGCTGAAGCCAGTGTTACCAGCATTGAGTCTCAAGCACCAACTTCTCTGGACCAGACATTGTGTGCAGATGCCCAACTCATGACTCCCAGAAAGTGCTCTGTTCCCAACTTGGTAATGCCCTGAGATATTGCAGTGGCCACAGGAAAAACCTCAGGGACACATTGATGGCACACCTCAAGAAAATGGATGCCAGCATCAAGAGCTGGGAGGAGCTGGCTGTTGACTGACTCCAATGGTGCCACAACCTGAACCAAGTAGCAGCCTGGTTTGAAGTAAAGCATCTTGTCCTCAAAGCACAGAAGAGAGAATGGAGAAAGGAAAAAGAGAAAAATCCTAGCTTAGAGCCTATTCTCTCCTGTAGAAAGATCTGCAACTTCTGTGGACAGGTCTGTGGCTCAGGTCTCTGGACTATTAAGTCACCACAAATCCCATCAGTGAACCATGGCAGAGATCATCCTCAAATTGAGGGATTGCTGACAAAGACTATAAAGGCAAACCATAAAGATGTTTTGGAATAGTCTAAATGATTTGCCATTTTCATTTCAACTGAAACTACTAAGTAAATTTGACCGACATTTTCCAGTAGATTTGAAAGTGCCAAAACTGCATTATTTGGATGGATTTGGATCTTGTTGAGGGGGGAAAAAACCTCACCCAGTTCTAATGCAAGTTAAAGTTTTGGACTGTAATTTCCTACTTCAGCAAAAACACTGTTGCTTTCAAGTGAAATTAGTAGTGCTCTTCAAAGAACTCTTCCTGCAGTGGGTCTGTATTTCCAGAAGGCTGAATATCTGCATGGCATTTGCCTCCTGTCAAAATATGAGACCGCCTGGTCTCAGTTGAAACACGATTCCAAAATATTAGGCAAGTTTTATTGGAAAGCCAAAAAAGCAAGTTATGCCTATAGTTCTGAATTTGTGTGATTTATCCATGTGGATTTTGTCTCTGATTTGTTGAATTTCGGCTGCTTATTTTCATTCTTATTTGGTTCTCCTGCTCAATTCAAAATGGTTTTCTTACTGCTGAACCCCTGTGGTTGGGTAGATGATCCACCCAAAGACAGAGCAATCTATTTTTACTTCTTTGTGCATGTAATTTCCATTAATCTTAAAGGTAGTAATGCATGCAAATAAAACAGCAAATGTGGCTTGAGGCAAAAACCAAGACAAGATAGCGTTGGGACAATTAGCGCATGTATGCCTGAGTGGATGAGAGAGAGAGATTCGTTCGCTACAGGAATGAAATTAAGAGCTGCATAAAATTTGGCTCTTATAAAATCAGTGAAGTTTTCTCTCTTTTTTTGGATGCACTTAAAATTCTTCTCAAACATTTGCAGACATATCACATTTAAACCCTTTCTGAATTAACAAATTTATCACAGACCTGTGCCATTCATAAAATCAACACTCTTTTTATTACCAGATTCCAGAATTCAGCAGAAAAAGAACCTACTGTTCCACGAACCCAGAGAAGATGATTTCAGGCAGAATTGTGAAGTGCTTATTGTAACTGTTCATTAATGAATGTTAGAGAGCTATAGAAAAGTCCAATAAAACATTGGTGCCACAGTGCTGTGTTTATCATATGTGGAACTGATTTCAGGGCTGAGAGAAATGCCAACGGTATGTTCAGCCAATTGCCATTTTGACGTGACTGGCTATGATAGGACGTGGCATTCCAGTACCCTACTCAATCGGTTTGCAGAACATGTTAGTTAAGCAATACACAGCCACAAAATGTATCATGAGTAACTTTTTAATTTTGATTAACATGCACGTGCTAATGGTGGGTTAGCAGGTGGTTTCTCATGTACACACACAACACGCTAGACAGTGTATTGAAAAACTGGAAAAACGTATTCATCGCTTCAGTATGCTCACTCATAACTATGACATAACTAACCTCACCACCATGTGTCCTAGGGAACTTCCTATTTCTCTTTACCCCAAACCCTTATACACTTTGAAAACCCTCGTACACTTTTATATCCCTGACCTCATTCATCAGAGAGTTCATAAACATTCAAACAGTGGGGTAGTTCTTGATTTGGAATATCACAAGTTGCTTTTAAACCTCTCCATTCATTTACAGGTCCCTGAACACTTCTGCTTCTGCTTCCATGGGAGATTTGGTATGATTGTGTGCATTGGCAGAAAAAGGGGGAAGGTCTTTATATAGTTCTGTAATTATTGAGGAATATTTGCAGTCACTGCAATGCAGTTTGGCTTGGTATTGTTTCCCAAAATAATGGGTAGCACTTGGATTCATTAGCCCAAAAAGACAGTCTCTTTGTCTTTGTAAAGGTTTGAGAAGAATATTAATGGTTTTGCAAAATGTGCAGTTCTTCACTCTCTGCTGTATCACTGATTTCATCCCTTTTTCTGGGGTCTGCTTAAACTTATCTCTGCTGTTACACTCATGCGTACATATATGTGCACTTATATTCATCCTGTTGGCCACATCCTTAGCCCCTACTCTGGTGGCATAAAGCAGCTCCAAACCCTGCAAATCCAGCCACTGATAGATTTCTCCAGCATCCCTGGAGAGTGACTATAGCAATTGTGGCCAAAAAGCGGGGCATGGCAGGAGTACCACTGTGTTTTAAGGGTGCCCAACTGATCAAATTGCCTTTTTGGGTCATTGGTACACCAGAATAATTTAAAGTATCCTTGAGGCTGCTATAAATTTGAGAATAAAGGAGCTGCTGTGGGTGCATCCTGTCACTCATGCTTGTGCTGGGTGCAGATGAAGATCTAGACCAGCAACATCTTTTGCTTGTGTCAGCATGTAATATGTTGCTGATGTTGAAGGGGATTGTGAGTCTGAGCTGAAGAAAAGCCACACTGCAGCTGCCTGAGCTTGTATGACGAAGCTAGCGGGGGGAAAATGACAGGGTGAATTTGAAGTAGAAGCTTTTCCTTGGGACTCAGTGTCTTTTTATTAGGGAAGGAATGTGCATATGGTTTTTAGCATTACTCATATTAGGGCAGTCTTCTGCCAGACAGTAGGGTACCTAGGGGCAAGAGAGTGGGATACTATCCTCGGGCACTGGCATGGGTGGATCCCAGAATGGCAGCCTCCTGGGGAGTCTTTACTGTGGTAGCAGGTGGTCCTTTATCACATCTGGATCAGCCATGCAACCCCCTGGCTGTAGGAGCCCAGATGGAGAAGTCCCATTCTGCCCAGCTGTAGGAGTCCTGGTGCCACGATGTAGCAGGAACAGCCCGACACAACCCTTGCCCTAGGGACTCGAAGACCCTCCCCTTGAGCATGCCCCAATGAGTGCACCTCAAAGCAGCTTAAAGCACCATAAGCCATGTATGGCACCTGTGCACTAGGCCTGTACAAAGCAGCTAGTACTTGCTTCGGATTCGGATTCAGCTGATTTGGGGGACAGTGATTCGATTCGGTGATTCGAATCACTATCTAAATCTGGTTCAGAGATTTGGCCACCGTCGAATCAGCCAGATCTCTGAATTGAGCAGGCCCCGTCCCCTGCCTGCTCTCCCAGCCCCATCAGTGGCTGCCCAGCCTGGCCCCAGCATCACAGGACTTTAATTAAAAAAATAAAGCCCTGCACTTGCTGGCTGCTGCCAGGCGGAGGGGAGGGGGCGATTCCTGCTGCCCCCCACTGCCCCACGCTTCGTGGGGGGCTCTGCCATGAGCCCCCAGAGGCCCCAATGGCCGCGCAGCAGCCAGGGAGTGCAGGACTCTTTTAAAAAGAAAAGAGAGAGAGAGAGCCAGGGTGCTGGGGCCAGGCGGGGAAGCCATTCACAGAGCTAAGAGAGTAGGTGGGAATTGTGGGGGCTGCTTATGGGGCCTGGGCAAGCAGGCACGGGATGGGGCCTGGTTGGAGTCCCCCCGTGGTTCCCTCCCCCCTCCTCCCTTCTCCAGCACCCCCCTGCCCTGCCTCCTACTTACCAGCATGGAGTCCATGTCCAGCTCCCTGAGGCGGTGAGTGGAGACTGCCCAAATAGCCAAATCTCTTCAAATTCTTTCCAAATCTGTTCAGAGTTTTGAATCGATTTGGACCTCTTTATTAGTCTCCTGATTCCAATTTGGCTTCAGCGATTTGGCCGCCGAATCGGGCCAGATCTCCGAACTGAATCAGCTGTGGAATTATCTTCTCCATATGGAAATACAGAGACTGGAGTCGCCATAACAAGACAGCAGTATAAATCCTCTGCCCAGGCATTTGTTTTATAATGTGCTTTCCTCCCACCCAGTTCCTGTGCTCTCCACCTCCAGCTGTGTGTGTGCATACTGTCACTGGTTTTTTAATATTGACTCTCATTCCTGTTTCTCTTAAGTATTAGTTGGGGTCATCACTGAACTAGGACAACAAGTCTTTTAAATGCACAGGTTTTTCAATTCAGTCAAGTGAAAATTTGGGAGGAAATGTTTTTTCCTTGTCTTGTTTTTCCTTGACTTTTTCCTCTCCTGCATTAACTTTTTTTGAGCTTGTTACATATATTTTCCTATACATGCCAAATGATCTGCCTCCTTGTCCATCTGTTTCTCAAGTGCATTTATAATGTGCTAATCACCATAGTATTGAAGTACAAGCTCTTTGAAATAGTTGCAGCTCTAATGCACTTTCCTTATCCTCAAGAAACTCAGACTTGAAGAATCCCTCCTCAGGGGAGGCCCCTGGCTTGGTTTTGGCAGCACCCTCCAAGTTTAAAAACACCTTGGAGTGAGGCTATGCCAGACCCTGTATTAGACTGCATTATCCATCAAACTTTATTTCAGGGCTGAGTGAGATCTGAAGTGTCTTTTAAAACAGGTGTACTCCTTCTGAGGCCTGATTTAGCTCCTAGGACTATATCACTCCTTTAGTCAAGACTGCTGTGTAGCCATGTACATTTTTTCAAAATAATTTGAATAAGGAAATGTGGTGTCAAATCCATTGAGTTTAAGTGTTTGAAAAACCTCCTCCCCGCCCCCTGCATGAAATCTAAAGATGCCCTCACCATCGCTTTTCTTGAGGCAAAATAATCCATCCTACTATCCCTGCAGGTTAATTAAATACCTTCATAGTATTGATAACTTGCAAACAGGGATTAAAATGAAGCCAGTCAACTGCTTTTCACTTGTCTGCTGACCCAAGATGTGACACCAGGGTAAAAGGCCTCAAACTGGACACTCATCCACATGCTATAAATCCTGTTTTATGTTTAGTACTTCAGTGAGTGGATGTTCAGAGATTTCTACTTTCAAGTGCCTTTCAACTCTAGTGTATTAGTCTAGAGCAGGCCTCGGCAACCTCTTTCAAACCATGGGCCAGAACAACTTGGCTCTGGTGGGCAAGGAGCAGGACAGCTGAGAAGCAGCAGCCGTGTCGGCACAGCTTCCAGCTCCTTGTCCTTAGCCCAGCTCATTGCTGCTCAGCCCCAACTCAGGCTGGGCACAGGCCAAGGCTTGCAGCTCTATGGGCTGGATCCAACCTGTGGGCCTATGTTGCCAACCCCTGATCTAGAGATGTATGGAAAGCTACAGTGCCCCAATATTAGGCAACGCCAGAATTTCAAATGCTACAGGTACACGGGATAAAATGAGTTTATTTCCACAGGGATGGTGAGAATCCTGTGGTGGTGTTTAAGTAGGAATTTTTACTATCAAGCAGCAACATGGCTTAATGCAAAGGTCCTTGGACTGTGAGCTTGGCATTGCTGAGCTCTAGTGCCAATTCTTCATAATGCCACAGCCCAGAAATGTGCCCCCGGTCCTTCCAGGAGCTGAGCAACCCCACGTAATCAGGCCCTCCATTCTCTCTCTTTTTTTTTTCTCCGTGTCCATGCTAAAACAGTACATCTCCCAGGCCACTGATGACTGCTTCTTTGTGAAGCACTTTGAAAATATGAAAATGGAAAACACTCTAAGCACACTGAGTAATTCGTATCGGAGCAGCAAGGAATAACTGTGAGGACACGTGCATGCACACCCTGCCCCCCCCCGCATATTTTGGACTGTATCACCTAACTTAGACGACAAGCTTTTGGAACAGGCTCAGTCTTGTGTCCCTTGAACCTACATTAATGTTCAACAAATTGTTCAAATCCATAGATATAGATATATCAGTAATTACCCCTACAGTAATTGAAGGAGTGCATCTAATCTATTTAATTTGTGTAGTTATTGTTTGAAAATTATCCATTGTCCCACTTTCTTTCTTATAACATAACCTTAAAAGATGTGGGGCTTTATTTTAAGGAAGAAAAAGAGAGAAAGAGGAACTTGTTCCTGAGATCAAATGCATACCTGTCAAAGTCTCTATGTGCTGGGGGCCATGTCTTAGGCTTCTGAGTTCCTCAAGAAATCCTCATTGGTTTTGTCCCAGTTTTTTTGTTAAAACTCTTCTGATGGTTGGGTTCAGATGACTTCTCTATGATGAGTTTTGGTCAGCTGGCTTGGTGAGCAGCATGGGAGCTGCAAACAGAAACTTTGGAGGAGCAAAGTAAACCAGCCCACCTCTACTACTGAGACAGGGAAGGTGAAAACCAAATCACGAAGGAGGAAGACCTCAAAACCAAGTGAGGAGGGGAAAGCAGCTCCACTGCCAGAGGAACGGGAAAGGAGAAGATGCCTGTGGAGGATCTTTGAGGGCCTTGTTCACTAAACTTGAGGCTGGGGACTTGAGCTGCCATCCCTTCTGGAGCTTCCCAGTTTACACCCCAAATTCTTATAGTCGGCTGCATGAAGCCAAAGGTCTAGCCAGTTAATGAGCAAAGTGCTAATGCCTGCTGGGGGGTTGGGAATAACATTTTCAAAATGGTGTAATTGCTTAGGGGGTGAAAGTATCTCATTACCCGAGCATCTTTACTGATCTATCACTCTCTGACTAGGTATCTGTTCTCTCTTCCTTCTTGCTGATCACAGAGGCGCAGCCCGGTAAGAACTCGCTCACCATTTTCTGTCCATATATGTTTATGAAATGTCTGACACTTTGTTAAAATCTGCCTTGTTCGGCCTGAAGCTGGTCCTGCATTGATACCTGTTAGGGAAGTGAACGGATGGATGCTTTACCTGGTGCAAGTCTTCCATAATGTGCTCTCTGATAAGTGCTTGAGTGTGTGAATGTGCTCCCTGTGCAAGTACAATAGGAAATGCATTATGTTAAAAAACTTCAAAGTCTTTTGAGAATCACCTGAGAAGGGTGGATCCTGTTTGATTAACTGAGACATCAGACAAAAGTAAAAGCCCTGTTGCTCACAGCTTCTTACAACTCACCTGTTAGACAGATTGGCTTTCTCACAGGGCATGAATTTTGTGTGGGTAACAGTCACATTTACAACTTTTTAGTCGCATAGGGTTCAGTCCAGCACAGACATGGCTATGCATTATGAGAGTAAGACTGATCTCATTTAGTCCTGAGCTTAATAGGATTGAGCTGTGATGCTTGGTTGTTTCACAGTCCTGTGGGTGAAGAAAACCAAAGACAGCAGGCCTTGTGGGTTAATGGCACGTACCCTCTGGCCACACACACATTAAGACCTTCAGAGCTTGTTGCCAAGCATGTTCCATGAAGCCATTCAGGAGCCCGTCTCTCACGGCTGTGACTGACTTGCTTCTTTCAAAGATTGCTCTAGAGCACAGTGGAGCAGCTGCTATGCCAGGGGATAAATGAAACTCTTGAAAATAGCCATGATGCTCATCAATTGCATCTAAGTACTTTTTCTCCTACAATGCCATGTTCTCACCCTCTCTACCAGTCTGCTTCCCCTTCCTCACCATTATTCACATCAGTGAGTTCACAGTAACCCCATTTTAGAATATGGTGGGCAAATGCTGGGTGCTCAGTGCTAGCAGCCTCTCATCTCACTGACTTCAACAGATTTTCTGGACAAACCTCTGTTTTGCTTAATGACTGAATTTTGCCTAATAACTAACCCTAACAGGGCACTTCTAGCCCAGCAACCTCAAGACACGTGAATGCATGAGTACAGAGTATGACAGCAGAGGGGCAAACATGTTGCACCACCCTCTTGATCTTGATCAGGGTGCCTGTACGTGAGTGTGGAGCCTGCTCCGACGGGCTGTACCGACAGCGTGTTAGAGCAGACTCAATTACAGGTTTCCCTCGCTTGATGTGGGTTCTGTATGTGCAGATTTGTTCTTATGCAGTGACCCTTTTTATACCAAAAATTTATTATATGCGAGGTAAATTCACCTTACACAATTGGTGTGGCGGAAACCCACAGTCAGCTGCTTTGTGTGGTGCATTGCACAAATGACACGTACCAAGTATAGTCTCCCGTGGATCTGTGCTCCTCGCCCGTTGTCTGTGACACGTGTTTCTGTAGTTGCCATCCCCATTATGGTAACATCTACCACCACTCTGTGCTTGTGTGCACTCTCTGTTGTTGGCGAGTACCAAAATTGTTTTGTAAAAGTGGTGGAAATGGGTCTGGGGGTCAGTACGGTCAAGATCTTGGAATGGTATCCCTATTTGTTACATTGTAAAGTAGGTTCCCTTTCTGCAAATTCAGGTTATGTGCAATTTTCCAGGAACGCATGTATGGCATAAAGCGAGGGAAACCTGTAGTCAGGTTTGCTGGAGCTAGTAATTACTGCGCTCCAGCAGCCTCCTGCGTCTCATGTATCAGCATCCCCGTGCTTCAAAATGGCAGCAGGGGCACTTGAACGAAAGCTTATCGGACAAGTTTTAGTTCAACTGCCTCCTGCAGCTGTTTTGAAGTGCAGGGATGCTAATACACAAGATGCTGTGGAGCTTTAATTACAGCGACTCCCCGTGCTGCCCCGCACCACCCCCGGTGCCCTGGAGCACATGCAAAAGTGCAAATCTTTCTGGAGCTAACACACCATTGTGATGCATGAAAAAATCTCTGTATAGCACATGTGGAGGAAAGGCTTCCATTAAGAATCCACTGTGACAATACACATTTCACAGAGCTGTGGCCTAGGTTATTTATTAGTCTGCTGCCGCATAATGTTCTACCATGGTAACTGCGTTATGAAGAAGTAATGGTAACATTGCTGTGTTGTTTCTATGATACCATAGACAGTCACTATCACATTCCCTCAGGAGATGGCTGTCAGGCATGCACCACATCTTTTCCCTTCCCCTTTAGAAATTTACCTCTTGTATGCTTGTTTTTACTTTTCTGTTTGCAATAATTTCTACTTTTGTTAGAGTCTTCCAGTTTCCTAGGTTATGGATTGCTCCTTAAGATTTTACTAGTGTGCCAGCATGCTTACCTTGTGTATACTTACATGACCGGTCAGAATAGTGACAAAATGTAGTTGATTTGAAGCATTTACAGTGTATTGAAGTTCAGGTGTGTGTGGGGGGGGAGGTGTATGTATAAGTTGATGCAGCACTGCTATTAAAAATGTTTAGTGTAATAAACTTACAGTCAAGAAGTCTGCAAATACAGCATGCCCACAGACTAGCTTTATCTGGTTCAAAATCTTTTAATTCACTTTCTTTGCTCTTGTCAGCTGGGAGCAGAACCCATTTGTGTGTGCGTGTGTTTCACCAAGGTAGTTGGACTGGTGTCAAATTTCATTTACCTGCTTTGTACTGATATGCATGTCTTCAACCAACTTAGATGTACCTATTTTACATATATGTTATGCTTATTGCTTACCCTCTCCTAAACCTTAGTGTCTGTTTCTAATTCTAGGGTACAATTAAAAGGAATTTATCCAGTAAGTATATTCTTTAGCTTGCAGGAACTGAACATGTCAAGAAGGTTATTACTCTTATGATCTTTAGAAAAAAGTCAGATTTGCTTCAAAATATGCTCCTCTACCTTTTTTCAAAGTGCATTTCTTTTCCCAAGCAGTAATTCTTAAAGGAGACAGCTACGGCATGTTTTATTTACTAACGCATGAGCCCTTAAAAGAGACAGTGCTAATATCATTGATCTCCTGCTGTGTACAGCTTTCTATCCATCATGATGTGTTGCTCATAAAATTAACTTACCCCATCAATATGACATCTACGTGGAAGATGTTGTGTTAGTGACCTTCTCATCTGATAGTATCCAGAAAAATTGGATTGTAATTGATGTATAGACTCTGCTGTCTCCATAAAGAGCTATACAATGAGTTGATATGTAGCTTGCTGAAGTATATTTAGTCTCGCTGAGTTGGAATTACACTCATACTGTAAACTCCTATATAAAGAGAGAACAATACATTTGTACATATTGGGAAGGTAGAATTAATTCTACTCCATTTTATGGATTAGTCAATCTCCAAAATGTTGTTGGCTCCAACTTCTTTTGGCATGTGCAAGTACATGCTGGTTTTGTGTAATTCCAGTGACTTGCACCTCCTAGTCTTTCATGTGAAAAATTGCTACTCAACTCAAAAGAAAAACAATCTAAACAGTACCATCATATGTGACAGGTGAAGAGATAGCACGACCTAGGCGCTCGACACCAACTCCGGAACTTGCAAGGTCAGTATGAAAGAAATTGTCATTTATTATAGGTATTGCATAGTAGCTAGTCAGGGACCCTTGTATCAAAGGAAATGGTGCTCAGTTATTACCTGGTACCCCACCAGCTTAATGAGCGGGCATCACTGGTTGTGTACAGAAAAATCTGTAAGCTGTCATTCTTGGAAGCACTGTTTCAGGAAGGGGGAAAGCATTCTAGAAGCTATTTATAAAATTGTCCTTGCCAGCATTTCAGTATAAATGCATCTAAAAATGAGATAAAAAACACAAGTTCTTTCCATGAGGCAAAAGGTATCCATATATTTTTCTGCTTCCTGGTTTAGATGGTATATCTCAAAACACTGGCTCAGTGCCACCCAAGAGATGAAGTATGTTTTAAGTCTGACAAAGCTGCATTTTACTTTAGTTTCTGACGCAGAAAAAACTTAGATGTCCAGTTGTTGTTTCCACATGCTCCTACCATCTCAGTGTCATTGCTGTATTTCGGGGATGGGTGTCAGTTGTGTAATCAGATGTTCTGCCGTTCATTATCTGTTTACAGAGCTGTGCACTTAGGAATCTTTAAATATTTGAAAGGACAATCTACTCTTAAAAAAATATCAGTAATAACATTTATTCATGATGCTTATGTTCATTTTAACATATTAGAAAACTTTTCCAACACCAAGGTTATGATTTTTGTGTAAGACTACTGATAAATAGAAGCAGACCAAAAGCAAATGCAGGAACAAGGTCTGTTGAGATAGCCGCTGCCTTTATATAAATTGTATTTACTCAGTATGGGATAATGTAATAGGCAAATCTTGCCCTTCCTAATATTTTAAATAAAACGGTGGAGTGCAGTTCAGCAGAAGAGAGAGGCAAGATGAGACTCTATTCTGCCCACAATGTGTGTTTTACAGATCGAAATATTTAACCTTGGTAGTCTGAAGTCAGGCAGGTAGAATGAATTTAGTCTATAAGGTGCAAATGTACTCTGCTTTCTGCCTCAGTAATTCATCTCCAGAGTAAAGTTTGCTTGTACTAACAGGAGTTAACCTAGGCAACCTGTGTTTTTTAGATTGGTCACTAGTGTCTAGTACCTTTTGCTGTATCTAAGCCAGTGGTTCTCAACCTTTTTAGATAAAAGGCGTTCCTCCATAGAGGTAAGGCACCCCTTCAAGAATGCCAGCTCTTAGGCTGCCTATAGAAGTGCTCCAACACGTTCTAATTAGAATGCGTTCTGATTGGAAAGCTGTAGCATCACTTGAGTGTCACATATACAAAGCCCCCTGTGTTTCAAAATGACTGCAAGGGTGCTTTAATGAAACCTCGTTGAATAAGAGTTAGTTAAAGTGTATTTTGAGGCCATTTCGAAATGTGCCGGAGCAGGGGGTGGGCAGGTGGGGAGGGATGTGGCTTAATACACATGAGGCTGAGCTGTTTTAATTAAAGTGGCTGTCTGGGAACCACTCTAATTAAAACACCTCCCCTCCTCCCACCTCCAAGTACATGTATTGGTAGCCCTAGTTTGCACTTGTTTGTTTGTATTTTAATGAAGAAAAAATAATAGAGCAATTTTTCTGTTGCAAAGAAGTTGGAAAGATCACAGCAAGTCAGAACGTTTATAACAATGTGAGTTTGTTTGATTTCTCTGAGTTTATCTTATGAATCTTGTTTGCACACTTAACTGTGCTTACACTATGTGGCACCCTGTGGGACCTGTGAAACAATGTCAAGGTACCCCCAGATGCCAAAGCACGCACAGCACCCTTGTTGAGAATCACTGAACTGAACAATCTGCTAGTTCCTTGGCCACGCATGGAGATGCGTACAAGGTTGAGTTCAGCTCTAGAGCAGACACTGTTCTAAAAAAAAGTCTCCAGTGAGTTAGTGGTCATCTGAAGAGTTTTTAGCCACTAAAGGGATTATGCCATCAAATGCTTTGAATCTGACACTTCTCTCAAGCATATTCACAGATGTTCCTTAAATGTCTTCATTTCATATTTGTCTTGTCCTACAGCAAAAAAGCCCCAGATGATCCTACAGCCCTTGCCCCCTTGTTTGGCCCACCACTTGAGTCAGCATTTGAAGAACAGAAATTGGAAGGTATGAAAAGTGGCTAATCCAGCTGTTCTTTAAAGAGGAAAAGGCTTCTAAAAATAAATTCTCTTTATTTTATAAATGAATTCTGTAATAAATCTGGGATGTGAATCTAACTTTCTGCGTGCAATTGGGACACTGCACCCTGGGTAACTTTGGCTTTGTATAATAGGTGGCAACTTAACAGTTTGTAGGCTACAAGATGACTATAAACACTGCAAGTGGTTCCTGCATATCCACAGTAATTACCCTCCGAGTGTAAAATTTCATCAGCATTCAGCTTCATAATTAACTTACACTCTGCTAAACCAAACCATAGCCACAGGGGACATCATAAGCTCCTGCAGTAGGCTCCTCAATCCAATATAAGCAGAGTGACAGAGGATATAATCACCTGGAGTATATTTGGACAATATACGCCGCTTCCCAAAAGACTTAATATCTTGGCATTTTCACTGTGAATGTGATTTTCTATATTAGGCAGGTATACCAGGGGTTTCAAACCTTTGAAAATGAACATCAGCTCCAGCCAAACTGCTAAGCATCAAGTAAGCTAAATTTTCAATTGCTATTCCTTTGACAACTAGTTTGGGGATAACAATTTGCACAGTTTTAGCCTCATCACATTCTTTACTCTATTTTAGGGGGATACAGCAATCAAAAATAGTCAAATAAATTAAAGTTCTTAATTCTGACTACACTATTATGATTAAAAAAATGAAGAAAAAAATGCAGCAAAGCAAAAAAATGCAAACTATAAATAATGGTTACATCTACTACCGGTGGCGTGCTTTTAGTAAATTACACCGTCAAGAGTGGGTCTAAATTTGGAGTAGACCTCAAATTAGTAGCAAGTTCCATCTCAACTTATTATACAACCAAAATAAATTCAGCATTTTGCTGAAGCTTTGGAGAATCCTGTTTGTATATTTATATAATCAAAGCAGTACACAAATGAGTGCAAGTGAGTAGTCTCAACTGGACCCACTTAACTTATCATAGGAACTGATGTTGAGATTGGCAAAGTAATATTAAGAATCTTCCATATTAAAATAAATCCCACTATTTCTGTCTGGTTTTTTTTTTCCCCCCAAGATCATTTGATGGTAATCCAAGAATATATGGCCTAAACAATTTGGTGCTTACAAGGAGAAACGGCTGGTATCTTACAGGAGCATTTCAATTTTCTATTAAAAGAAAAATACCACATTTGATTCCTTGGTAGTGCTTTACAATTTTGTTTTACCCATGATGCTGTAGCCCAAATAATGTCATTATATTGTAGAAACAGTATTAAATTAGGCATCCCTAGTTTCTGGCTTTAGTAACATACTACTTCTAAACAGAACATTCTTGCATTTAATTGAAAGGAAGTATACTTTCTAAAACCTAATACTTTTTCATCTTGAGAAAAAAAAATTCGTAAATCAGAAACCCATGACGCAGCCACATCTTGAATACTGTGTGCAGTTCCATTCTTCACATCTTAAAAAAGGATGTAATAGAATAAGAAAAAGCATCCTGCACCATGCCTCAAGATGATCCAGGGTATGGAGAAGTTTCTAAACCAGGAAAGAATGAAAAGCCTGTGACTGTTCAGTTTGGAAAGGAGAAGGCTGAGGGGGCAGAGGGAAGGGGTGGTATTAAGAGGTCTATAAAATCATGGTGGGTCTGGAAAGAGTGAATGTGGAAGTCCCAGAATATTGGCACTAAGGCCACCCATTGAAATTAGCAGGAGACAGATTTAAAACTTACAAGACAGAGTACTTTTTTATGTAGTGGATAATTAACATGTGGAACTCATTGCCACAGGAGGCTGTAGAAGCAGATGATAGAGCCAGGTTAAAAAAGGGACTCAACTAATTCATGGATGATAGCTCTATTAAATAGAACAGTTGGGTGTATATCTCAAAAAGAACTGATGGTGGACACCAGGGAGAGCATGACAGGGGATAGAGCACTCTAGATATATCCTGTTCATATGCTCTCCCTTTAAAGCGTCTACTCCTGCCACTGTCAGAGATGGAATACTGGGCTAGGTGAACAGTTGGTCCGACCCAATTTGGCACTTCTTATGTACATTTATAATTGGACTGGAAACTTGTATAAGAAACCTAGTTTTCCCTATTTTTCTGGGGATGCAGGAGGGAGGGGATGCTTGTTGCCTGTTTGACTCCTGACCTGTTTATCATTTAATGGACACTTACAACTTGCAGTTTAAATATTTCTATCCAATAGTCTACACAAACTTCAGTAAACAATTTTTATATATACTTTCTAAATTATAGCTTAGAAGAAAATAATATAGAGCACTAACAAAGGACTGTACCCGTATACGCAGTATAATAGCTACCTTTTAGCATCTATATATGAATATCCTTAGCTCTTGCCTCATTTAACACATGATGCTTATCCATGGGAGATGAACATAGACATCTCCTGGAATTTCTTTACTTGGCCTGAGTAACTTTATTTAATAATATTTTTTTTAAAGGATGTAGAAGCATAAATAGTATTGTTGCTCCAAGCTTCATGCACATAAAACTGATTATCTGTGCTGCTTTAAATTTGGTAAGGTATAGGCAAGTGAGTTATGGCATAATGTTGTTATAAGAATTATTTTTTTTATTGACAGATACTTGCCTCAATATTAAGGGTCCCTCCCTGCAAAAGTACAAGAGGAAAGGTTGTCTTGTCTGTGTTACCAATGTTTGTAACCCATATAAGTTTGTTACTCAATCTGTGATTCTACAATCTCTGTACTGTTTTAGTGTACAATTATTTCATTTTCTGTTTTCAGCTCCTTTAGACCAGCCTGAGATCTGGGGTTCTGTTCAGGCAGTGAATTCAAGTTTAGAATCTCCAAAATTACCGAGACCTTTTCCAACTGGAAGTAAGTTGCAGTGTGGATTATCAGCCAGATATCAAATTTCTGATGCTTTATTGTCTGAGCTCCCATGTACTATAAAAATCTCTAACTGTTTAATCATGTAGCATGTTAAGCTTTATTTTTACAGGAGTAGCTGTAGCTGCAGCACAGTACAATGGAAAAAGGAGACAATAATGGTTTAATAATGTATTGGATGGATGGTTCTCAGAATGGAAGAGACAGTGCACCTTGTCTCTGGGGAAAGAGGCTTCTTGTACTTTCCCAGTTTGCAAAGCTAAGCCTAAGTCAGTTTACCAGAAAGGGCATGTTTCTAGCAACAGGTAAAGCAGATGATGAGGACTGCATCTCCTAATTTTGTTCAGGAAGGATTCAGCCATCCTAAATTCCACTCTTGTTGCAAGTTCAGGAGGACAAAAGAGACTTTTAAAAATCAGTTAAATCTTCCTTCTGTTTTCGAAACTGAGGATATGCCTTATACACAGTAGGTTATGTAGTCGTTTGGCTTGACATTTGAAAAATGCTTGTACTTTTGGGGCTAATAAGTATAAGCATGGTGCAATTTCATGTGACTCTTCTTTCCCAGCTTTCCTGTATCCCCTACACCAGGGTTTGGCCGCCGTGGGCCACCACTTGAAACCAGCTCTCTGTTAGAGTGAAAATCTCCATTCCTTAGAGGCTTAGAGCACCCAAGCTGCTTGCACTTACCCTTGCAGTTGATTAAGTGACCATCTGTGATGGAAAGGGTTATATTCATCAGGGAAACAAATCAGGGAAAGCTGCACAAAGGCAATAGAAGGAGCAAGCTGTAGGGCCCTGCGGATGCCCCCTCTGGTGCCTGGCCAGAGTGAGAATCTGGTACCTTGAACTGCCATGGATCAGATCCAGCCCATGAACCTGGCCATAGGTTGCCACCCCCTGAACCATGCTGGGACATTGGAGTAAATAATAAGCTTCCTGTTAAGTCCAAAGAAATAAATGGTGTTGGTACAAGATAATTTTACAAACTATATATTGTATGGTTGCAAGTACTGTGTTACTGTACATTTGTGGGTATATTATAACAGAGTCAAATAAAACCCTTTATCAATAATGTCCTCCATCATAATAGACCCTGAGGCAATAAGCCACCTGCTCACCTTAACAGGGATAGTCTCTGGAAACATACTTTAATAAATAATAAATTGGGAATAATGATGCTCATGGTATTTTTCACCAGCACTTCTAGCGGAAAAGATAGAGGGACTAATGAATAACCTACATTAAATAGCTCCTGCTGAAACTCTCTACAGCATTTGGGGAAATAATAAGATTAGATAATAATATGCCTGGATGTTTATATGCTTTGTCCGGTTGTATGAAGATTTTTTTTTTTATGAGCTGTCATGCTCAGTTGTTAGTTTTCATGTAATGTCTGCTTTCTTTCCAAAATTGACTCTGGAAAATTCTCTCTCTTCATTTAAGCAACTCTTCCACCCCCCTAATATAGACTTTTTTTTAGAAGCACAAAGCCAGCATTTCCCTGCTTTGCATCATGTCTTCTGATCTGTTGTTCTGGGCTGCGTGTATTCTCCCACTACCCTAGCTATACACTGGAACGATATTTCATAGCTAACACTGCATCCCCCAGGTCTCACAGGTCTGCCTATACACGTGCAACATGGTATTCTAATTTGGAACGCTCCAGCATCACTGCAGCATCACATGTATTAAGCTCTGGGGCATTTTAAAATTGAATGAGATTTAGATGAAGCATTCTAGGGCCATTTTTAAGTGTGCAGGGGCTTAATACACATGATGCTGAAACATTTTAATTAAAGCAGCTCTCTGGGAAGCGCTTTAATTAAAATGCCCCCACCCCAGAGCACGTGTGTAGGCATGCATGGGGGGTGGGGAGAAGAGTGGTCTGTGGACTAGTAGGTATAGCCATTTGATGCTTTGTTCAGGCTGGGGAGCGGCCAGTTATCAGTTGGAATTTTTGGTTATTGACAGTGCCAAGGAGTGTAGAGCTCCACAAAAAGGAAAATTTAAGAAGGTTGTATGAATGGCATATTATGCTATATTTTTACTAGAATTGTTTGACGCTTTCTTTTCTTTCATGGTTTAAGCAGACTGAAGTAAATTCTTAAGTTGGATTGGTTTACCAATTGCAAGTGCAGGGGTTGTGGTTCTCATGAGGTGGATCAGAACAGCGCAGTGCAGCTCAGCTCTTTGTTTTGCTGCAGTGAAACCTCAGTTGTACAGTGTGGTCTTCTCCATTGCATTTAGATATTGTTTACATGCTGCTTTGCAATTTTGTATCTTCAAAATAATTGAATTGGTATAATTTAATCATCTTGTTCACTCTTCTGACTGTAACACTAGAAGAACTGGTGCATTAGAAATGCATAGGTAAATAATGTTTATCAATGATGTTTGTTATAATTCTTATTTTGAAATATTAATTTGTGTTTTTAAAAAGCCAAGTGTGATTTGAGATTTTTCTTAAAGAAAAATACATGTTTTTGATTTAATAAAATATTGTGATTTTCCTCAGACAATGATGATGCACATTAATTGCCTAATCACTTAATAATGCAAGGCTGTTAACATAGTCTGTGATAGTATATAAAGCTGTCATAGCCATTATTTCTCTGGCACATTGCTTAGTGTGGTGGCAAGGATGCAATTAACCTTTACCAATGCTGTATTTTCAATAGCATAAAAATATACCCTGAACAGGGAACTAACACTCTTCTTCTTCAAAAAGAATCACATGTTTTCTTATGAGCTCAGTGTATTTCTTGAACTTTAAACTCTTCCTCCTGATCTGGTGTTTTGCAGCACCTCCGCCACTTCCACCGAAAAATATTCCAGCTACGCCACCTCGGACTGGCTCTCCTCTAACAGTTGGAATAGGTAAAAATGAGGCATAATTTTTTACAAGTTCATGAATACTGCATAATATAGAACACATACGTGGGCCTGAGCCTGAAAGCATTCTGACTCCAGAACTCCCAAGTGACTCGAGTGCAAGTTTTGCATGCACAATTTTTAAACAATGGGGCCCACTTTGGTGAAAGCTGAAAAATAGCTGTACTGTTGAACATATTTTTATGTCTTTAAGCCTTGTGTTTTAAGCTGTGAGCATTTTATTACTTTCTTATTGGAAATGAATTTGCCACTACTGCATTCAAAATTGTAATGTACAAGTCCTACGTATTGAGCCTTTAGCTTCTGAATACTTTTGTTGTGTTTATGTTGACTTTTCTCCCCACCAACACTCGCTCTTTTTTCGGTATTGAACCATTTTTGGGAAAAAATGCAGTACAACTTCTCAAATCCCACTGAAAATGACAGAGCAAAAGTAGCTCCATAAAACTGGCTTTTAAATGTAGCTGAAATGATCTTTCAAAGGAATAATTGGGATAAATTGTCTTTCTCACATAGAAGAGTAAATTTGGTTCTGACCCCGTCATTCTTGCACTCCCACATATCACTGGGAGTTTTGGGTGCAGAAGGAAGATTAGTATAACCTAGAATGAATGAGTCAGTGTTATTCATCCAAAGATGTGCCAGAGGTCATCTGCCTAAAAAATCAGTAAATTGTACATGTGGTGGAATAATCTTGACTATCACTGAAATAATTTAAAACCTGAATGAAATTGTTGCAGAGATATTCTGGAAGGCAGCTAGAGTATATGTGGTACATATGTGCATATAATTCATGTTATTAGTAGACCTGTATCTATTGATTTAAAATCACAACTGTACAGTCTGGATAAGGAAATCCAGTTATTGTTCTTTGAAATTGATTTATTATATGGCAAACAATAGTTACATTACACAACAAATGCATACAGTGCAAATAATATAGCAATACAGTCATGTAAAATCTATGCTATGAACTTAGTGCTCTATTCATCAATATATTATTCATAGTCATGTGTCTTCATTTTCCATTATCTGTCTATCTATCTATGCAGCCAGATGGGTATAGTGTTTACCTGCATATAGTAGCATTCATCAACAAAAGCAAAGGAAATGAGCAGCTGCATGTAACAGTTTATTTGCCAAGTTTTGCCTTGCTGCACATTTCAGCATGTGTATCAAATAAGGCAACTGGTGATGGTCTCTTTTTAGCATAAATATATGTTGTCCCTTAAATACAGCGCTGTTTCTCTGAAGCAGTTCCCCAAAATCTAAGAACACATATTGTGCATATATATATGTATGGATAAGAAGGTATTTTAATGTTAAATGATACAGACACCATGGTTATAGGCGGGTACTCCTGGGTTCTATCAACAGCTTTGCCGCTGATGCTGTGAGACTTCGGTAAGGTCTCTTACCTGCTGTGCTAAATGTGAAGCTGGCACAATGGAAAGTGGTTAGGTTTGCTTAAGTCTGAAAACTCCCATATAAAGTGCTGCATATTGTAAGTGAAAAGCATCATCATTCTACAGTAAGAGGGACAGATGAAAAAAACCAAAGCACCAGAAGATATGGAGTTTATTTCTATTGACTTTGATACAGATGTTGATGAATTCTATTTTCATGTTGGTTATGAGGTTATATTTGCTCAGATATTGAAGTTAAAAGATACATGATGATTCAGTTCATGAATAGAGCCCTAAAGAAAAGTCCTTTTGTCCACAGTTGATTACACCTGAAATACACACACGCTGTATGCTACAGGATACTGCATGTATCTTGCCAGTGTATTTTGTGTTCTGCAGTAGCATATGCGCATGTATACACTATATGTAGTGTGAATCTCATGATGTTGTGCTGTTATGTTCATTTTAAACATTTTGCAATAATTCACAATATTGAAAAGGTTTTATCAGACAGTATAATGTTGTACATTGTTAGCTAATCATATCTGCGTCCTGCTGAACTACATGAAGCTTTAATATTATAATATGAAAAAGTATACATCTGGTATGTTGTGCATGGTTTTTCTATATATTGTGTATGTATTTCAATCAAATATGTGTTTTAATAGCTATTAGTGTGTATAAACCTATTATGTAGGTATTTTCAT
Organism: Crocodylus siamensis; assembly: GCF_052110815.1. Lineage (NCBI taxonomy): Eukaryota > Metazoa > Chordata > Crocodylia > Crocodylidae > Crocodylus > Crocodylus siamensis. The sequence continues at coordinate 17,679,992 of NC_143399.1, forward strand.
GCACATGAATTATGCCCCTAGTACCTCATAAGAAAACATGCTTTAAAGTATTACTGCTAGGATGTAGCTGACTCTGAGCCCCATGCAAACATAGAGTATAGTGCAACTTCAGCTATACCGATTAATATTAAGTGTAAAATAAACTACTTTGACCACAGGAAGTGACCAGAAAGCAACAGAGGTCAAAAGTGACAAACTACCATCAATGAATGACTTGGACAGCATTTTTGGCCCCGTATTATTCCCCAAGTCTGTTGCTGTTAACGCAGAAGATAAGTGGGTCAATTTTTCTGATCAGTCCCCGGAAAACGTAACTCCAGAGTTGACTTCAAGGGAAAAAGTGGTGTCTCCACCTCTGGCACCAGAAACTGCAGCTGAATCTCCAGCTGTTGAAACCTCTCGCAGTGTTCCATCTCCACTCAATTTAGAAGAGGTTCAGAAGAAAATTTCTGACCAGACCCACGTTAAAGATGATAACTTAGAATCAGCAGCATCTCCTAAAGATTTTGGGTTGGGACAGAGAGCTACACCACCTCCCCCTCCGCCTCCTACCTACAGAACAGTGGTGTCATCACCTGGACCCAGCTCTAGCAGTGGCACAGGAAGCACCAGTGGTATGTCTTATAGCTTGAGTGTGCTTCAATGTGCCCATGAATGCCTTTTTGCTGCAGTGTGAACACACAACCTTTAGCTACTCTTAGTTGGCTTTTAAGCATCAGTCATCCCCTTTTGTTTGAGTGTACTGTGCCCCCAGTGGCGTATTTTTTTTCATCCAATGCCCTTGTGGTCCAAGTCAAGCTTGTATCCTAGATACCATGTTTCCTTTTACCCTGTCATTGTTGAGTGTCTGATGTAAGAGGGGGAGTTTTGACTCTGCAGTTTGGATTCAGGTAAATCTTGATAGTTTTCACCAAAATTAATGTTTATAACCTTGAATACACATGGTCAGCAGCCTGAACTTTTCATTCGGGTTTGTGATACATGTGTATTTGCAGAGTCCTGAACTACTGACAGCTATAGACTTTGACACAGAGTTGCTAGTCTGCCATTATATCCTCTATGGACTGCAAAATGAGAAGAAATATTTTAAAAATAAAGCAAAACAAAAACCAAAAACCCTAACTTCTCCCAGGTGTTCAGTAAACAAAACTGTCACTTTAAGGCAGGCTTTGAAATGATTTGACTTTTATATGACCAAACAATAACAACTGACTGCTCACATGGAGCTACACTATCTCACAGCTACCATAGCCAAATAAATAGAAACCCAATATAAATCTGAATGACCTCCTGAAAATGCCATTGAAATTCCTAGAGTGAGAGACTGAACTAGGTTTGGATAAGTACTTCTTGGAGGAAACACTTCCAGCAGAGGAAAACCTTATGAATGTGTTTGAAATCTGCTGACTGATTGGTTTCACCAGTTTAATTATGAATTTGTATGTGACCATTAGGCTAAATGACCTTGTTAGAAGTCAGTTTTCTCAGCATCCTTCATGCAGCTCTTAAGAGGGTGCCACTTTATCACGTTGTTTTAATATCTAAGGACCTTTATTAGTAGATGTTTTGGATGGGGAATCCAGAAAAAAAGATGACAAAGCTGAGATGGAAATACAAAGCGCCCGAGCGAGGGACTAACAATAGAGGGATGGGGGAGAGGAGGGGAACGCGACTAGGTTACAAGCAATACAGTGTTAGCCAACTAAGCCTGGGGGTGGGGGAACAGATTGACTTTTATTAGTAGATGTTTTGGATGGGGAATCCAGAAAAAAGATGACAAAGCTGAGAGACTTTCTTTCTACACAAAGAAACTTGCCTGCAAAACTATACCGTGTTTAATATCCCACTATATTTGTGCCCATATAACTGTATAACTCCCCATATGGATAGAGCAGAAAAACACACTCATATCCTGGAATAAGTATGTCCACATGGAGAATTATATTGCTATAGTTTAGAGGTATAACTTTAGAGGTATAACGGTTCTAGTAGACTTCTGCTGGCAAACTTCCCAAGATAAACAAACCCTAAGTAAGAGAGGTATTATCTGGTGAAAATAATCCCATGTTTAATGCTTGTAAATGCTCCTAGTGTTGAAGCTAGTGTTATTTTGAAATTCTTGGTGGTTTACCACAGTGTATTTTATGTCTACAGCAGGTTGTTTATAGATTAATTAACTGACCGGTGGTTTTAATTTTCTATACAGCCACTTCATGTTTTTCAACACTATGTTATCCGAGGGCATAAAGAAGTGGAGAGAATGCTATGAAATGTGATTTTATTTATTTATTTATTTATTTTACCACCTTTTGTTGTTTTCAAGATTGGACACTTGATAACATCAGTAGTGTTAGTGGAGGGATTTTTCAGCAGACCTTTTAAATAAACTTCATGTCTGCCCCACTGGCTGCATTTAATTGTTGGATGGAGTGATTTCTCTTCATAGGGTGTTTCAGAATTCACCTGGATGAAAAGCTTTTTTATGCATCTGACTCTCCAAGGTACCAGTCACCCTTAACTCCCAATTGAGGATGTTCAGCACTTTTTGAGATTAGTCTCTCCATATGCTGATGAGACCCTCTGTGAGCAGCATATTAGTTATTTGATGAACACCAACTGTTTACTGAGGTCTGCAAAATGCAGAAAAAACCCACAGTTTGACTCCAAGAATGGTACACAGAAGACAGGGAGCACCAGTGAGAGATGAAGGGTATCTTCCATAATTAGAGATGCCTTGTGTGGACACTTCAGAAGAACTGAATTTGAATGAAGGGAGGATGGCAGTTTGGGACTGGGATCAGGAGGGTGTTCCACATGTACAGGAAATGGTATGAAATTCCAGTATACAGACTGGAGTGAGAGAGATTTTACAACCAATGTTATTTAATGGCACTCGGTGATGAACATGCTACTACGGAGAAAGGAGAATCTGTCTTAACATTGTTACGCTTGTAAAGATCTATCTTTGTTCCCCCAGGAGTTGATCTTGTAGTAGGCAATTAGTCAGCACCTAGCGTCTTTGATGCTCAACAAGAAGCCTGAAAGAATGCAGGAGGCAGAATTCTTGCATGATTCTTGAAGAGCCAAATCCTGGGGCAGTTTGGAAGATTGCCATTAGCCATAGGAAATTTTGGCAGTTCATTTTAGAGCTTTTCTTATTCCACTGATTTGTGCTAGAATAAAGTCTTTAGATTCTGAGGAAGGTATTCTTTCTCCCTATTTCAGCTTCTTATTTCTATAAATTTAGCTTTCACACTGGCACCTTCTTAAGCTCTCAAAGAGTTTGATTCTAAATTGGGAAAAATGAAAAACTGAATGAATCAACCTATTATACAGCCTGAACATTAAAGATTTGGGCTAAGTACAGACAGTCAAAAAGCCTGAGGCTGATTCCATTCAATCTTCACAAGTTATGCTAAGGTGCATAGGTTAAACCAAAAAGCAAGCGAACATTCATTCACCTTTGATTCCAGAAATGCAGCTGTATGCCTGCAGTGGTCTAGGCTGGAAACTGGGGGGCACTAGAGGATGCCTCCCTGCTCGGCTGGAGCAGACGGCTTGGGCCAAGGCTAGCCCACCCGCGCTGGAAGGGGAGTTTGTGGGGGGGGGGTGCAAAACATCCCAGGATGCTGGGGGACTTCAAGTTTACTTGAATCTGAAGGGGATCTAGGGCAGTTCAATAAACCTGTTTAACTTAAATCAGTTACTACATCCATTCAGGTTTATCTTAAACTGGTTTCAGCCATTTTGAAAGCGGTTTATGTGCACTGAACTTCTGCTGTGTTATAGATTTGAATCGGTTTCCGATCACTTCTGCTAGTTTATACGTAATTTCTGTCCCTAGCCTAAAAAACCTAGAATGTATTTTCTAGTGCTTTGCAAAATGTATCTATCAATAAAGTTTGTGCAACAGTCCTGTTGTATCAAGTCCCTACTTGTGTCATCCTAGCTCTTCTTTATTTAGAGATGGCATTAGTGTTAGTCTTGGGATTGAAGAAGTTTTAATGCTAACTCCCCGCCCCCCCCCCCCCCCCCAAAAAAAATTAAATTATATATTGTACTTGTATATATTGTAATTCCTGCTGAATTTTGTTCTGGAATGTTAAATGTTCATAGTTAAATCAAAATCTTCTAACATGAATTTAAGAACCCTGTCTCAATAATTTTTCATTGAATTGTAGCAAGTCTATCTTCACAGAAAGGTGACAGTCATGAATGACAAAAACAAACAAACAAACAAAACCTTTTCTGCTTCACAGAAAGTTAGAATGTTGCTTAAAATGGTCTTTTGGGGTAAAAGGGTTTTTTGCAGTTCTCTTAAATGTCCTTTTGTGCTTCCCACCATACCTCCTAACATTCTCCCCTGTCACCGCTCCAGCCTTTACTTTGGTTCATTGATTGGATGCCATCTTACAATGAAAATAAAATCAAAGGACCCTCACAGGCTTTGTTCATGGCTTTGTAAACAACTTCCACCCATACCCCAGTTCTTTAAATATTCATGTATTTGTTGACAGCTGCTATCTGACATGCCGTCTTTACACCAAAATAGCATGCAGTCAGGATCTGATAGAGATGTGTTGTAGTTTTGTAACAGAGCACCATTTTAAGGAAACTCCAGGATAATACGCATAACAGTGTTGCTTACTCGGTAAGGAATCGCTGTCCAATCCTATAAGCATTTTCAGCTCACTACAACACGCATTACTGTGAATGGCCTTCCCTACTCTAGTCCCTCGCAGAATATGAACACACCTACAAAGAGAATTTCTCTTCGGAAATCTCCTAAATTACAAAACAGGATACAGTCTTTCTAAACTACTTAAGCAGTGCTTGGTGAAATGTTTTGCTAAAGCTGTTTCTTAGCACAGATTTATATTGCAGTGATTTGGACAGTACTATAATTAAGTGGCTCTAGATTAAATATAAGAAAATCTCTCTTCCTCCTGTCTTACACTTACTATCTTTCAGGTAATTCCACAAAGAACTTGGAAAGAACAGAAGATGTATACAGAATGAACAGTACACGTAGTCCTTACTAATTAGGGAAATACATTAAAGTATTTAAAGTTTGTTTGTTTGTTTCCAGAAAAGCATGAGTTTATCAAACTATTTAAGGCTGTTAAGGTTAGCGTGGGGCTTTTCTGTTAGAAAAACAGAAACATGAAATTGGGAACTGAGGGAAGGATTGTGAAGCTAAAGTGAAAAACGCTGAAAAGTCCTCAGTAGTTGCTCTCCTTGCAGCTCACCACAGTTGTGTGTGCAGTAAACAGAGGTACGAAGATAATCAACCACTTTGCTCCCAGACACTTACTCTTGTAACTTATAGAAGCAATGTGGATATTCAAGAGAGAGAACTTTTACAATGTTATTTTTTGAAAAATAAAAACTAATTTTCAATAAGCTAAATTTTAGTTTCATTTTGTATCAGGAAAGTCATACCTGCAAAGTCTGTGTTGCTGTGTGCATGTGCAAATTTTAGCATTTGGCTTGCAGCTAAGTCAAAGCAGAGCTTATTACCCTGTGTTTCCACAACAGACGGTTGCATTTTGGGGGGCGGTTTATGGCCACTTTGGTTATCAGCTGTAACCTACTTCCACATTTCCAAATTCTCCTGTGATGCATTCGCTGTGAGTGTGAGTTAAAAGCTGGAATAGCATTTGTTTGCTTGATGGCTTGCCACGTGCAGTAAGGAGTTCAATGGGGAGAGAGACGTTTTGATTTTACTCTTTAACATCTTATTTACAGACTGTATTTCTTTCAGGTTCTTCATCTCCTGCTCGTCCAGCAACTCCACTGGCTGCCTGTAGCAGCACCACCCCACCCCCTCCTCCACCTCGACCCCCATCTCGGCCAAAACTTCCTCCAGGGAAGCCTGGAGTTGGTGATGTGGTATGTTCATCTTTTACACAATCAGTAATGAGAGAGAAAACTTCACGTTTGCATTTTTAATCTGATGAGATGGATTAATAGTGCTAGTAATGCACAGAAAATAAAAGTCTGCAAATGGTTCCTGTTGGGGTTACAGTTCTTTGAAATGTTTTCATCATTAGAAATTATACATGGGACAATGTTTAAGAAATGATTCTTCCTCTGCCAGTTGCTCATTAACAATTCAGAGTGATGTGCAAGGTGAGACATTGCTAGTTTTAATTGGATGTAATCAACTGTACCTATTTCTTTATTTGAATAAACTTAAACGCTTAGATTTAGGAAAGAGGTCTGAACATTCATAAGATGAATTTGAGATTCCTTCTTCAAGCATATTTTCCAATGTTGCCTTAAAGTTTGTGGTGTCCTCAGATGTTTTCACTCACTCATATATTTACAGAATACAACAGGGACACCAACACAGCCAAACTGAATTAGTGGGGAGGGGGGTTAATGAGCAAATATAGATAGACATCATTTTTTTCTGATATTTTACCAAAAAGCAAAACATGTTCTGCATGAAAGCACAAATTGTGCTCAAATTTTCAAAGGAGACAAGACACAAATGCACATGACTTTAGAGTCAACTGTAAACCCTCAGAAATAATGGTGTGAACGTCATTGATGCAGCAGTTCTTGAGGGAGAAAAGGTTGTAATGTGTACTAGAATACTACTAACAACTTGTCTACCCTTGGAGATGCATCAGAATGGTTATTTTGGAATAGTTATTTCGGTATTTGGCTCATATGGCTATTTCTATTTTGTAACCAGTCTGCCCTTTTCAAATGTAGCTCAATCTACTCTTGCTAAATTGGCAAAGGCCACACTTATTGTGGAATGATAGCAGATGCATGGGAGGTGTCTTATGCTGCAATAGTTATTCTGGGATAGCTGTTTTTGAACAATCCCAAGAGTAGCAGGCAAGTACTGCGGCCATTCAGTGCTGTTTAGGTCGTTGGGGTTTTTGTCATGACCCAAACCCGTTTCAGTGAACTGAAATGCTGCACAGGGCTTTGTACTGCTCTTTGCAGTATTTTGCCAAGTGTCTTCTCGACTGTTCTAGGAACACTGGGAAGTCCTGAGACAGGAAGGCATGTTCTGGTCTTAGTGGTGTAGTGCATTGTGATCGATCTCTTGTGTTAACACTCTCAAATCCTGTATAAGTAAGGAACAAAACATACCATTAAAATGCTACAATTTGTAATAAGTTTTGTAAAACACCACTACCAGTTTCCATTGTATTAATGCTTTTAGGGATTACAGCCCATTCCTGCAGTCACATTGTATGTGAAGCTCTTACTAATTTTAAGATGCTGCCAACTGGTGTATTTCGACTACAGAAGGATTCTGGGATCTGGCCTTTAAATAATTCCTAAATATTATTCCATTGGATTTCTTTCTCCTCTGAGGGAATATTTCAGATCCAGGAGGACTTAATGAACACTCACAGAAACAAGGTTTAACTCATGTGAGTGAGTCCTGTCAGATTGAAAACTCATGTGGTACTTATCCATTACTTACCATCCTTCCTATGTCTTCTGGAACTAAATTGCTGTGTTATGGTGACATAATGTCGTAGGATCAGAAAATATTAAAAATGCTGTGGCGTGGGGTAAGATAACTGATGTAGACTTGCAAAGTTGAGATTGGTCATCCTTTTTTATAGACCCTGAGAATCATTAAGATCCAAGCATCTTTACTGTGGGGGAGATCAGAATGCTAGATGATTTTAGCGTTACAGGAATATAAGAGTTTTATGTCTTTGTTTGAGGAAAATGTTACAGCATGTGTATTTTTAATCTTGTTTTGTGTTTTTCTACAGTCCAGGCCTTTTAGCCCTCCTATTCACTCATCCAGTCCTCCTCCGATAGCACCTTTAGCCCGTGCTGAAAGTACTTCTTCCATATCCTCCACCAATTCCTTGAGTGCAGCCACTACTCCCACAGTTGGTAAAAAAAAACATGCTGGTTTTTTATTTTTTTTTAATAGAATTGAATGGCTTTCCTGAAAACTTCACTTCCTGAAACCCTCTATGTATGTTGAATAATTCTCTAGTTTTTCGGTTTCATGTTCATGTTTTCTTTTTTAAAACAAATCCTTTAAAAAAAAAGGAGAGAAGGATTATAGTTGAGATCTACTATCTAAATTAGTATCCCGGTTGAAAGGAGATTTACTTATTCTCTGAACTATAAAACTGCAATAATAATGTATTTTTGATAAAAGTAGAAGTTATCACCAAAAAGAAGTGTTAAATTGACTTAAAATGTGTAATTGTAGTCAAAAGCAGCTCTCTGCATGGGAGTTCTTTTTGTCATAGAGGGGGCAGGATAGAAGTTGGATATTGGCATCCTGGGGGAAAAAAATGACAACACCTTTCTGAGCTTTTAGCCTATTTGTCTTGAAAGTGAGAGATGGTAGAAACGGTCAGAAAATGGGGTCCTGTGAAAAGCTTCAGAACTTTTCAAAATTTGGAAGTCCTGTCATGTCTTCGAATTCAAACCAATAATGTGGTTTCCTACTGGAGGAAATGAATGTGTCCTCAGATGTGTTTGTCTTACTGACGAGATTAACTAAGCCTCTGTGGTGTTAGAGAATAAATACAAACAATAGCATAAGGCTGACAGCACCTAGGTTTGGATGCTTTTGAGTCACGGCTTTGTCTTTTTGGGGCTTCTCCTTCCCTTTTTCTTGGGTCAAGATACTTGCACGTTCTTTCTTTCTCTCGCTCTCTTCTATACTCATTTGCAAGTGCTCTCTCTCCTGACAGAGATCTCTCTCTGATGCAGACTCCCAGTCTTTCTCTGTCTGAAATTCTCCCTTCTTTCATTAAGGCACTTTCCTGATGCTTCTGCAGACCCTTTCTCTCCTGTCCTTCAATTCCCTTTCTAGTCCAGATGGAGTTATCCTTATTTTCTGTTGTTTATGGCACTTATTTCTGGCCCACCATCACTGCTACCATCTGACTGAAAGCCATCTCGGCAGTCCAGCTATCACTTACTGCTTATCTTCCCCCATGTTTTAGGACCATTTTTAATTCAATTACATCATTGGACTTGCTTGGTGGGGAAAGGGTGTTTGCATTGCTACTCATGGTCTGGGATGTCTTGTCCTTAAATGAGCAATGTGACTGGCACAAAAGCAGATTGACTGCTATTGGTAGTGTGGGGGAGGGATTCAAACACAGGACATGTGAGAATCAAAATTAACTAATCATCATAATGTTTTTGTCATGCTTGCTGAGATGATAAATGACTGCTTTAGAAAGCCTTGGAGACAACTATTAACTACAGGAATTTCAAATTCTGACGGCTGTTGGCTTTATTCCTAACCAAACCAAATGATTTTCAGAAATTGTTTTTGCTTCTTTGAAAATGGAGATGATGTGAATCTGAACCTAGATTCAATTTCAAACCTTCCAACTTGGGGAAAGTTTGAATCTGGATCTCAACCTTTTGCAAATAGCATCTGTCTGTCTAAACAACCAAGGGCATTTTCATTTCTGTCTTTGCTTTAGCTTTCTTATCTGTTATGTTCTCTTATTTTTGTTCTGTTTTGTTTTTGAAAAACCTTTCCACATATATCCTCTCTTCTCACCTGCTGCTGGTGGTTACCATTATATAAACATGCCTCTGAAAATTCATGCATTTCAACCAATGGACTGGTCAGTGTTTAACTTTATTCAATCCAAATCAGGATGTATTTCCCTTCAATGCACAGAGGACTCTAGTCAGCAGTTATTCATGTCATGTATGAACTAACTGCTCTGAAGATCAAGGAGCAAAAATGTGTGATTTGTAGCTCCCCCATGGATTTTCTGAAACTGATATTCATTGACATAAGTTTTTGCCCAATACTTGGACCTTGTCAAGGGAGTATACATTGACAACAGGGCAGTAGACAGGTTCTGCCAGGATAAACAAATATTTGTTTCAAACATGCTTGAAAAGCTGGTATGAAATTTTAACTAATTTTTGAGAAGGGTTAGCTGATATGATCGATGCTTTGTTAGTATTTCAGCAATAATGCTCCCACTGGGACAAATAACCTTTCCAATGTCAGAAGCAAAACAATGCCTCTGCTCAGCTATCATGTTTAATTCTTTGTTCTACTCTTGCTAAATTGTTTTATTTCCTAAATAGACATATTTGTATATAAAAAAAAAAAAAAGTCTTTGTCTGTCTTTCTCAATCATCCTTGTATTTGATTTTCATCAGAGTTCCTTCGGCACATCGCTCAAAGTTCCATAAAATTTATTTTAAGATTCTATTTAAAACAAGAGCAGATACTGATATTTAATTGCTTCTTCCACTCTTTGGTTCTGTTTCTAGTGCCATAACAGTGTTTAAGATGATGTGACTATATGACGTGGTTATCCATGATGGCAGGGAACTAGACTTGATGACCCAAGGGATCCCTCCTAGTTGCATGAAGTGTTCATTCCTTTAAAAGTATCAAAATCAAGATTGGGCTCTAACTTGACATGAGTCACTGTGTAAATGATATTGTGAGAAAAGGTTCCAAAGTTTGGAAGCATTCAAAATTCAACTGCTTATCTGGCCCTTCTCAAAATTAGTTAAATTTTTGGTATTTGAAAATCAGGCTGTAAATCTGTTTTCCATGGGTAAGTGTTTTAGGATTTGACTCTCCTGACAATACAGATACAGTTCCCACATTAAGATAAGGAATTAAATAATTCTTATGCAAGAGGCACTCTCAGAAAAATTGCCCTTAAAATATACTCACATGCAGGACCCTTAGCACAAGATGTCCAAATTCTTTGAGAACACCATATTGGATTTGTTCCTTCAGGCTTTGTTCCTTTAAAATTTTTATTTAGTTTTAATGTATGAAGCTCATACCTCTAATAATTATTATTTAAATAGGGTACTAACATTGAATTTGCAGCCTTTTAAGGTTCCAGAGATGACCACAAGTGCTTATGTTTCACTTGGAGCAAATCTAAAGTCACTTGGGGATGTCATGGTGTAAAATGCCACTCTGTTTTCTTGGATTTTCACACACTGCAAATGGCAGCAGCATGTGAATGCTGCTTTCTGTTTCATGATGAAAGTCCAGAAATCACAATCCCTGTTAGGATTTTCCTGACCCTTAACTTTTTTATACAATGGCCTCCTATATAAAATGGATTTCTGTAATTTGGAAGAAACCGTATCAGTCTACCCTCTTTTTAAAATATCTCTAGGCAATACATTACTGTTCTTTCTAGCATGTATAGTCCCATGTGCAACTTTAGTCTCTTCAACAGGGGCCCATGCAGCCAGACAGCACTGTTTGTTCATATTGTGGAATTGCTGTCACATGTTAACCGATCATCTGGTCCAGAATGATTTGTTTGATGGATTAGACACAGACATGGGTTTCTTCCTGAGTACTTAAATGTCCCCTTCCAGTTTTCTTGGTCAATAAATGAGCAGTCTCTAGGATAGTTGTGTGTTTCATTCAGTGTTCTAGGTCCTTCATGTCCCTCCACTCCAGCTCTGAGTAGTGCTCAAGTGCAGGATTGTATACCTCAAATATCTTGGTTTTGCAAGAGTTCTCCCTTACTGGCCTCATGCTGGAAAATATTTGAAGTGGTTGCTGCTTCTCCCCAGAGGCAGACTGGTTCAAGGGAGATTTGTGATCAGTTTCTTGAAAACCAAAGCTAAGTCTTTGTTTTTACCTGTGCACAGGGGGTCAGCACAGAAGGTAGCAGAGGCAGCAGGAACAGTTCAGTAGACCCTGCCAGTAAAATTTGGCTGCCCAACTTCCATGTCTCACTGTGTAGAAGGCTCATTAAAGTTCCAATCAGAGGACAATTGCAACTCATCCTCCGTCAAGGTCTCAGTGGTACAGTAGAAATGTTCATGTCTACTTATTACTAGGCAGCTGAACTTCCATTGGACTTCTCCCATTTTGCCCTAATCTCTATTTATGGCACAAATGTATAGACAGAGGCAGCAGATATAGGTTTAGGGCAAATCAAATAAAATTGCATACTTTGGTGCAGACAGAGTGTGTTGAATAAGCTGCTACATAAGGCCAGGCAAAGAATAGTTGGCTTAGGACAGCCAACTGTGTGTTAGCAAGACATTAAGGAACCATAGCAGTGGGACATTTATAACTCAACTCCTACAGAGGCAATGAGTGCAGCACACAAGTCTAAATTATAGATAGCATCCTAGAATAAGTCTTCAGAAAAGGGGATTGCCACACTTCAGGCAAGATGATATCCTGGGTTGCCCTGTGGTGCTGGTATGAAACCTTACTTCAGAATTATTTTGTTAGCATTAAGTTGAGATTCAAATGTTTTGGCTGCTCTTTATAATCCCAGAGGTTATGCACTCTCCTTTTATGGCCATTAGAAGGTATTCCACCCCATGTGTCTGTCCACTCAAATGATACATATCCACTCAAGTCCAACAAACAGAACTGTTATCTCTACTTCTTTTTTGGACACTTGTTTCCTAGTGGTAAAGTCCATACCATTCAAATCTTGTCCAAAGAAATATCAGCCAGAATTCTTTCCTTTGTTTGTCTCTTGTGCTTTGGTTTTCTTTTGTTGTTGTTGCTTTTCCAGTTTGAATAAGTCACTGTATAAAGAAGATGCCCTTCTTTCGGTTTGTGACCCTTTACTTATTTTTCTCATTAAAAGTCGTCTTTGTGTTTTTTGTTGATGTCGAACACTGCTTGATTTCATTTGGGATTTGTGTTTTCATTCTTTTCTTTTACGTTTCTTTTGCTCATGGTATCAGAAGATGATGCTTTTATTGACAAACTGCCCACGTTTGAAAGGCGCTGTGAAACACCTGCAGGTACTGTACTAGCAGAGTGGTTTCAAGAAATGTGGATTGAAAATCCAAGCCATTATCTCATCAGAATGTCTGTAAACCTCATGGATGTGCTTCTCACCCAACCACCATGAGTGTCCAGTGCATATCAGATGCATACTTGTGTTTTAAAAATGGAACTCGTGCCACAAACAATTGCAGCACATTGCATGACAGTTTCTCAGTGACAAAAAGGATTGATAGGTGATATGCTATTGCTTTGTGAACTTAAAATTAAAGGAATAATTTAACTGCTCAAAAGTGCATCTAGTTATTTCAGCAGAATATAGCATCAAGTGAAGTTTGTTTTCTGGTACTTTTCAAGGAGGTGAGAGTCCAGGTAAACTGACAATTCTGGGAAAAAATTCAATTGATTACTTCCTACCGTGTGTATTTTGACCAGAAATTTGATGTCCTCTAATGCAATAAAAATGTACATTTTCCTAGCACTTATTTCCTAACATCAATGTTGAATACAAGTTACAGCATCCTCCCCAATAAAGTCTGCTGATTCTACTTTAGCACTGTAGAGACACCACTGGAGATGAAGAAGGAAAAAAAAAAAGTGACAAGTTTGTCAAAACTAGTGCAGTTAAAATATGCTTAAACCAGCCTGCATGAACAAGAAGCCTTTTCTACTCCACCCATAGACAAAAAACTGTCAAGAGGGCAAAAATCCACCCCCCTCCCCACAATCTAGGCTTCCATAGCTTGCTTTTTGCTTTCTGTTTTTCTGAACACATAATAGAGTTTTAAACTCTACTACCCCTTTCCTTGCACGTTAAGAGCTTGCACTGCCTCTTCCCTACCCCCTAGTGAGATAAATGACCTGCTCTGTAACTCACACTGTGTCCTTCTCTCTCCCTCTCCTTAACCTTTCCCATCCCGCTTCAACTCCTGGCCATACAGAGAATGAACAGCCTTCCCTCGTTTGGTTTGACAGAGGAAAGTTTTATTTGACTTTTGAAGGTAAGTAGTACATAGCATACCAGATTATAACTTATTGCCCCTTTTGCTCCTGTTTTTTAAATCCTATGGTTTCTTTTAAAAGATCCATTCTAACTTCCTGTATGAAAATGCTATGGCTACTTAGAGAACATCACAAGTTCAACCAGAATCATTTTAAATTTGATTTATCCATTTGTCTCCCTTCAATTATTATAGTCTTTTTTTTAAAAAAGGACAAAAAAGTTTTGTGCAAAGCTGTGGTTAAAAAAAAAAATTACAACTGTTCTACACAAAATTACTTTTCTTGCCAAGGAACTTGACTCTGTCAACCAGGGCTTTTTTCTACACTCTTTTGCAAGCCACTTGTTACACTAAATGTACTGTTATGCAATACAGTTACTGAAAACTAAAACACAGTTTTGTCTTCTATTAGCCTTTACCCTCTCATGGTGGTTTAACTAGTATTAACATGCCGCCCTCTTTTAGACTGCCTTGAAAACTGATTGCATGCAGCAAATGGGGCATTGTAAAGTAATGTGAAAATAACACATGATTTTACAGAGGTTGGCATTCATCACTTTGTAAAAAAAAAAAAATAGAAAAATGTGAGGAAATATGTTACCCCGTTGTTTCTGTTGTACTAACACAGCTTGTAAAAATAATTAACATCTGCATAATCCAGTGTTGTATTTAATTAATTTTCAGTCAGGCTATGGAAATGAGCTTTTCTTTTGAATCAAAGAGCTGTCCATTTACATTGTTCATTTTGAATGATAAATAATCATGACCAATGTTTGCCTTCTGTGTGCAAAAGAGAGAAAAAGTTACTGGTCTGGATGTTTTCAGTGAATCTATTGTTACTTGGAGTTGTCAGGTGGATAGCACTGGAGAGAGAAGTCTTCTCTGAATCCAGAGAATAAAGTCGAAAGAAATAGCGCAAGCCTTGCCTACCCAACAGCAAGTCTCTGTCTTTGCTTAGGGGCATGAATTTTAAGAAGCGAAAGGGTAATTGAGTCTCTCTGCCCACTCAACTCTTAGCCTGCCATTAGAGAGCAAATTATCAAATGAGGGCGACAAATGGGATAGTGGCTTTATAACATGGATACCTGTATAATAGTGGCTAGACTGAGACCCACAGGCATCAGATGTGTTGTGGTAACTGTAAGATGCTACCAGTCAGTTAGCTATTGTGTAACGCTCATTTGAATAGATGCGAGTCATTTTCCTACTATCTAGTTTATCAGCTTTTTGGGATATTTAAAACTATCAGCAGAACTTGGAACTTATGAAAATCATCTCCTGTTTATGCATCAGTAAAGTTTTCTAGATCAAAGCACCTTAAGAGGGCAAAATAACTATACTACAAGTGTCTGAGTCTATTTACTTACTTGCATAGTGTCAGACTTACTGGTTTTTAATTGTAACAACATGATGCTTATGGCACACTGTTTAGAGAAGTATGTAGGAGATTATTTTCATCCATTTCTTTTCAAGCCAGGAAGTGAACCACGATGATTGGTGAGGAGGGAAGAAAGCTGTTTAGCAAAGTATGGCAAGCTTTTTGAAACTGCTAGGGGGCAAAGGAAGAAACATTCATAACAATTCTCTGCAGCATTTGGGAGATGAAGTAATCTGCCCACAATATTATAGGGCTGACATAATCTAGCCTGAAGTGAGATCCAGTTCATGAGTTCTAAGGCAGAAAAAGGCCGGTATGCCCACAGGGAAGATAAGTTTGCTTTTGAGCCAATGAGATTATCAAAGCAGATATAAATCTAGAAATATCATTCATGCTGTCTCTTTCAGTCCTTCTAAAAGTCCATTGGAAATGCCCAAGGTTCAACTCCTCAAACATCATTATGGATCTATTTTTTTTTTTCCTCACTAGTCTTCATTAAATCGGTGGATAAGTCGAGTTGGGGGACAAAGTGACTTAATCTACAATGGTTCCAAGTCCTTTAATAAAAAGCTGGAGAAGTGTCTGATTTTCTTTCTTAGAAGAAAACCTTTAAAAAGAGAAGATAGAGATACTAGAGGTGTTTTCTGCTTGCTTGTGATCTGTTCTAGTTCCCATTAACCACTTCTTTGGATGCCGTTCTCTTGCATTTCATCATCACCATACACTGTTTGGCGGGGCAGGAAGGCAGTATGGGAACCAGTTCCTTTTTTGCTTGTTTGCTTTGCTTGATTTTTTTTCCTCTGCGTCAGAGCCATAAAACAGCCTTTCTTTTCCTGTCAACATTTAGCAAAGGTTCCCCATATAGGAAAGTGTTTTACTTGTATCTGTAATATTTTAGCTTTCTTCTGCATGTGGCAATTTTACTGTGCATAGGAAACCTAAAAATCTGCTTTCATTGTTCAGCGTTTAGATTGTTGCATGCCTCAGATGGTTTTGGCATTTGAATTATAGCTGCCAATAAGTCTGAGTTTCTAATATCTTGAAAAATCAGCTGTGTAGTAAAGTGCCCACATTTTCATTTGCCTACCAAGTGTTGTTTTCCTTAGGAATCATTTAATTAATTTGTTGCCAGCAGAGTCTAGATGGTTCTGAAACAAGTGGATGTCTTGGAACAGAGTGTATTCAAATATGGTTCATCTTTATTCTCCTGGCTACTTGGATGCAATTATCAGTTTAATATCTGATAGGTCCTAAGGGGCAGTAATTGAACTGCTCTTCTCTATCTCCTAATAACTACTTTACCTAGCACGTATATGCATTCTGCTAGTGTGGCCTGTAATATAACTTCCATTAAAATAAAATGGAGAGAACTTTTCATTACCTCTTTCAAGAAGGCACTTCATTTATGAACCTACTTGATTCATATATATGAATAAAGATATACTTTAACATCTAATTTCTCCTTACTAGTTCTACTACTATTACTGCTACATCTTCAACGTACAGTCTTGTAGTAAACATCAATTTATCTGTATCTTGATACTGTCAGTAAGAACAAATGAATCCTGTACAGGATTCCTTATGACTAGGGATCTACTCAGTTTGCAATTTTCACAGAAACCATGAAAAAGGTGGAGTCCACAACCGCCATGAAAACTGGTGATCCCTGCAAATTTGCGCAGAATCGTCAGGGGAAAAAAAAACTTATTAAAAATTAAATGCTGGCTCCCCCGTGGGAGCTGGTGGCTGCTGTGGCTTAGCTTCACAGCCCATGGTGGGGGCGGGGAGGGGAAAGCCATCAGCATAAAGGGGAGCAGCCAACATGGTAGCTGCCCTCTTCTCCCTCCACGGCTGATTGGCCAAGACAGATGTCTTTTGTGTGGCCTTGCCCCTCTCTACCATTCAGAAGTAAGGGGCAGAGCTGTATGAAAGGCAGCACTCACAGCCAATCAATGGTGAGGGGCTGGGCCACCAGGGCCTCTCAGCTAATCAGCAGTGGAAGGGCCAAAACGATTGCAAAAATGTTTCTGGGAGCCACGAGCAGCCCATGGTTTTTTATTTTGCCTCTGTGCACTTTAAGTAGATCTTCCCCATGATAAACTTCAAAGGCTCATTTGGCATCCAGATTTTTCATATGGGGAGAAATTCTGTTATCTAGATTTTCTGCTTGTTTGCTCTGCTTGGGAACAAAAAGCCAAAATTGTGAACCTTTTTCTATTAAATTAATTCTTTCATCTGAATTTCTATATAAAGTTATAAATTATATGATGTAATAAAAGTAATATTTAACGTAAAACGTAATGAATCAAAATATTTTGACATTCTGTCAAATGTTTAGCTGCTAAAATCTCACTTCAATTTCCACTTGTTATTAGATTGTATTTCACTATAAATGTGTAAGAGTGATATTTTATGTTTTTATTTGGTAGCATGCACTCACTAGCATGTGCTATCACAGGTAGATAGTTTGGTAGATTCATTGTTAAATGTTTCATGAATGTTTCCAGTGGATCAGTCCAGAGTAGTAAAGCCAAGTGTTTTTTTTGGTAAATTTATCTGCTGGCCATTGATTTGTAGCAATTTTCCTACTCTAGGAAGCCATTCTGTATAAGCATAGGCATGGCTAAAATGGCCCAGGGAGGACTTTTGTTGCTGTTTTTTGTGATAAAGCAGTTATACTCTGAAAATATCACAGTTATACTGTGATAAAGCAGCCTGCTTTTCTGAAGAATGACCTCAATGTTTCTAATTATTTATTTAATCCCATTAGTTTATTCCCCTAATTTATTTCACCCTGCAATATTGCAACAATTTTTATAATCTGATTTGTGTGGTATTTTTAAATTAACATTCCAATATGAATAATATTTTAACTCAAAGATATTTAATGAAAAAACAAATGTGAAGTTATTGCTGTCACACACGAACACTATACATATGGTTCAGTGTAACCTAATACTTGGTTTATAAAGCCCACATCCTCTAATACACATTGGAGTAAATTATGTGCTTTAGCAATAGTAGATTTTATGCTTTCTCATTTTCTCACCATACAAAGCAGCTGAGTTGCCAATTAGATGGAAAGTGTAGGCATGTATAACTGCTGAGAAGAAATCCAAAATTATCTTCTGGCAGTGATTTCCACAGGTTATTCCTGAGGTCAAATTATTAATAGAATAGAAAAAAGGAATATATATTTAACATATTGTTATATCTTTGGTTGTTGAAAAGAAAATATGTAGAGGAGGTTATCCATCTTGTGTTAGCTTAAGCCAGCTTCTAGCTTCCCAGTGGGAAGACTATCACAAAATTGTTTGTTCTAAAGTGCTGGCGATTTGTGGAGACAGGATATTAGACTATGAACCAACTAATTTCTCCAAACTTGAGAGGAAAGCTGTTCACAAATTCCCCCCCTTTTTTTTTGTTTAGCCATGTTTTGAGATACAAGAAAGTAACATTGCTTCAAAAATTAATTGTTACTAACATTCATTAAAATGGATGAGTAACTCCTACATTAACATGACTCGCATAAGTGTTCCAGATCATTTCTTTTGGAGATAATGGATCAGCCTTGGTAAATGCATTGGAAGTATGACTCAAGATCCACACATTCAGGTGCATGACAGAATTCTGTTGGATCACAAGCCAAGTGCTACTGCCACACATGAACTGTTCTGCTTGGCTGATGGTGTATTAGGGGTGTGAACACAGGAAAAAAATGTACCACAAGGTTTACTGGCATATGAACCCACAATGCACAAGCTCCTGTGTGGCAATGCCTGTGTATAGGCTCTGGCCTCTGGTGATTCCCAGGTAGTTTACCCCCCCCAGTGACAGTGGAATAAGCTGCCTCGTTTATCAGATGGAAAGAACGTGCCCATGGGTAGCTGCTGGGAAGCAGCTGGTGCAATGTAAATGCAGCCCTTAGCTTACTTTATGGTAAATTTTTCACCATACCCCAAGTGATAGCTGCCTTAGTCAAGTCCTTTTTGCTAAGAGAATTTATCATCTGGTCATAGACAAAATTGGATGTGCTATTATTATGGAGAAGGGAGAGATTCAGGTCTGAGAGAAAAAATTAAAAGCTCTTCTCTGACATTGTTAGACAAATGGCTCGCCTTCCTTCTGAATATGCTTGGGGACTCTGGCCTTGGGAGGTGTGCATGTACTCCTTGGCTAAGTACAAACAGTCAAAAAGCCCAAGGCTGAACCGATTCAATCTTTGCAGGTTAGTCTAAGCTGCGTAGATTGAACCGATAAACAAGTGAACAGACATTCACCTTCAATTCTAGAAATGCTGCCACATACCTGCAGTATCTCAGGCCAGATGCCGGGGGGCGCTATAGCACACCTGCCAGCTCATCTGGAGCAGACAGCTTCTGCCAAGGCTAGCCTGCCCACTCTATGAACGGGGGGGGTGGGGAGGAGGCGGGGAGAGGGGTTTGGGGGATGTGCAAAGCATCCTGGGATGCTAGGGAACTGTGAGTTAACTTAAATCTGGAAAGGATCTGGGACGGAAGTTTAATAAACTGATTTAACCTAGATCAGTTAAGTCTGATACTACATCCACTCAGGTTTATCTTAAACCTGTTTTGGCCATTTTGAAAGTGATTTATATGCACTGAACTTCTGTTTTGTTACAGGTTTTAACCTGTTTCCGATCACTTATGCCAATTTACATGTAGTTTCTGTCCCTAGCTCTTGTAGCTCATGAATGCAAGTGAGGTATTGGGTACTTGGATGTTAAATTTTAAATGGCAGACAGTCTGAGAGAGAGAAATGTATTTGGAGCTGATTCTCAGACAGCTTTCAGCACAGAGTTGTTGTTATTCTGCACTGTCCCCTGGATTCCTGTCTTTGCCAACATGACTCCAGCTTCTCTTGCCAATCCTAGTTTCCTGCCTGTGTCAAAAAAAAAAGGGAATCCATAGCATGTTGGAGAGGTTTTGTAGAAGTGGTAGCATGGCTTTAGGCAGCATTGCTTTTTCCACAGTCTCTCTGCTACTTGCCAGTGCACAAGGATGAGTTCCTTGCTCTTTTCCTGATTTTACTCCTTCTTAAATTAAAAGAGTAGCAGTATCTGAGGGGCATCTGATCCCCTTTTCACCCCATGATCAGTATGGGTCATCTGGACCCTTTGGGCATGGTCAATATTTGCTGGAAAAGACTGGCATGACTGTTGTTGATGTGAATATAACAGAGCTATTTCAGTTTGACTCTTTATACGACATCTTATTTTCACAGTATTCCTTTATCTACACCTTAGGATTATTTTTAACCTAAGAATTGTCCTACAGTGATATAAAAGATGATTTAGCAAGTTGGGCAGTTGTAGCACTAGAATTTGTTGAATGATGCACTAGAAAAAATGGATGTGTTAGCTAAAGGTCAAGGCAGCTGGAGTGTATATGGCATATTAGCTCAGGTACCAAAGGATACTATGTGGCTTTTTGACGTTATAGAATCCTAATGTGTATTCAAAGTTGACAGCATTGAACTCCTGTATATGGGGACAGTTTTATTCTACTGCCTTTACTTTGTAGTTCATGCTACCAACACTAAAATATGTAAAACTAAAGGAAACTAAATTTGGGGGGGGAAATGGGACAAGCAATAACATTGCATAAAGCATTGTCCAGATTATCAGATGGTTATTCCAAACCTAACTGGCTTGGAAACAAGACTATAAATCTCACAACGGACTTGTTGATGATTTCAAAATTTCTATTTGTTTTTTGGATTGAGATTCGGGTGAGTTGCAATAGCATTTTAAATGTATGGAAGTTTTGTTCTGTTGGAATTTCTCCATTATGAGAATATTTGCATAAGGAAAATGTTTTTGTATTTGGCTGTCACCAATTGTGAAAAATGGTGCAGCTGAGTCAGTTCTATCAATGTCATGAAAACCCATCTCCCAAAATATATACTGTTGCTACCAAAGGTGCATATGCTTAAATTTGGGTGGCCTTTTTTTTGTTTGTTTGCTTTTGCTAATTCACAAAGCTAGGGGTTCAAGGAAATAAGCATCTATTACTCTTTTGAAATGTTTGTAGTGTGGAGCTGGATTGTGAATGTAGCCTTGTGGTGAAGACACAAACCTATGTCTTGGAAGGTCTGGGCTCACTCCTAGGTTTGTCAAAGATTTCTTGTGGAATCTTGAGCTAGTTACTTGTGGCCTAATGCAGACTGGCACCTAAATGGGATTTAGGTGTAAATGAGGTACCTCAGTCCTAATGAGCAATCCAAGATGGTCCTGTTTTGGTGGTCACAAAACTCATTAGATGCTTAAATTCATTTGGCATGTCACAGATGTGGTTTCCTGTGTTTTTCACCTTTATAGGAGAAACATGTTTTCCCTTACAGGCTAGCAGGGCTCCAGCCTGCAAGGAGCTGCTTGGGGCAGGGTTATGGGCCGCAGTGGAAGTAGTGGGACACATGCACGTGGCCAGCAATACAGCCAGGCAGCAGTGGAGAGCAGCTCCCACACTTGCCTGCAGGTACATCTGTGATGTGGGGGGGAGAGGGACCAGATTGAGGTGGCCACAGTGAGGGAGGGAGTGCAGCAGTGTTGGCAAGTGGGGCTGAGGGTGATGCAAGGCTGGGGTGGTTCCTGGGGCCAGGGTGGGATTGTGCAGCCATCGGGCCTGGCCAGAGAGCAGGACAGAGCCATGGACAGCTTATTTGGGGGCAGCAGGGTGCTAGTACCCTACTGCTGCACACCCTCCTGAGAAGGGGTTGGGTGCCAGAAGTGACATATCAGAGGGGCTAATCCCCCTCCCCCCCCAGATTTGTGCACAGGACAGGGGAGGATGTGGGCTGCCTGCTGTGGAGCTCAGGGTTCCCCACCCTGATGCCCTCTCCCCAGGGGCCTCTCCCACCATTACTGGGAGCCCCATGCTACCATGGCTGAGGCATCCCCTGCCCACCTGCCAGCACCGAGGGGCATAATTCTGCTCCGCTGCTGCTGCTGCCGGGCAGGCAGGGGTGCCTCACCATGGCAGCACAGCTGGTGTGGGGCTCCCAGCAGCAGTAGGGGCAGCACTGAGTCTCCCCACCCTGCTCCAGCCTCCCATGCTGGTTCCTGACTGCTGGGCTGTGGAGGCCCCCTGGGGGAGAGCTCCACTTTGGCTGCAGCAACCGCTGCCTCCTATACACAGCAGCCAAGATTTGGGCACTGCTGGCCACCTGTGACTGGTGCCTGTGGGGCAGGGAGCAGGCAGGATGCATCTACCAGGTCCCACAGACCTAGCAGCTGGGAGAGCAGGGGGCTGTGGATCAGGAGTGAAGGGCACCAGCAGGGCCAAGTGGCTGCAGATCAGGAGTGAGGGGCATCAGCAGGGCTTGGGGGAGGCTGTGGCTTGGGAGTGAGGTGACAGCATGAGCAGGGGCAGGGCACCAGCACATCAGGGCTGCTCAGCACCACAAAGCAGTAGGGGGGCAGCTGTAGCTAGACCCACATCCTAGGAGTGAAGGGAGCAGGGGGAGCTCTGTTTTTTCCATGTTAAAATCAAATGCCAAAATTATAGGTATGTAGAATTTATTTTATTATATTGATTGAGGCACTGAATCCCTGTAAAGTTGTTAATATTTCAATAAACCATTGTGTTCAACTGATACCTATATATATATATATAGTGGCATTTCATTTTAATCTTGGAAAAACACTGATTTTGGGGGGTTTAATCAGAGAATTTGGAATTTTTAAACTGAGAAAACCAGCATCTCTGCTGGTGATGGACTAGCTGCTCTGTTTCCCAAGCAGATGATGCAGTCTGAATCACAAAATCATGATTTCCAGAGAGGAGAAGTTCAGAAACAGGTTAGCATTTCCTCTGGGGTCTTTGGGCTCTAAGTTACACTTTAGACTGACCTAATTCTCCCCACATTCTGTAAGGAGAGGTCCAGGAGCCTCATCCTAAAACACTCTTTGCAGGTGTCCATCGCTTCATTGATCATTTTGCAATACTCACTGTCTTTATGGACCACCTCATGGGGCCAGGCACCAAATATTTGGCACTGGAGCGCTAAAGCTAGGGACCAGGTATGGCTGGTGAATTCAAACTGGTGGGGTGGTGAAGCATCCCATGGGAGCAGGAGGGGACGGGGGTTTGCAGCCAGCAGGAGTGGAGAGGTTTGCAGCCTCCCTGCTACCGGCCAGAGTGTTTGGCAGCTGCAAACCCCTCTCCCTCTGGCTGGCTGCAAACCCCACCCCACTCCCAGTCAGCTGCAGACTCTTCCCCCCCACCCCTTGCCCTGCTCCCATGGGACATTCCACTGCCCCACCAGTCAGAGTTCACCAGCTGTGCCTGCTAGGGACAGACATTCAAAAAGCCTGAGCCTGAATTGATTCAATCTTTGGAGGTTAGTCTAACCTGACTAGTCTAAATCAGTTTTGTAACCGGACAGACATCCCAGGAATGCAGGCACATGCCTGCACTGGCTCAGACTAGAACCCCGGGGATGCTAGAGCAGCCCTCCCTTCCCTTTCACGGGGCTGAGCTGAGTTCAGTGTGGCCAGGCCACCACTCCTGAACAGGCCAGCAGGGAATGTTTATCACCCAAAACTCAGTGTTTATCACCCCATTAAGAAAACAGAGGGACATTACCAGGTATCTGTTGATTCTGCTTTTGTCCTATGTGCCACAGCTTGGAGGTGCACAACATGTGAGCTAATGCTGAGAGGTGTCTGTGAGAGATGGGGAATGCCTGCTTAGCAGACAGTGGGGGGGGGGGGGGGAAGGGAGGAGCAGAAGGCAGGCAGATGCCTGCAGAGACTAAATTGAAGCCAGGGAGCAGAGGGGAGGAGCCAGCTCTGCTGTGGCCTAGAGAGCATGCCAGGAAGCTGGGGGAGTTTCATTCAAGAGTAAATTGGATGCTTATCTTGCTGGGATCCTATGACCCCAGCTGACTTCCTGCCCTTTGGGCAGGGGGCTGGACTCGATGATCTCCCGAGGTCCCTTCCAGCCTTAATGTCTATGAAATCTATGAAATTTAAGCCAGCAAGGGGTCTGGGGCAGACATTACATAAACCAGGTTGAGCCAAATCAGTTAAGTCTGATACTCCATTCAACCAGGTTTATCTCAAACTGGTTTCAGACATTCTCAAACTGGTTTATGTGCACTGAACATCTGTTCTGTTCTGATCACATAAACTGGTTTATATGTAATATCTGTCCCTAGCTCAAGTGGAGGTCCAGGCTGGATCCGACCCAGTAGCCTTTCTGATTAGTTTACCTTTCTAAAAAAAAGAGATAATAATGTGTAACCCTCAGCACAGTTCATTGAGCTTGTTAACTCATTTAATGCATCTAAAGTGCTTTGAGACACTTGGAGGAAAGGAATTGTGTTGTCTAAGTGCAAACCCTGGTTAGTCCATATAGAACTTTAAATGATTATTTCCTTGTGTGTGCTATGGAAAGCTTATAATGCTACTTCATTACAAAACTGACATGCTAACTCAGAGGTGGATGTTGGCATTTCTTCATTTACTTTAAATCAGTATTTCTAGCAGTACTTCCCATTTTCAGCAACTGTCGCCATTTCTGTGATAAAGTCAAATGCCAAGGCACAGCAAACTGTTTCATTTTGTTTGGTTGTTATCATGCTCCTGATATGGTCCATGTTTTTGTTCTAGGAAGCGATATATCTCAATAAAGACTTCTTATAATTTTCACATGCAAACTATGGTATCATAACAGGCAATGGGCAATTTTAAATCAGATGGGTTGGATAATAGGCTACAAATATGTATAGACAACCATTGATCCTTTGGATCATGGTGTACACATAAAAGGTCTAGGGAGATGCCCTATGACTATTTGTGGCTGACACTCCAAATTCAAGAGCAACATAGATCATTACAAGTTTCACAGAGCCATGTGTTGTCTGAGTTGGAGTCCAAGTTTACAGAATGCTGTTTTTTTCTTTCTCACTTTGCTTCCATCCTCTGGATCAAAGCTGCTTCATGCTCTGCTGCATCCAGAGCCAGATGTTCCCTCCAGATTGGACAGGGTTCTGTGTGCTCCTCCCAGCTTTCTGCATTTATGTTGAACAACTTCATATCATTTTTGCAAACCTTGTGGTACCGCCATAAGAGGTGACCTTGCTTTCTAAAGCTGTCTCAAATCTCACTGTACAAAATTATTTGTGGGGATATGGTTTCCTCCCTTTCTCCTGATATGGCAGAGCCATTGCAACCTCCTTTTCTTGATGGTGGCTTCTAAGCATGTAAGTCCTGAGCGTTCCAGCACCTGTTTGGTATTGTGTCTTCTCACTTTATTTTCAGTCTCTTATGGAGGCATCTCACGTGGAAGCTGTTCAATATCTTGACATGCTACAAATAAAACAGTTGTCAAGAAATAAAAAATAAAGAGGCTTTTTCTTATGAAACCTAATATAACTTGACCTAAAAACCTAGACACATAATTTCTTCCATGTAACCAGGGGAGGCTTAGAGCTATACTAAACTCTTGAAAACGTATGTTGTTATATTTCTGATTATTTTTTTTAGTAAAAATAAAAAGAAATCCCCTGCTATTAAATAGTATGGTAGATACTGTTAAAATGGTTAAATCCCATTGACCAAATAAAGTAAGCACTGAAATAAGAAAATTTAAACTACATCCGCTACTCTGTAGATAGGATTTATCCTTTATTTCTTAAGCCACTTTATTTTCTTTAATTCACTTACTTTAATAAACCCCAGTTACTGAAAAAGTAGTTCAAAATATGGCAATATCTCACTATGAAATGTCATTTGATATTCTCTGTCCAGTGACTGGAGTCTACTTTATATACATGTTGTGCTTGTAAATCAGTGAATGTGCTGAGCATCTAGTCACTTAGTAGAAAGTGAATATAATGCTATAAATTTCTGGGTCCAAGCACTCATAAAGATGCAGAATGTGCCTCTTCATTGTCAGACCTATCCAGCAAAATGAAAAGTTTATATAAAGCTGTACTTGATATAACAATTAACACTTGAGTGGAAGATGTACAATGTATATGTTTAATTATGCTTTCCCCTCCAACTCTCATAAATGAGCATTTGCGTGAATGTTAGCACTTAAAACTGTGAGTATTACATTTGAAACTTTTTTTACAAAATAAATCTGTTTTCTATCTTAAATCATTAAAAGAATAATTATATAGATTTATCAAAAATATAATTGAAACAAGAAACTTCAATCCCAAACATTTCCACACGGTTTTGGTTCAGTTTAACTAAAAATCTTGTTTCTTGTTCTCTGAAGAACTGTTAATAGTTCATCGTTAGTAAGGTCAGAAGGGACCTGAGCAGATCATCAACTCCAAGCCCCTGCCATGGCAGGAAAGAGTACTGGGGTCAAACAACCCTAGCAAGGTGATTGTCAAGCCTTGTCTTAAAGACCCCCAGGGTAGGAGCTAGCACCACTTCTCTTGGAAGTTGGTTCCAGACCCTAGCCGCCCTGACCGTGAAGTAGCGCCTCCTGATGTCTAGTCTGAATCTACCTTCTGCCAGCTTGTGACCGTTATTCCTAGTCACTCCTGGTAGTGCTCGGGGGAACAGTGACTCCCCTAATGTCTGCTGATTCCCCCTTGACTAGTTTGTAACAGGCCACTAGATCCCTCTTGAAGTGTGGCACCCAGAACTGGACGCCTGTAGGTATGGTGCTGGTTCTTCCTCCCTAGGTGTATCACCTTGCACTTGTCAGTGTTGAATCCCATCCTATTCTTATCTGCCCACCCCTGTAACCTGTCTAGGTCTGATTGCAGCCTATTCCTCCCTTCTAGTGTGCCTACATCCCCCCACATCTTAGTGTTGTCAGCAAATTTGAACATGGTGCTTTTTACCCCCTCGTCCAAATCGCTGATGAACATGTTGAATGGTGCGGGCCCAAGGACCGAGCCCTGTGGGACCCCACTGCCCACATCCATCCAGGTCGAAAATGACCCATCCACCACCGCTCTATGGGTGCAGCCGTCCAGCCAGTTGGTGACCCATTTGACTGTGTAGGTGTCGACACCACAGTCACCCAGTTTTTTAATGCGAATGGGGTGAGAGACAGACAGTGTTGAAGGCCTTCCAAAAGTCCAGAGAAACTACTAATATAAAATGTTTTGCGCAAATGACAGTTGACATGTTGAGATTTGTTTGTTTTTCATTTTTGAAGATGGGACAAATCTCAGATTCAGAAAAAAACTGTATCACTCTATTGACATTGGTTGAAATCTTAGAAAACTGCTTGTGAGATTTTGGCCCTGAGTGAGACCTAGCCGAGTAAGGCTGAGGTGGAACATGGAAGTTCATTCTGATTTCGCATCAGACCTAACTCATATCCAGACACAGCCCGGACAACCTACTCTTGATTTTAAAATGAAATATTTTAGTAAGATTGTTGTCCATTAAGGGTTCAATTGGGTGGGGGGCGGGGAACTATACATATAAATAATCAGGACCTTTTCAATGGGGCAGTTCTCATGTATAAGCAATTGCAGGGACTTGCAGAGGCCTAATGGAGAAAAGAGTTTCCCGGTATTTTGTGAGAAAACCAGCACTAAGGGATATCCTGTAGCTGATGAATTCTTCAGTGCCTTCAGGCAGGCAAAGAGTATAGGGACAGAGAACCTGGAGGCTAAATCTCTTCTCTTTCACAGCTGAGGAAAGGATATCTTGTTTGGAAAATAACTGTGGAAAAATAAGACAATTAAGAGTATTCACACAAGCGTGGATGCTTGGTTCCCTGGGAACAACTAACAGCAGCTTACCTTATGCCACCACTAGCTGTCTCTGGGGAACACGCGTGCCACGTGCCCTCTGGTGCACAGCAGGTTATTCTGGCTGGGATAGGAGAGGCTGGGACTGGCACTGGGCTGCCCCCAGCAGCCTTACCAGGGGTCCTCCCAGGGCTGCAGCAGTGGCAGTCCTGATGCTTGGAGCCTGGCCAGTAGCTGGAGCATGGATCCAGATGGCCTGGATCCAGTTTCAAGTGGCACACACTGCCCCTGCATGCACTGCTCTGCTTTTTTTTTCCAGTGTGTTTTTTGACCCCCTAGATAGCCTCCATGTGTGGTGTGTGGCTCCACATACTGCACAGCTGTGCTTGTCTGGATGTGGCCTTAGCGTAGCAAAAGAAATACCTGAACTGTCTTTTTGCCTATTTCTGTAGCATTACTGCAGTCTCTTGGAGAAGTAGGCAAAATCCCAGGTGTATATACATGCCTACACATACATGTATGTGCACACACGTGCCCACACACTTAGTTTTTGTAACATGATTTCATGCATATCATGCTGTAAGATTCATTTACTTGTCTTTAGCTGGACCAAGCCACTTTTGATTTCTGACTGTTCTGAGCAGAGCCTTCTCATAAGGATACACTCCCAACTGCCCTGACTGTTCTCTACCGTTATCAAGAAAATATCAAATGCTGAATAGGAAATTTGAGTAGAGCAACTCTCAATAATTATAGTATATGACTGGATAATTGCCTCTAACATTGAAGTATACAAATACCTTGAGGTTAGATCACTTTAAAAATTACCACCTGATCCAACTTAGTTCATCCAGGTGTGGACCTTACACTTAAGGGGCAATCAGAAGTGCCAGTTTTCTCCTGATGTGGCTCCAGAAGGTGCTGTACAGCCATGACCAAATACAAGTGCATGGCTGCAGAGTTCTTTAAAAGGGCCTGATCCCATGACAGTCTGAACCCCCATTATGTGAGGGTTCAGATGAAGTTGATCCAAAATGGAGTGCCTTTATTAACTTCTGTCTGCACATGCCAGGAGTAGGACTTGGCTGATGTAGCTCAGCCCTGCTTCTGGTGCTGGTTTCAGAATGGGAGTGGGGAAGGGAGCAGAGGTAAGGTGTTCTGGGGGTTGCCCAGGTAGTGCTGTAGGGGGCTCTAATCCTGAGGGGGGGGGGGCTTCAATCCATCCACCCCCCATTCTAGTGGGGCTGGGGAAACCCCAGAATGGGCCTCCCTCCCCTGCCTTCTTCCCCTACCATCCTGAGACAGAATGGGAGCTGGGAGAAATGTGGCAGAGCTAGGGAAAGAGGCTGCAGAGGTTCACCCACTCTCCCTGGATCAGCTCCATATTGGACCTCGATCACTTACACTTCTGACCCAACAGCTAATGTCTGTTGGGTCAGGAGGATTGGTTTAACTCATGGCACTTTCTGTAAAGAGCCATGACTTAGACCCAGGAGCTGCACTTGTCTGCACCTTTAGATCCCTAGTTAGGTGTATATAAGTTCAAACTGTACAGAAGTTCAGGAAGGTTAAATCTGTCTAAAAATGGCTGATCTGACCTAAGTTAACTATACCTCCAAGGCAGTCTAACTTGGATCAGGTCTGGGGAGACCAATCTAACTGAACTACTGTACAGTCCCTAGCACAATCTCAGGGCTGGGAAAATCCAGCTGTTGCTTCCAGCCCTCAGGCTGTGCTTTTCTACACCCAGCCCCTCAACCCTCCCCCAAATATACAGCCCCTTTTCCTTCACCCCAACAAGCCAGCCCCCACCCCCGAGCCTACCAAACACCCCATCCTGCAAGCCACTCCCAGTGTTGGTTTTACCAGCCTTTGCTGGTGCTGGGAGTCAAGGAAGTAAGTTGCGGGGGGAGAGGGGGAATTGGTTCACTGGAGGAAGTCAGGAAGCTAAACACAGCCCCCAGTCCTGGGAGGAGGAGGGGGAGAGCCTCAAACCCCTCTGGGGTTCCCACTAGCTCCCCTGCCGCTACCAAACCCTCTGAGACCCCACCAACCCCCTACAGGTTCTACTTGCCCCTCCAAGCCCCCCAATAAGCCATGTTACCCCCCCAGTCTCCTCCCAGAGCCTGCTTGTATTACCCCCCCTGCTTGTCTCCTCCCATTTGCCCCAAGCGCCTACAGCTTCCCCTCCCCTATCCCAACCTATTTTAGATCAGGTAGCCATTTTTAACAATTACACCATAGAGAACTACAGTCTCCTTTGTACCTCAGATGCTAAATGAGTTTAGTTCTTTTTTCCCATCAAGATCATTCTGATTGGAATGTTATCTCCCATTTTCAGGCTTCCATACACAATTGAGTGAGTAAATACATGCACCCTATTTAACCTCTGAAGGAATTGGACTAGATCCAGTGAGACAATTATATCCCTACCTAGCAGTATGATTTCTTTGTTATCGCTTAAGTCTGAATCTCTGTACCAATCTGATATCCGCAACAGGCTTCAGAAGAGGCTTGATGATGGTGATTTTTCAAATCTGTTTTCATGTTCGTATAAATGTGGGTGTTTTTGCACCCTTTTCTGTCAGATTTCACAAACCCACACGTACTGCTGTTGTCATGTTCTGCTTATCATGCACTGAGCTGAGTTCCTCAGTTAGCACTCATGATTTATCCTAGCTCCTTTGTCAACTTGAGAAACAAATGTATTGTTCCCCACTGGTTGATGCATGAAAACGTATTTATAACAAAGTAATAGCATCCAGACTTCACAAACCCCTGGGACCTACAGTTGCCTAAAATTAAAGTGTTTTGTTGTTATGCTGTTGGTTCTTTACTTTGTCCTCCCTGGCTGCCTCAGAAGCAGGGAACAATAAAAGCAGTGGGTGGGAGGAGGTGGGGTGTGCTGGGACAGTACTCAGGCTGCTAAAAGGGGAGAGGGAACAGGTAACAGAACACAATGCACTGAAAAGAGCAAAGGCAACAATGATTGGTTGACCAGGAGGTCAGCTTTCCAAATTAAAGCCTGGCAAAATATTTTGTTAAGTAATAAATGTATTGGGAAATGTGGCTTCAGTCATCCTGAAACAATTCATGAATTTACCAATCAGTTTTTACTTTGGGGGGGGGGGGGATGTTAGTACAGTACTAGATTCACAAAACTGCCAGGAATAGGTTGTTCTGGAAGGGAATGTGCTGAATCTCTCCTACTAAAGCTGTTCTGCTTTATAGAAGAATTGAATGGTCATTGAGACAGTGTGTGTCAGAGTGAGCGACTCTCCAGCCTATGAAGTGGGATGCCTTGGTAGGAATCCCTGCTTCAGGGAAAATGTAACTGTGTATGCAAAGTGGAACAGCTTCAACAGAAAAGAGGGGAGCATGCAGCCCTGGAAAACCCCATAGTAGGGTGATTAGGGCATTCTCCGCCATGGCTTGGGTAATGTGGTGTCAAGCCCCTCAAGTATAGGAAGGAACTGAACAAGTCTCCATTTTGCCTGAGTGCTGTCAGCTCTGTACTAATGGATGAAAAAAGGATATATCACTTGCCACCAGCTTTCTGCATGGGTGACTGGTGCCTTCTGAGACTAGTGGGGGCACAGTTTGTGGGCAGCAGCATTGGCAGCAGCAGCAAATGGCAGAAGGCGAGGGCAGGGGAAGGGGAAGCGAGTGGCAACTGCCTGCAGAAGCTGGCAGCAGCGACCAATCTCAGAGGGGGCATGTGCCCCCCCCCCCCACACCAGTTGCATATGCTTTTCTCCTCTGGTTTTGTCAGTCTAGTCCATCATATTTTTTCACTTGTTTCTTACATTCTGTTTCAGGTCAAATTTAATATTTCATATTAAATTAAACTAATGTTTTTTTGGGGGGGTTATAGTTTGAGTAAAAACACCACGTTTTCAATTCGGCTCAATCGCAATCAAAATTGCTTTTGATTTTTCAGCAATGGAGTCCAACTGAAAAATCACAGAGCCCTATGCAGAATAATGAGTAGGTGATCTCCTGTGCTCATAAGGAATTGATAATGAATAGAGCTTCCCCAAACAAAAATTTTGTTAATGTATATTTCCCAAATTTTGGGGGATGTTCTAATAGCTAACCTGTGGTCTTGATCTGAATTTGGTCTTCAGCAAACTAAAACCCTGGATCATACCCCTGCACTTGGTGTCCTCATTCCAGGCCTCAATTTTACAGTGATACTCTGCCTCTGGTAATGAGTAACAATTCTTAAGTTTCTTAAATATATTCAGATTATTTATATCATATACCTGGAGAGGAGATGGGTGTTGCCAGGTCAATCTGCTCAAAGAATCAACAAGGCAAAGCAACTCAACTAACTTAAGAAGGTTGTTACTAGGGGTGTGTGAAATGGGCCATATTGGATTCAGATTTGGTGATTCAATTTGTTGATTTGGATCACTGTCCCCAATTCAATTCAGCTGAATCCAAATATGAAGATTCGATGCCGATTCAGAGAATCTGTGATTCGGCCATAGACACAGCTTTAAATGTTTTTTCTACATACCTCGAGGTACCAGGCGCAGCTAGTGAATGCTGCAATGCTGGGGTGGATGGAGCATCCCACAGGAGTGTAGGGGAGCCCCCTGCGTGCTCAGCGGCAAACCCAGTGATGAACCCAGAAGTATTTCCGGTCCACTTCCAGGTCTGCTGGGGAGCACACTGGGCCCCCCCTCTGTGACCCCCAGCTTGGAAATTGGCTGTGGAAGGACCCCAGCGGCCCCCCCAGACCCATCAGGCACCAGTAGCTGAGGTGGGGCGGTAAAAGGGAGGGCTCTCCTGGTGCACTTCCCGGTGGAACTGGAAGTGGACTGGACGTGCTTCTGGTCCACTGCCATGTCTGCTGCTGAATGCTCTGGGGACCCCCTCCCTACACACTTGTGTGGGATGCTCCATCTGCCTCACCACATCACAGCATTGATGAGCTGCTTGCTACCTTGAGGTATGTAGAAAAAACATTTAAAGCTGTGTCTATGTCCAAATCTTTCTGAATCGATTTGGAGGGTTCCAGTTCAATTCAGAGAGATTAAAGGGTCTCCTGATTTGATTCAGATTTGGAGATTTGGCTACTAAATCGGGCTCAATCTCCGCCAAATCGAATCAGGGACTGAAGCTTCATACAGCCCTAGTTGTTATATCATCTAAGGACATTTTTACATGTGCTCCAGGGTGCGGGGGTGGTGGTGCTTTAATTAGAGTGGCTCTAATTAAAGTGCCACCACATCTCCTGTATCAGTGTCCCCATGTTTAAAAATGATGGTGGAGGCATTTGAACTAAAACTCATTCAACAAACTTTAGTTCAAGCATCCCCACCACCATTTTTAAGCACAGGGATGCTGATACATGAGATGGAGCAGAGTCTGCTCTGATGTTCTGGAATTTCAGCACATTGGAGTATCCTCCGCACTTACGTATCGATGCCCTAAGGTGCCCCGATGGTCACAGAGTCCCTGGAACTGACTTGGTTTGATTTATAAGTTTTTGACTGCAAGACGTTAGGTGTAAGGGTCAGTTAATTGTTTTGGATAATTTTGATTGGACAGAGGACAGCATTGATTAAATGGGTATAACTTTAATACGCATTTTTACAATTCAGTATTCCTTTTCTTGGGTTTTCTTTTCCCATAAACATTCATGAAAGCAAATGCATATGCTCAGATCATCACAGAAAAACGCCGCTTCAGTTTAGGGCTAAGTAAACTCCTGTGTCATGAAAACCCATATTGGAGCCTGATCCCTACCTGCTCCTCCAGCAGCAGAGAGGCGAGAGCAAGCTGCTGGCAATATGGGGAGGTCAGTGCTTCCCTCCACGGCAGCGTCACCCACCCACAGGCACCTGGCTTGGGCAGTTCCCGGGGGCACCGCAGCTGTGGAGGAAAGAACTGAGCCCCCATGCAGCTCAGGAGGCAGGCGGGCTCTGGGGGAAAAAAAATAAAGGATCAGGCTCGCCACTTTTTTTTTCCTTCCTTTCGTGGAGCCTGCCTTCCCAGGGCTGCTGCCGGGCTGCCTGCACAGCCCCTGAGCTGCACGGAGCCCGGTGCTTCCCTCTGCAGCTGTAGGGTAGGGAACTAAAACTCTACAGCGGCTGGAATTAACATGCAATATGCTGCTGAATGTGCAAATATCAATGCCATTAAAGTGGTGCAAAAGGCATTTAGTCTGCTTTAAAGTGTCATCTACAAACACCCTGTGGTAGTTACTGGTGAAGAGTTAAGGTTCCAGTCACAACTTGAACAGCATTACCTACATATCCTACATATTTACTTCTCTCCTGATCTAACTGAACTGCAGAGATGGCTTTGGGGCGATTGAGGTCTAGTTTGGTATCAGTGGTCTTGCTTATGCATGGAGGGCTGATAACCCATTGAATATGGAATGAACTAGGAATATTTCCTTTTTCAGAACAAAGTAGAATAAGGTAGCCTGGAATTTAGCATGAAGGAGCAAGAGGGATATTGGTTGTGTGCGAGTGTAAGAGGACTTAATCTGCAGAGTGATTGTTTTCTGCATTAATTGTTCATGCCAGCTTTCATGGCTAGTTATCACGTTGTCACAGCCATGAACACATTTTGCACTGATATAAACATTCTAGTTCAGTGTATCATTACATATTTTGGAAGGAAACCTTTTTTTGCTGTGTTTGTGTGCTTGTTTTATGACTGAATTGGCTTGTCATGGTGGACAAGACCGGGGATTTTTATTTTAGGTGTAAAGCTCATTTGTGACAGATCTCTAAAGTCTGGACCAATGTACTTGAGGAACTACTAATCATCTTTCATTAAGCTTTAAATATACTTGTTTTTCTTATCTAATATAAAATGTTCATTTCTTGGGCTGAAAACCAGGGCAAAGCATGTGTGTGTGTATGTTCATAGCAATGTATCTTTCAAGAAGCTTGTGTATGTTGTTAACAGAAAGTGGGGAAATTATCCAAATGTGTATTCTGCCTGCCCTCTAGTCTGAAACCAGTCAATCTGGTGTTAATTTATTTAACATAATTTATTCCAGACCTTTGCTGAAATAATCTACTCTCTTGAGTCTTAAGATGTACAGCGAAGGAGGAGATGTCTGGCTACATTAATTTTTACACATTTTTAGGCTACATTAGAAATTCAAAGGAAAATCCTAGCACTCAAAAAAGGTCATCCAGGCATCTGAGACGTTCCCTGTAGACCTTTGGTTTCATAAATTAATGAATAGACAGACCACTGGTTCGTATCCATAGTTTTCTTTGTCTCAGATATAAGAGAGACAGTTTTTGATGCTTACATTGTTATACCAGCGGGGGGGGGTTGGAAATTAGCAGTTAAAAACATATTAGGAGATTTACACGCCCTACTCATCTACAAATATGTATTATTCCTGTATACTACCATAATGCCTAGAAGCTCCAGTCATGATCTAGAATCCTCTTGTGCTAGGGTCAGAACAGAAGCTTTGTCCCAAAGCTCATAAATCTAAGACATGACAATAGATAGATACGGTTGGGTAATATTGATTAGGAGGTGGTTAATAAAAATGACAGACTCTCAATATGTGCTAGACTCTCCTCCTAGCTTCTATCTGTCTGTTCCCTGATGAATTGGGAAGCTTCTTGGGACAGTTATCTGGACTGCTTGTTACCTGTAAAAGTGCCTAATACATTTGATGTGATATAAATAAAATGAAAGTTTTTTACTTTCATCCTTTAATTTAACTCTTTGCCTTCAAGCAGAATAATGAGAATCTCTCATACCATAAGCAGTAGGTAACAGTGGGTGCATTTACACAAGATGCTTTACTGTGTATTGACTAATCTAATGCACAGTAAAGTGTCAGTCTACCTGTGTACAGCAATTACTGCACAGTAGATTAGTCTAATGTGCCATTTTCCAGTACCTGTAAATACAGGTACTAGAAATCAACACATTAAACTTGTGCACTGAAGTGCACATGTTGACACTGAGCGGGAGCACATCGCTTCTGGTTGGCCTAGGCAGCAGGGGCTACAGGGGCCAGGCAGAGCTGTCCCAGCTCAGTGGGATGCTGTCTGCCAGCCACATGAAGATTGGGACCCATCCCAATCTTCGCAGTGCAGGGAGGCAGCTGCCCAACAGCTGGTACAGCTCTCCCTGCCCCATGGACATCAGGATCGGTCTCCATCTTCATGTGGCTGGGAGGCAGCTGCCCGGCAGCTGGGACAGCTCTCTTCTATCCCACAAAGATTGGGACCAGCCCCCATGACGCCTGCCAGGGAGAGCTGGCGCCCAGGGGAGACTAGAGCTCCCCCTGGCTGCTGCAGGGAGGCAAAGCAGCACTGAACTGAGCAAATTTGCTTCTGATGGGCACACATCCAGATGCATGTGGGGGTGCAGTTTAATGCACCTGAATTTTCTACACAGAAATTTCAGGCATATTAATTGCATGTGTAGACATGCCCATTGGGAAATTGATGTTTGAGTTCTCCAGAGTATTTTGGTTACTTATTCCTTAGGTAGTATGTGAGTGTGACAGTTGAGATATTTAGTATTGAAAAGCATGATTTTCTTTAATGCTACAAGAATATCTGTATTTTACTATTACAATTGATATTGGACAATTATGTTTGTCTAGAAGAGATTTTGACTTAAGCAGGGGGAGAAGCGGGTGTAAAATAGGTTTAAACACTAAGTTGTCTGACAAAAGTGTGAAAACCCGGCCACAAAAGGCAAAACTGGAGCATAAATGTGTTACTTGTTTGTAGAGATGCTAGACTAGATGCTGTGGTGAATATTTTAGAAACACATAGATGCACGTAGATGCATCCTTCTAAACCTGTTGCATATCTTCTCTTCAAAAAAAGTTACAGCAGACCCTTTTCTATATCAATGGAACAGAAATACCACACAAGTATTATAGTGTATTCCTTGCTTGACTATATTCAGTGATTCAGGGCATTCAGCCTCACAAACACGTTTGATCACTTCAGCTCTTTCCCAGTGAAGTTAACATGTTTGCTTTTCCTGGTTATTTTTTTTACTGGGTGGCAGCAGGGGGGTGGGGGAGATACTTTAATTATAGTGGCTCCAAGAGCCACTCTAAGTACAGCACCTGGAACGTCATGTGTATCAGTGTCCCCATACTGAAAAATGGTGGCAGGGGCGCTTTAACTAAAGCTCATTTGATAAGTTTTAGTTAAAGCACCCCGCCGCCATTTATCAATGCAGGGACATTGATGCACATGATGCTGGAGTCTGCTGGAGTGCAGTAATTACCATGCCCCAGCAGACTCAACTGAGTCTCCTCTGGCGTGCTGTAATTACAGTGCATCAAATCAGCCTCGAAGTACGCGTATAGGTGCCTATGCATTCTAAAATCAGAAAAGAGACTTGAGGCAAGTTGGAGAGTGGTTAGCGAATCCACCAGCACAAAGCTTCTTTGTTCTATACATGTGGTGCCTGCACACTCTGCGTTCTTAGTTCTCTGGACCGAGTACAGACATTCAAAAAGCCCCAAGTGGAACTGATCTAAGTTGCATAGTTTTCAGTAAGCAGCATAGTTTAGATGAGTAGCAAACAAAACATAGGCAGGGTGGTGGGGAGGGCAAATCTTAGATTGTTTCCCCATTTTTAAACTAGTCTATATGTGCCAAACTCCTGTTCTGTTATGGGTAGAGACCAGTTCGTGATCTCTTATACTGGTAAAAGTGTAATTTCTGTACTGGGCCCTGGATGAGAGGTAGATATCAAAGCACCTTTGGGTGTAGGGGGAAGAGGCCTGAAATTGCCCATTTCTGTTCCAGATTTCCCCTACTATTCCTATTTCTCTCTTTCTCTGAAATTTAAGTTAATATGCAGCATTAAGGACCAATGTCCCTTCTTTGGATGGTGCTTCATTTCTGCAGCAAAAAGCCACTTGTCTTCACATTACACTGTTTCAAGGCAGTGCTGTGTGTTTTTCTTAGTCTTCTGATTGCTGTAGCTCTGGTTGTTCAGTATGTTACCTCTGGATGAAAATCATCCAGGGATTTCCTGCTAGATTTACACTGGTAGCGGATAGATGAATGACACATTTTTAAATCTTTATTGCATTGAGGCTTTGGAAGTTCAAGTACACTGAATAGTGTTAGCAAATCACAGCAGCTTAGCAAGTGCCCTAGAAAATAAAATCCTATAAGGCTTGTTTAAAAAAATGTTAAAACATAGTCTTTTCTTTTAAAGCTATGTATATTGATTGTTCCTGAGAGATATTTAAAAAGGTCCGGAAGAGCAGAATGGAGAATTCACTTTCTGGCTCTAGCTATAGAAACCTTGCCTTCTTTCAAAAGCTGTGATGAACGCCTTTAATTCACACTGAAGTTAATGGGAATTGTCTGCGTGCTACTTTTGAAGCTGAGGCCTGCCCTGTTCTTAGCTGTAGAGCATCCTATTGATTTGTACAT
This sequence comes from Crocodylus siamensis, assembly GCF_052110815.1. Taxonomy (NCBI): domain Eukaryota; kingdom Metazoa; phylum Chordata; order Crocodylia; family Crocodylidae; genus Crocodylus; species Crocodylus siamensis. The sequence continues at coordinate 17,718,209 of NC_143399.1, forward strand.
TCTATCATATGGATTGATGGGCTGAATGTGCATTTGGATTCCGAGATGGTGAATGAGGGGGGATGGGGCCTTAATCCATATTGTATCAAATCACATCATGTAGTGGTAAATGCCTACTAATTAATGTCATTCTAATCTGTTCAAACTTCTCTTAAGGGAGAAGCTAGGTCTTTGCCAAAACAATACTTGATGCACAAAGCAAATGTGCTGGAGAGATTCTTTCTGTTCTTGTTTTCATTAAAGAAGGCACCTCATTAGTTGTCTGCATTTGAAATATAGTATATAAATCTCCCACATGCCCATATTTGATTTCCATGCAAATCCAGTGGTTGTCTATTCTTCCAACATGTCTTTGTTGCACTTTTAGTCTTATTTCTTTCATGCTGAGATGGGATTCCTTTCAGAGAAACACGTTTGTTGCTAGGAAAGAAAAAAAATAATGGTTGCAAATAGGAAGTTAATTTATTTCAGTGCTGGCATAGATGTGCACTATGACTATTGCATAAAACATCATTTCACTTGCAAAGCACTACTAGAGCAAATGCCATGCTCTTCAATTGCTGATCCTCTCTACTTAATCTCATGTCTAACCCCTAAATTAGTTGCTGTGGATTAGTGTCCCTGAGTTTCACTTAAAATTCACAGCCTGTCATTGTTTTCACCTGAAACCATAAAATATCGTAGGCTTGCTTGTAACCAGGCTAGTCATGCTGAAGGGTTCACAAATCACTTAGGGGAAAACTGTATCCTTCCATGGCGTTGCCTGTATAGGGAGGAAGGAGAGGTCTTGATACTCCCAGAAGTGATCCTCAGTGGTCCTAATTCTGCAAAGAACTAAAGTAGGTGGCTAAATGTCTCCCTTTTCAGTGCTTGCACGTGCTTAAAGTTCGCTTTTTCAAAGTTCCTTTCATATAGTCCCAAGCACCGCTCACTTCAGGTATTTCAAGATCCAAAAGGAAGAGTGGTGCCAGATTTTCTGACGCGTGTCCCTCTGTACTGCCCCTTCTCTGTATTGGCCATGAGAACCTGCTGCAGCTGGGCAGGCAATTGCTCTCTGTACAAATCCCCACTTCAGACAGGGATGCAGCATTAGGTCTGGAGCAACAATTAACTAAGCCACAATTATCTGCTATCTAAGAAGGGAAGAATGGCAGACTGCAGCGTGCAAAACACCCACAGAGAGGGCTACTGTCAGGTGTTGGTGGGGAGAGGCAAGAGCTGCAGAACCAATCTCGTCTTGGGAATGGATGTATAAGTTTGTGTTTCCCAGCAGACATGAAACAAAAAGGATCATCAATGCAAACTGATGGCAAATGTTTTACTGTGTATGTGGATAGACTGGCAAAAGAAGAACAGAGGAAACTACCCAGCCTTCCTTCTGGGGACCCAGAAGTGTACTGCACAAACTGTCATGCAAAGACTGCCTTATTCAAAACGCGTCAAAGTTCCTACAGATATGTGCAACTTCTGGTATCTTCCTGTATGTTTAATATGCTGTTTAGAGTAGAAGAATATTAAGCTAGTTCAGTTGCTTAGAGAGTAGATGCATTAAATGCTATTCTGAAGTCCAAGGGTGGCGGGGGAGTTAGTGCTCATAAATAAAAGGAAAACACCAGATTTCACCTGTAATTATCAGTAAATGACTATTTATTCCCCCACCCATGGTGGTGTTGGTTTGAGCAGCTACAGTGTTCCTGTGTGTATGTAATGAGTGGAAGTTTTTTTTCCTCTGTTGCAGGCTCTTCTAGGGGACCCAGTCCTTTAACGATGGGGGCACAGGACACTCTCCCTGTAGCAGCAGCATTCACAGAAACGGTTAATGCATACTTCAAAGGAGCAGACCCTAACAAGTAGGTAGCCATACATAGTGGAACAATCCATCTTCAAGTTCAAATTGAGTATTTTATTAACCCACTATTTCTAGGGGTCCTTAAGGACTTAGTGACCTACATGAACATCCAGCATCATGTGTAAATTGAGACAATAGAAATTTACGTTTGGTATTAGAAGCAACTTTCTCACTTTGAGGGTGATGACACATTGGAACAGGCTACCCAGAGAGGTTCTGGACTCTCCATCCTTAGAAATTTTTAATGGCAAGTTAGATACTTGACTAAGATGGTTTAGTCAAGCATATTCCTGCCTTGAGCAGGGGGTTGGAAAAGATGACCTCCAGAGGTCCCTCTAAGCCCTACTTTTCTGTGATTCTTGTTATTGTCCATACCATGAGATACTACTTCTGTTGCTTTAATTTCCCTAAATGTAGCGCACAATTTTTCTTAAGTTTGGGAGATCATTTCTAGTCCCAATAAAAGGCTAGTTGGAATTTAGAACGGTGGAGCAGAAAATTCGTTTCGATTTTTCCAGTCACAGCATTGACTGTTGTCCCTCTTCAGCTTCTCATTCAGCCTTATGTCTGTTTCTGTCTCTGCCAAGCACTTGAGCAGTGGCGCACTAGAAAGAAGTTTGGGAATGTTTGGCGGATGCTTTTTCAAAGCAAAAAGCTTTTGTGTAGCATCAACTGCCATTCCTTAACAGGCTAAAGAGTCAGTCCAGCTGGGAGCTCGTGGGTCCTGCAGTTAGTCTGGTTCTGTTTGTTTCTGGAAATGCAAATCAAATGCAAAGTGAGAAGAAGAAAAGAAAGAATCAAAAAAGTTAGTAAACTGTAACTTCTCTCTCCAATGCTTGCAGTTTAGTTTCTGGAATACTACAAGCAAAACACATGGCACACAACCTCATTAACCACTATGTCCAGGCAGCCATGTGTTACAATCAGACTGCTAAGGATTTTTTTATAATTAGCCTCTCTTGTCCTAGGAAGAAACTAGAGTGTTAGACAGAAAAAGAAAAGGGGGGGGAATGAAATTGGAAAAGACGTAAGCTACATGCTGGTGGTGGGAGATGATGGGAACACTGGATTCACATCTCAAGAATTGCTCAGCAGTTGCACTGGCCATGGAGTCAGTGACATCATGGTGTTCTCTCATTTCATCTGGTACCATAAAAACATCTTTGAAGATCAAGGAAATTATCAGTGATTGCAGGCTCCTGGATCTCACTATGTGGTGGTTGCCAGGATGGAAAGCTGGTGAATAGTACTGGTAGTGGCAGTCTGAGCTTGCTGCTTTGATCACTTGTATGGGTAAACAAATACTCCACAAAACATAATAGCCAGAGGTAATGCAGCAGCTTTCTGCTGGTCCATGTATGGCTGCTGCTTTTCATTTTAAGAAAGTCCTTTCTGTTGTTCTGACAGTATTGTAGCTTCATTGGAATTGTTGAAAAGTCCCAATCCTTCAGTTGTTTAACAAATACAGTTTATGTAATGTATCTAACTGTTCTGTAACAGTTTAAGACAGCTTCTAAATAAGCATGTTTATTGGTGACCTCTTTAATCCACATAAAGCATTTTCAGGATTTTGCTTAGAAAGAGTTTAATGCAAGAGAGATAAATGGGAAGCTTCTTTAAGTTCTCTTAATAGTATGAATTATATGGATGAGTTTTTTAATCTATTCATATGTATTCATCTCCATTAATTTGCAATCCTAATTATAAAAAATGCCTCCTATAAATAGGAAATAATGTTTCCTATTAATATCCCATTAAGGGATATTCATAAGTTAGAGATGCACAGCTAAAATGCACAGAGATGCACAATCCTCTTGTAAGAACTTTGATTTGCAAATACTAGAAAAAATGTCTGTTTTTTCCATACCTACACTAATATGAACCTCTGTTCCTCCAATATGGCAGGGTCTACCTGTTGCCTTCTGAAAATTATTTTTATTTGAAAGCTGCATCTGGTAATCAAGGAATTTAAGCATAGTGACATAGAGAAACCAAAAAAGGTCTTTAAGTTTTAGAAGGGGAGGAATATAATATACATTGGTATATATTGCATATATATACATATTGTGTGTGTGTGTGTGTGTGTGTGTATATGTGTGTGTGTGTATGTGTGTATATATATATATATATAATATATATAATATGTAATATATACCTGTATGTGTGTATATATTATAGACTGCAGATTGCATGTATATTTCTCACCTTCCCTGCTTTCTGGATAATCCTTTTTGAAAGTCTGACTTCATGCTAACTAGGGTAGCTCTACTAGCTTCTAACACAGGTGTATTTTTCATCTGGGAGTACCTGGGGCTAAATTCTGTTCCAGTTTAGGCTGGATTTGCACGACTGTTTTTCAGGGCTATGCACATACCAGAACTGACTTCGCCTCTATTTCCTGCATCACAGACAACTACAGAGAAATAAATGGTTGCAAATATAAGGACTACCTTTGGTGCCTATGGCTGATTTGTACAGATATGCAGAGAAAATGTTATTGTATTATAGGTCCGTGTGAGAAAGGGGAAAAAGGGCTATACTGTAAGCTTTACTCAGTAGTTACTGATTTTTGTTTCAACTCAGCCCTCATATTCCTAAAAACCCTTTAGAGTCCTTAGAGAAGCTCTTCTGTGTTTGAACAAGAATGCTTAGCTCCTGTGTAGAAACCTTCATCCCTGGAACTTGTCTTCCTTTGTAAAAGATGTTAAGTCTCATCGTTCTCATTTTACAAATGTCAAAGCCAAGGCATAGAGAGGGAAAGTAGCTCAGTAGCCCAGCTTCCTGACTTCCAGTCCAGTATCCACTGGACACTGCTCAGCATCTCTCAGCCTGTAGCTAATAGTCAGAAGTTTATGGCACTAAATATCAGTTTACACTTCAAGACTGCATGTAAACATGAGTCATGTTGGTATATCTGGGGCCATCTCCTTGCCAGAGTATCCTGAGACCCCTTTGTCACCGATTGGAGAGAAAAGGTCTATGCATTCAGTGATCTTGTGCAGTACCCAAAACAATTTCTCTGCATCATACACATGCAGGGGTAGATCAACGGGCTGTGCTGGGTATGGTCACATCCTCCTTCAACAGTGTAGTTCACCAGCTGGCTCCAGTATCCTGCAGCCACAGGCATCTGTAGGTCCCCTGCAAAGTCCAAGGCATAGCTGGAGCCCCAGGCTGGTGAGGGAATTCCTGGGGTGACCAAGTAGATGAAAAAGGCAGGGGGAACAGGGACTCACCTGCCAGTGCCACTGTCCCCTGCTGAGCCCAGCATCCTGTACAGTCGCATCTGGCAGACTCTAGGAGGAGTGCGCCTAAGTTCTCCTCCTCCCCCAGGTCAACTGGGGACAGTACCCCCTCCTTATGCCCAGAGCAACCCCTCTGGATGGGGCAGGAGGATGGAAGGGAAGGTGAGGTGCTGCTGAATGGTGGAGTGCTCCGAGGAGAATGGAGAGGTGAGGGGTGGGAGAGATGTACCTGCTTTGGGGACTCGGTCTCTGGTAGCTGCTACCACAGTGCACTCTGCCTGCAGCCTCCCCTGTAATGCCATTCTCATTGCTCATGTCCTTCTATATTTTAAGCCCTAGATTCACCTGTGCACCTGTATATCTGAAGTGAGCTACATTTTTACCTCTAAGTCAGGCACCAGTGTAGCTGAGACTGATGTGAGGCTATTCTAGCCTGGCTAGGGACTGAAACTACCTATGGTGTAAGATAGTGCAGCTTAAGCATGCTATGGAACCAATGGATGGCCTGGAACAAACAAAGCACACTGCATTCCTGGCTGTCCCCTGTAAGGCAGCTTTATGGCTGCTTTCTACTGGTAAGATTACATACCTGAATGTTTCAGTGTGATGATATTAAAATCTGCAGCCCAAAACATTGCATTAATGTTCCACTGTAGCTTTTCTCTGCTGTGAATCTCTTCCAGTTATATTCACAATATAACTTTGGTACATTACTCAGAAATAGTCTGTGAGCTGAGCTATATTCCAGTGCATTGATACTAATCATTTTACTGCATGTTATTAATATAGAAAGGCTGAAGATCTTAAAATGATATAGGATTGTAGTTTGGAGATTTTGTATTCTGAAGTGACGCTTCTGGTCTTGAAAATAAGTTGTTACTACTGCTTTCATACTAGGCTGTGTGTTCTCCTTCTGTGTTGCTGTTCATGGGTCAGCCTTGAGCGAAAAAGAATGTGATCACTGACAACATTACTAGAAAAAGGAAATGCAAATGGCAAAAATCAGTCCTGGGGTTTCCAACTGGTCTACAGGTTGTGTCCAGAGTATACTCCACCCATGGCTCCCTGTTTGATGGAACTGGGCTCTTCTAGCAGTACTGAAATACTGCAACCTACAGCTTTATTATTCAGTATGTTGATGCTGGCATAAATTTTGTCAGCATGGGCATCAACCCTAGCGGAAGCAGGAGCACATTGTATAATCTAATTATATATGTGAATATACAAATGTGGCACCAGAAAGCACTGACTGGAAAGCATAAAGCTCAGACATGGTGTGACAATTGGATATTTTTCTTCAGCAAGTTTTCTCCGTGACTTCCCCCCACCCCCTAACACTCTGGCTGCCAATAAACATGCTTTCTTATATTGACAGTATTTCTCAGAGTGACTATTCCTGCATTTTGGACATTCACTACATTTGGATTGCATTATTATTGAGGCCAATGTAGTTTTCCAGGGCTGTTTCTTCAGCTCTGTTGAAAGTTAGGACCCCTTACTGTCAGTTGCCCAAATACAAAGACACAGACAAATATTTTTTCTCTGTTGTAATGTATTAGGAACTTGCCTTGACATTCAGTTATGGTGAAGTATTGCCATAACAAATGTAACATTTCAAAAGAACAAAAAATCATCGATGAAAGGGACCCCAAAGGTCCCTTTGGGGACCAGGCATCTTGCAACTGAGATGTCAGCTTGAATTTATGGTGGATGTTGTGGCCTCTCCTCAGATGGCTGTCAGCTCCCCATATGTCATAGTTGTGGAGGAAGCCTGGTCCTTTTAAGGAGGAAATCCTAACCAATCCCTCTTTGAGTGGAAATGACCAGCAGGCCTAATCCTCCTGGTGTCTGCTGGGGAGAGGGATGAGATTCTTCCAACCTCCTTTTTATGTTTTTGTTCCCTTTTTTTCTTTTCCCTTTTTTCCAGGGAAGCCATTCTTTTGTCTCTCCTCCTCCCCTCTCTTCTGGTCCAGAACTGATTTTGGGGTCCTAGCTACATTTTCCCTTGCCTTGTGAGGTTGCCTGTTCATGTGTCAGTGGGGTGGGGAACTTTTTGCCCTAAGCTCTTTCCTTTTACTCCATGATCCATTAGAAGAAGCTAAGCTGAAGCTGCCGATAGGAAGGGTGTTAGTGACTGCCCTTGCTTCTACTCTCCCTTACTTCTTCAACAAGCAGAGGCAGTACAAGGGGATCAGGGAGAAGCTAGAAGAAAACCTGCTTCTGCATCCACAAGATAGTAGCAGCTATCACCAGAGTGAGAAACTGCAGGAAAAATGCAAATGAAAAATTTCTAATTATCTTGGATGCAGGGTAGTTGGGACTGCCCTGGCCAGAATTGTATTGAACTGTAGCAACTGGACAGTTAGGTTTGTCAATACTACTATTGAAATGACAACTGCTTTCCAAAAGTAAATCCGGAGGCATTCATACAAAGATCATGTTTTCTATTTGTTGCCCAAATACCAACAGTTTTCTACATTTAGGCTAATTCTGTTTTAGGAACAAGTAGATTTGCTTTCCCTTATAATAGGCAAGAAATGAAATGTCACTTCTCCATCATGCCTGACTTGATTCAGATGAATTTCCTGAGCTATATTTTGAACTGCTTTCTTTCTTTGCCCCCCTTATCTCCTTTTATTTTGAAGATGCATAGTGAAGATAACTGGAGAAATGGTGCTGTCATTTCCTGCGGGAATTACCAGACATTTTGCCAATAATCCAGCTCCATCTGTTCTAACTTTTCGTGTGATAAATTACAACAGGTTAGAACATGTCCTGCCAAATCCTCAACTTCTCTGCTGGTAAATATGATTTTAAATACACTTTTTAGAGACTTAGAAATGCTTCTGTAAAGATGACTTGGAGGAAAGAGTTCAACCTAGATTCTACAGTAGTTAAGTGCTTGGGTGTCTGGGCATTTTGTGGGGTATTCAGAAGTGCCTATCTGCATCTTTAGATGACCAAATGGCTTGCAGATTTACACTAAGATGAGTTCCTAACTGCTTGGGTTATTTTTGAAAATAAGACTTTGGAGTCCGTGTCTCTTAGACACTTTTGAAAGTGTTACCTTCAGGCCCACAGTTGGCAATGCAGCAATGCTGGCTGGCACTAAAGGTTTCTAGGGGAAGTGGATAGTAAGTTCTTAACAGAAGTTGTTCACACTGTGCCTCACTGGCCAGTGCTTTGTACATCCATGGAGATAATAGCACTTGAAGTAAACATCAAGGTTTCTTGAACTAGTAAAAGTGATTTGGATTTTTTTTTTTTTGTAAATGGAGAACTAAGCCTCATTATATTACTGTATATACTAAATCTTACTTTCTTTGATCACATCAGTTTATGCTTCTGTTTATGAAAAGAGCTAATTGTCTCCCCTTTCTGTAGTGACAGTACACAGACTGATGCCAATACAAAGGAATTCTGGGTAAACATGCCAAATCTGATGACTCATCTAAAGAAAGTGTCTGAGCAGAAACCACAAGCTACATATTACAATGTGGACATGCTCAAATATCAGGTATTTTGCTTTTTTGCAAAATAAAGCTCTGTCAGAATGGTTTTTAGTACATTAAGAGTTAATATAACAAGTTTCTCTGGCACAGAAGAGTAAATAACGTGAAATATACTGCTGCTTAGAGGAATTACAGCGAGTTTTACACTGGTGCTACCTTCTGTGTCACTAAACTGGCTGTACAAACTTACTCTGAACATGCAAGGAATTACCAACTCTAACACCAATAAAGATTATCATATGTGTAAAAGCAAATTTCTCCCTCCACCCCCATGAGAACTAATGCCTTTTCTGTCATTTTGTAAGGTATCTGCCCAGGGTATTCAGTCTACTCCATTAAACCTTGCAGTGAACTGGCGGTGTGAATCTACAAGTACTGATCTTCGCATCGACTACAAATATAATACAGAAGCAATGACTACACCAGTAGCTCTGAACAATGTCCAGTTCCTTGTTCCCATAGATGGAGGAGTAACAAAACTTCAAGCTGTGCTTCCACCTGCAGTTTGGTATGAAATTATAATATAACAAAGCTGTCCTCTATTATTTACCATCTCTGTCACTTTCCTGCTTATAATAGTGTTTCATCCCGGATAGGTACAGGGGCATGCTGCTATTTATGAACCTCCAGGTGAGACACTGGAGACATCAGTAGGGCTATCAGAATCTGCAGAAGGATTTGGGGGGGGCAGCATTCGTAGCAAGACAAGATGTGAAACACCACTCTGATTGCTAGGAAACTGAGGCACAGGGTGGGAAAGTTAATGTGTGAGAGCAGGTCAGTGGCAGAGCTGGGAGTTGCACCCTGGTCCCCTGAGTTTCTCAGCCCTGTGCTGTACCCACAAACACTATTGCCTTTCAGTACAGAACTGCTGTCTTCCCCAGCTCAGACCCTTGTGTTAGGTGCTGTGTTAGTAACTTTAACTGGGGCTGTTTAAGTAAACAGTAGAGAAGGGGCTCTCTCCATAGCCATCGTTCACATAGGATACCCTGAGAAGCAGGGTCAGTCTCACGCAGTTACACTGTAGTCCTCATACCAGTGCTTTGGCATTGATATTCATCCATAGATTTGACAGCATTTCACATTCACAAGCAGGTACTGTTATAGCTGGGAAATCAGGTGCAGAGACTTTGATTTGCTTGGCATCACAGAGCAAAGCATTGAACTAGCTGGGAATACAGCTCAAAACTCTAGAGAATCTGGTCCCTATCTGCTGTCCCACACCACTGGTTTGTTGTTAGTATTTTAATTTAAATTTAATTATTTGGATTAATTCAACATGAATTCAACAGGTAACACATGAGTGCCAGAGATGCTGAGTTCACTACAGTTTCAAAAGAAAAGCAAAATTTGTGAGCTACAAGCTCAGGAGACTGAATTAGAAGGTTTCTTGTAGCACAACAAGGGTTGGGCAAGCAGGACACTGGCCCCAGGTGCTGAGTTTTGGGGGATTGCAAAAATGATGGCTGCTAGGGCTGCTGACACCAGTCCAGCCACCACAACTGTCACATCCACTGCTGCCGCCCAGAGAGCAGAAACTGCCCGTTACGCTTTTGAGTTTCCTTATTTCACATACCTGTCACTATTCAGGACTCCTCCACTACCCCCCCCCCCCCCGTCTCCTACATATGCATTTCTGTCCCTTTATTTTTAGGAATACTGAGCAGCAAAGAATATTGTGGAAGATCCCTGATATCTCTCAGAAATCAGAAAATGGAGGTAAGAATTACACTCAGTCAATTCTTACTGTAAATGGCTTAATTGCAGGCATTGAGTGGCTTGTCATCTCTGTGCACATGCATCAGCAAATCAATTCCTGCTGAAACTCTGTACCAGAGTATTATTTCATTGTCCAGGAGCTAATTAGCATTGTTAAATGTGAATAGGATCAGGATAACTGGGGCCTTTTTCAGTGTCATCCTTGCAGCACAAAGGGAACTTGGTAGTGGGCTTGGATTTTAATTTCATCAGACAAGTCAGGTGAGTTCTAAAGGAGAGAATCTTCTGTCCACAGAGGGTCCCCATACAGCATACCCGTATTGCTGCTTTCAGTCTGCAAGGTCACACCTTGAGCTGACTGCCTTTCCACATAACAGACATTTTTCACACTTGAATGTGATTTCTACGTGCTATGATATAGGTGAGGTGGAAAATATGCTGAGTATATCTTTTAGATTGGGGTAATCAGCCCATGGCATGGGTACCACAAGTGGTATTGGACAGCCTGTGTGTGTGTCAGGCAAACAGACTGGGGAGGTGACAGGCAGCACAGTGGCAGATAGGGCAGGAAGGCAAAAGCACTATTGGGAAGGGAGCACAGGGTAGAAAGCAGAAATCATAGCAGCATATCAGGCAGGGAACACAGGCCAGGAAGCAGAACAGAAGAATGGACAGGATAAGGGGATCAGAGTGGGACGGGGGGAAGAGGACGTGCTAATTTGTAAGGTTGTTGGCTAATCTGTGGCACATCTGCCAAAAAAAAAAATTGGCCCCCAGCGACTTAGGCTGCATTTATCCAGCAAATTTTCACTGCACTGTTCCAAGCAGGTTGCTTCCTAAGTTGGAAGCAGTCTAGACATCTCCGAGCAGCCCTTGAGATGGGTTGTTGGCACTGCTGAGTGATAGTGCCCATTAGTTCACTCCCAAATTAATGCAGTCATCTGCACAGCCATGGTTGTACTGCTTCCCACGAGGAGGCAGGCTGTCTTGAGCAGACCAGTGTGCTTGTGTGTACTGTTGCTGTACAGTGTACTTTTTGCCGTTTATATAACTTGGGGAACCAAATGTATCAATGGGCCCTTTCAAATAGTATTTCCTATTGCATTTGCTTGCAATTTAGGATTCTCTGTTTATAGTCCATCTCACAAGCAGCATGTGTTGTTCTCTTGTAATGATCTCCTTCTGGAATTTTTAATCCAAAGGTGTGGGTTCTTTGCTGGCAAGATTCCAGCTCTCTGAAGGACCAAGCAAACCTTCCCCATTGGTAGTGCAGTTTACCAGTGAAGGGAGCACTCTGTCCAGCTGTGACATTGAACTTGTTGGAGCAGGATACCGGTTTTCACTCATTAAAAAGAGATTTGCAGCAGGTAAGCATTTCATGAACTTCTCCTCGACTCTCTGGACTATACCAAGAAGTGTGCCAGGCACTAGCCATCTGCCACGCACCCTCCTCTGCAGGAAGGAAATATTTGCAAGAGGGTAGTTGGTATTTCTACTAAAATGGGTGGCCTTGGTGCTTACTTTGGTTACACATAGCGCTCTGATAAAAATTGCTTCTACAAAATACCTATTATGGTTTACTAAGAAATTCCCTTTTTTTCCTTTCATCAAAGTAAATATGAAGAAATTCCTCTCTAGGATTCATACTAAAAATGGGATTATTGTCAAATTATTACCTGTTTTTAAGTGAGTTTTAGAGCTTCATCAAGATTTCTTGGATCATTGCTCAGTTAGAAACTATGTCTACCAGGTGATCAGTTTTTATCCGGCCCTTTGGGAGCATACTTAACACTGTTCTCACTGTTTTTTTCAAATGGCTGACTCAGCTGTACACAGGCTATGACAAATTAAACATTAAAGAGCTATCATTGCTTTACCAAAAGACTTGAAGCTACAGGTAGCACTCAAGTCTCTACTAAGCGATAAGCCAGGCAGGTGCTTTAAGCATCATTAAGGGATCCACAGGAATTTTGCTGGCAGTGTCTTCCCAAGATATGAACTTAATAAAGGCATTTCTAAGTGAGCCTGACCCCCTTCCCTCCTTTCTCCTCTTTGTGGATAGTACCATCTGACTCTGGACCGTATGGAAGAATAGGAGGTGCAGGTAATCTGTTCCATTTAGCTTTCCCTTGGCACTGAGAGAATAAGTGCCTTTGTATGCTAATTTGGCATTTCATAAATGCATAGACAGATGCCTGGTCAAAAATACAACTGAAATGCAGATTTGTTCCAACTTCTAGTGTGAAATTTGGAGTAATTCCATTGAAGCCAATGAAGCAATGTCAAAGTAGAACTAGTGTGAGATCTGCACCACTGTTCATGCTCACTATGGCTCTAGTAACAAAACTGATGGGAGAAATTACATACTTAGTAACCTGTTGTTTTAACGTATTCTGTTTATAGGAAAATACTTGGCTGACAACTAATGGAAGCATATGCAAGTATATGGAAAATCCATATAACCAAGGACTGCTGTATATCGAACAGGTTTTATTTACAGTTTAAGGAAAATGAACTAAATCCTGCACTTGAGACATTTTTCTGTTGGAAGTGTCAGCAACTTTCAGCATTTTTTCCTCAGAAAACACTGTTTTGACCAGTCTTACAGTATTTACTTCTAGATGTAACATTGTTAATGGTTTTAAAATGTAATTATTGTATTTGTAAATTGTACTCATTCCAGTAAGGCTGTATTTTGGCAGTTAGACACCTGAGTTTTAGCATTTTACCATTCATGAAATGGATGTAATTTAAACTGTGGTATATAAATTTAATAGTAGTACTGTTGAATGGCACAATGCTTACAGAGGTAGATTACATTTTGTCAATATATAAGATTTAAATACAATACAGATAGCTGTTATAAAGGGGGTGCCTCATAAAAAAAAAAAAAAAAAGGTTGAGTAGAACCTGCAAACTGATCTACTTTTTCTTCAGTCCTTAGTATGTCTTAAAGTGATAAATTAAAAGCTCTATCTTCAGATGTTTAGCTGTAACTGCAAAACAATATTTCAGTAAATGTTGAAGTTTATGACTTATTCTACTTCAAAAGGCAAAACAGAAGAATCTCACTTAAAAACTTCATTTTTAAAGTCATAACAAAACAAAAAACCTTTCCAACAATGACCTTTTACTCCTATGCCCTGCAGATTAACTGTAAGAAATTCCAGTTACCATTAAACAAGTGTTGGACTCTTGGATTTTCCCCCAGTAGTCTGACACTTTACAGATGTGCAGATTATGAACTAAGCAGGCAGTTTAAGACGTTCAGTGATGACTTTGAGCCTACAGGCCTCCGAGCAGATCTAAAGTTACTGTATTAAATAGCATATTTTTCAACAACTGTTTCCTGTTTTGCAGTCCCGTCTGTAGGCTTGTTTGGCTACTTTTCTTTTTCTCTCTATTTTTTAACTATAAATAATATGCAGAATGCTTTATAGATTTGTAAGAAGAAGTTCCTTGTCCAAAGATCTTATCATTTAAGCAGGCAAAAACACAAATATATGGAAAAAGAATGCAAGATAATCCTGATATTTAGCTCTCGTTTGACATTTTTATTCACATATCTTGAAGTGTGTTGTGTAGGCGAATGGTTTATCTCTGTTTCACATGAGGGGAAACTGAGGTTTTGTTTTGCCTTGGGTAAAAGTGAGTCAGTGGCAAAGGCAAAAATAAAACTTGGTCTCCTAAATTTGTCTTGCCACAGGACATCTCTGCTTTGAGGAAAAAGCCTGAATGGTTACAATGGCCAGTTCAAATGTCTCAATGTTTGAAGGCTATTTCCTGTGCCTATAATGGAGTAAGCCAGTAGCACTAGTAGACAATTTTTAAAGTGCAACCAACCCTGTGTACACTTGAGTGCACAGCTTGTTAGTTCCATGACTTTGATTTGGTAATATTTTTTTAAGCTTGAAATGTAATATAAGCTAAGCAAAAAAGCTTTGGGCTGATGCATGAAATGGGATGACTAGTTACATAGTTGAGCAGTTAATTGGGCCTGTTTGTCCTTTTTGCCTGCACAAAACATGCGTTTGTACATGAAGATCTTGCATCAGAAAATGACTGTTCTTAGAGGGGGGAAAAAAATTTCTTGGAGGAAATGCACTATGAGAATAAAAAAGGCTATGTAACATGAGGCTGTTGCTAAAACTCTGGCTCTAAATATTTCCTCAAGGATCAGAAAAGCCAGTCCTAGTGTCGTAGGGCTACGCTTACTGTTCCTGTGGACCTGGGAACAGAATGGCAAGTCAAGAGTCTCTAGTGTGGATGCAAGATGTAAAATTTGCCTTGTTTATAGCATATTATTTTAGAGAAATATTATTTAAGTTTTGAAAACTTAAAAATGTGCAGTTTAATAGATGAATACACTGGTCTTCATGAGAAAACACGGTATTTTTGTTTTGACAGTTCTCTTCAGTTCTCTCACTCTTGCATGTGAGAGTATTAACTTCACAAATTTTCACGCCTGCTGTGGTGACTAGCTTTTGCTTTTACACTTTGTACTTTGAAAAGTCTTCAGATAAGAAGCACTTCTCATTGTGTATAAACTGTCAAATGAAAGATGGGCTGTAGAGCCAAACACTTCAGCCTGGAGGGAAGTTGGATTGTCTATGGCTCTGTGTAAAGGACAATTTAAAAACTATTTTTTAGTAAAAATTAATGTCATAGCCTACTGCTGGCAACATGGTGGTAGAATTTGTGATATTCATGGCATGATGGCTGAGAAGATGAAAAGCCAGTTTCTGTCTCATTTAAATAAAAGAATCTTGATGTGTTTAAAAAAAAAAAAAACTATTCAAAATAAATACTGAAGTTGTTCCGATATTGAGGTGCACAGATAACTAGAACCATGCATTACTTGTGGTGTTGGATATCCTGCAAGTGTTGGGATACTACTTATTTTACTCTCTCAGACGTTGGCAGCAAAAGGCTTACAAATATCACTTCAAGACAAAAAAAAATTACTGGCATGTATATCAACTCTATATGCTGAAAAGTGCTTATTAGCAGCAGATTTTTCAGAGTGCTTAAAAAATACAGAAAACGGGTTATTTTTAGAGCACATGTTAAACTTTACAGACTTCTAGATTAAACTGATTCAGAAATGTACTTGATAACCAACTTTCGTGCATGTTCACAAAAAGTTAAATATAAGAGTACGGGATAAAGTGCAATTAAATTTTGAAAATTCACATGTTTTCCTGGCATTTGGAAGTGAACATGACAATATTTCAAAAGGGAATATTGATCCAATAGTTTGATTTCTTCCTTCCCTCCTCCCCCCCTCAGTGATTAGAAATAGGGTTCTGTGTACTGTGTAAGCTATATCTATTTGAAAATATGAATTAAATATATGGCAAGTAATTTAAAATGAACAGCCTACAAGAAAAATATTAATTTGTTTTTTCATAATTGGTTCATAAAATATACTGTACATCACTTACCAATCCTTGCTTCAAGAGTGTGTCCATATTGCACTCTGGAAAAGAATGTGTTGGATTTTTTTATGCAAATATTGCAGGTAACATGCATCTCACTTTATTTTGAGAAGCCTTAGAATTTAATGTAAACACCAATTATGGCAGCTTTTTAAAATAATGTTGCCAAACAAAGACTAGTTCTACTTATGCTAGAAAAGGCACCCTAAAAATTCATGAAAGGACTACATGTCCATGCTGTACATGTACAACTTGGTAACTGAAGTAAAAATGCATGCATTCCCTGATGTGAACTGGATATGAGTAGACAAAAGTAGGATGCATAGGTACCTCTATACCAATATGCAGCACTATTTTAGAAGTAAAAAGTAGTAAATACTGCCATCTTTTATGAAAAAAGCTGTGTTCTTTTCAAGGAAACCCTCATGGTAAAAAATATCTTACGAAGACTGAATTGTAGCAAGGCTGAAACACAAGGTATTTCCATAGGGGAGAGTAAGTATGTCAAGTAACTGTAACTTTTTATCCAGAACTGACTGATGCTTGATTTAGTCAAATCTGGAATTGTGTCCATCACAACTAGTGAAACAGTTGTACCATGTCAGAAGGGCAATTCTATTCAAGAATGAACTGCATAGACTCAGCTCTGCTCTTCTGCCTCTGTTCTGCTCAATGTATCTCTGATTTTTTTTTATTTGTTTGAATGAGAGGTGGGTAGGTCCTGTTAGGACTATTCCCAGAAATGCCAAGAATGAATGCAAGTGTCCAAAGTAATCTAGTCTAGCACTTGTGTAGTCCCTGGATCTATTAACTTCAGAATCCTTAAATAATTTGTAGGCTTTGGGTAAGTGTACATTTGCACACATGTGCATGGTGATGCTGTAGGTGACGCTTAGATCAAATGGGCAGCAAATCTGGTGTTTGAATGCATACGTTCAGATGTGTGCATGCAGAGTATGAGAACAGCAAACCGAGCCCTACACAAGAATCCCTAAGAAGAACGTGCCTGTGAAAATGCACCAAAAATTATGAGGCAAGTTACAAGTCATCTTTCCTCAGAATAAAAATTTGGCAAGTATGTTTTAGTAAAGAAAGAGTGGGTAAATGTGCACCTGGCATCTTTGATGTACTCTGTCAGGCTCTACAGCCTGTTACTTTGGGCAACACCAGTGGAACATAAACATGGCTGCGGTGGCCAAATGAAGAAATTGCCCAATCTACCTGAATCTCCCAGTGGTGCAGAGCTACCATGGTATTCCTTCCCAGCCACTGTTGGAGACACATAGCCACAGTGTCCCTAAGCCTGCCTGCTTGATTCCCGGCTCCCAGAATAGGTCATGCTGGGAACTGATTTAAGATAGCCAGCCTTCAGATTGCTCTTACCCTTGGTTAACCCAGCCCCCATTTGTGCAGAGTATAGCACAGTACCTATGAGATGACTGTGTCCCTTCAACTGGGATAGTTTTCAAACCAGCAAATTGTTATAGGGCAGCTTTTCCAATATATTAATGTTAAACAGGGTTCTCTCTAGTATCACTTACTAGTGGTCTTCTCTGTTCTACGTATTTTCTACATTCCTTTGTCAGAAAAGTTCAGTCTACATTAATGAATTATTTCTTCTGTTCCTATCAGGGTCTCACTGTGGGGAAGGGGTAAAAAGATTCTCATCTAGGTTCAGCTCCTTTACCATGCAGGTCCCTTTCAATATGCATTTGGGGCAACTAGTGAAGTTTTTTAGTCTTCCACCAGTGGTGCTGTTTGGGGAGGAAGAGTTTAAATGTACTAGTTTCATGTTGATATTTGATTCTGGTGTGTGCCTTTCCTCATCCACTTGAGTGTAAGTAGATGCTAACAGCTCAGGATATATGGGTAGCATTTATGAGAGGTATCAGAGGCCAATGTTGAGCACCATCCACATAGAAGACTACAATAACATAATTCTACCACTTGATTCACACTTCTGCACTAGCTAATAGCATAAGTTTCCTCTTCCTGGCAGCAGAGCCATTACCTTGCAAATTCAAAAAAATTCAGATACTCCACAAGCCATCTCACAAGCCACTGTAATATGTAAAGATATGGATCTGTCTCATACAAGTGCTTTCTTCTTCTTATACACATGTTCCCTGGAGAAAAAGAGATGTATGAGTATAAAGTTAGAAAACTAAATCCTCCTAGCTTTTTGTAGTTAAGTAACATTCAATTTATACAAGCTATTCTTTAAGTTGGGGGCAAATGTAATATCTTGCCTAGAGGAGGACTGAAGTCATTTTATCTGGGAGTAGTTTAACAGTATTTGAATTGAGTGTTTTGGTTCAGCCTACTATGAACATTGTAGTCATTAGCAAAATTCAAATAAAAACAGGTCTGGATTTTTAGTTTTCCCCAAAATGTTTTTAATTTGGGCCTATTCCTTTTCCCCTGACAAATAAAATAGTATGTATAAATAGACCTTTATTGAAAACAATACACTCAACTGCTTTTCTCCACAAGTTTTCTCCTCCATTGTTTCTGATATGCTCTTTAAGACCCCAGGATTGCAAAATTTCAGTACAAGATTCCCATTGAGTTTAGAGGGAATTTTACTTCCAGCATTGCCATAGACATGGGTCTCTAGATCTTAATAAAGAAGAGATTAACTTTTTTTTTTTTTACTTTTCTTCTGTCTATTGCGAACATGTTTCTGCCACTAAAAAGCAAAAAGGGCTCTTTCTGGTTCACTACATAGTGGGAGCGGCCACACGAGATGCTAACTGTGCAGTAGCCTAATAACAATGCACAGCAGCGTGCCAGGCAAAAACAATGATATAATATGCTACTGTTCAGTAGTATTAGGCTACTGTGCAGTAAGTGTCACTAAAAACCCATGCACCAGCACTACTGTGCATTGATTTAGTAGTTGGTTAGCCAAGTACAAAAGTGAATGCACAGTAACTATGGCGCATTAATGAACGTGTAGATGTGCCACTGTGTACTATAGTACCATTTATCAGAATGGTGCCTGCTTAGAACCAGCTGCTGCTATGAAGTAATGAAGAACTAATCGTGTTATTCTTGGTGAAAGAATTGTAGTGTTTTGTTCTTTTCTCTCCCTCCAATACCATTTATCATCAGAGTATTCTTTTGGGGAAAGCCAAAGCTGAGGCCTAAACAATTTGGCTGTGGTATCATAATTCTCAAATAATCTATAGTTCTCTTTGTATAGGACTTTTTAGACCAATTTTCCACCTTGGCATATTTCTTATTATCTATCTAAAATCATTCAAAATTATGAAAAACTACCTTATAAAAGTGATAGATTTGGTGTTTATTTTTCTTCTTCAATATCACTCCCTCATTGTACAGCTTTTTGTTTCGAGGGTTCTTGCTGTAAAGATCCATCTTAAATTAAATTAACTTCCCTTTATATAACAAGTATAATGTGATGTACAAAATGTTTGCCACACATAGCCTTATAGAAAGGGGTTTTTGTTACAAATGGGTGTCTTCTGTATGCAGTCTAGACTCCTGAAATATTAGTGGGGTTTTTTTTAATTTATTCTTATCTGCAGCCTGACAGTTTTAGGTATACCTTATTACAGTTACATTCCAAAGTATAGACAGGAAAAAATGTCATTACGTGTTGTAATGTTAAGCTGAAAATCTAGTTCACCAAAATATTGTTTCTGTTTGCTAGAGACAGGACAAAAAGAAAAGCCCCTTTATAGGAGAGAATTTAGGTTGGGTTTTTTTTTCTGTTGCTTTCTGTGCATAGGAGGATGTAATACCTGCAGTCTGCTCTGCACAGCGGACATGGAAGAATGCCATTACAGTATGTAATTATGAAATTATATCTATCTGCACTTTTGACAATGAAGATCCAGCTATTTATCTCTTTGTTTGTATTAAAGTGAGCAGAAATAAATAATTAGGTATTTATTTAGCATCTCCAGTGTAATATCACTGGGGTTGCAATTAATTGTACTTGCAATCATGTGAATACACAAAAGTAAAGGACAGGCTCAAGTCCCTTAAGTGTTGCCCTTGAAAGTGAAAAATACCTTCATGTTTATTAAGTGTAATTCTGGACAAAATAAAACCAAATGGTCATGGCATTATGTTTAATTGTAGTGCTAATTTTGAAGAGCTGCACAAAAGCAGTCACTGGTGAAATGATCCTGTGTGAATGCTTTAATGGTGCTTTCTGAGATTCTTCCAGCAGGAGCATAGCATAAACAATCACTGGATCATTTTTATATCAGGCATTTTAAAATGGCTGGATTACAATCAAAGGTGTAATATTTTTAAGCAACCTGATAAGGACATTCTAAATATCTTTTAGTAGAAGTTTACAATGTAATATAAAAATGTGATGTTGGTTTTCAGACTTTTCATCTGAATTTTGTTCCTCAGTTTTACAGCAACTTGACATGGAGGTGCAGTCTCTATGCGTATGTGCGCTTCATGGACAAGTATGTCACAATTCTGCATGTACAGGGGAACTCTGAATAGCTTGACATTTTTCTAAATAGAGTACAAAATACTGCCACACTCAAATGTAGACTTGGGGAAACCAGAATACAGAATTCCTTCTCCCATTCTTTTGTTGTAATGGGCATTGTAACACACACACTTTTTTAAAATCTCCATTTTAAAGCTTTCCCTGACAGAAAGAGGTGATATCCAAATAATTGGTATATTTGCATAAGGATACTGCTGTCTCAAAAAGACTATTCCTTAGCCAAAATTCTTGTTTGTTTTCAAGCTTCCTAGGAAAATAAATCTTATGGAGATTGACTTTTTTTTTTTTTGCTTTAAAAATGTAAGGCAAGGGAACTCTCCTTGTATGACCGCCACTTTTATCTTTGGTGGGAGTGCAGATATTGCTGCTAAACAGTTTTTGCTTGAAAATTGCAAGTGTTAATGTGGTGATTTTGTTCAAAGGTTTACATATAAGCAGGACTTCACTACAGGCCAAGCAGTATGTGATCGAATCAACTTTAATGGAGGAGTTAGATTAACATTATTCTCCTGATTGAAATTTGACTGATGTATAAAAGAGATACTGCAGTTTAATTCTTAATTGAAATATGCAGTATTTTAAAACCATGCCTTTCTCCCCCCTTCTTTCCCCCCGCCTCCCCGGATACCTAAGAAAATGAACATAATACGGGTGTCTTATGTAAAGTTCAGGAATTTTGAAAGATGAAGAACATGCCTTTACTTTAGGTCAAAGAAATTCTATCTAAATGTTTGTTGTCATGGGGAGAGGGGGGTACATTGAGTCAAATTATTAAATTTAAGATGCAAAGCCCCAGTTGTGCAAATGTTTCTGGATTTGTCAATGGAATTTAACACATGACTAAACTTTAACCATATGTGGAAATATTTATGGGCATAGGCCCTATGTCTTATGTTGTTATAATGCCCATAATCTCCAAGCTAAACAACAGAAGTAGACTGGAATTCCCAGGATATTGCCCTATATTAAACTATATCATTTTAAAAAAAATACTTTGTGTATAAAGTATTTATAAATATTTGTGGATTAAGATACACAAGTATATTTTTAAGATTTAAGTTAAAAAGTTTAATGTCTGGCCTTTTTAGCCTACACATGCAATGAAATATACTATACCTTTAGTCTATGATGCCCTAGTTACTGCTTAGTCTGTGATGAAAACTTTGCTGCTTATCTAATGTTCTCAGAGAAAAATTGCAAAAGGTGCAAAGGTTTGCTGCATATGAAATACAGCAGCAAAACTTTGTATTGACCACTGGTAATATGAATGTTTTGTACTGATTTGTTGAAGATAATCATGAAAACATATTTTAAATGTTACTTGCCTTATAGATTAGGATACAAATATGTGGATATCATTTTTGTAAATAATGTTTTTTATAAATGTTTTTCTTTCATGGTTTTTTTTCCCAAACACCCATTTCACAAAATCCTGAATATGCAATTATTTACCATACATAATATTACAGCAAATAAATCCCCACTTCTGAACAAAGTTTATTAATTCTATACATAAGAATGAAATGAAATATCTGATTATGTTGTAATTTAAATGTGAGGATTTTTTTCTTGAAAATAAATGAAAACATGAAAATATGCTTTTTTGTTATCTTTTTGGGATCAGTTTTGTATTCAAGAGTAGCATTTCTATTGCAATTACACATTTGGACATGTGATAGGGGATTGGAACTAATCATCTTTCTTCCTTGAAACTGAAAATAATGGTCTGTCTACCAGGTACATATATATATTTATTTTAGTCCCTTTTCCTTGTTTATAATACTGAAGAATGACAAAATCTATAGTCCTGCCCTGTTTTTTCAATATGTAGCTGGTGTTGTGTAGAGTTTTTGGTAATATTTGCTTCTAAATAGAAATGATATACCATTTAGAAATATTCAGTTTTTACCTTGCATTTATTTAGACTTGATTTGAGTTGTAGGCAAGTATGCATCATTAATATGCATGTAACTTTTATTCAGAAAGGCTGCTGTGGTTGTCTTATGGAGGTAGAAACTGGTAAGGGTTCGTAGTTTCACAGTAGAAGGTGAAATACTATACATTACAGGAGGCACTAAATCCTGTTATGCATGAAAAATACAGTATAACTTCCTCAAAATTTTATAGCACATTCTGCGAAACAAATTTTCTGAGAGTGTGCAAATGAAATAATTTAAGTGTAGATGTTACAAATAGTCAAAAATGGGTCGGTCCTTTAAGAAATGTTGCATGCCATATAATAATTTTGTCCCTTTCTATCAATCTCAGTAAAAGAATAACATACTTCTTAATCAGTCTTTCCACACACTTAAAGCTCATTAGAATATTTTGTAAGGTTATCTTTGAATATTTAGGATTTTTGGTCACTCTTTCCCATTTTTCATAGCTAAAGGTTTCTCCTTAATTAGAGATCTCTGCTATTTTCCCGAAGTGGCCCATAACACCTATAAGGGCCCAGTGTACGTATGTGTGATATTGCCATGTTTACTGAGGATGCAGCATGCACATCTTGGTTGCTTTAATTCCTTATTGCTGGTTTGTGCTGGGCTGCTCCCCACAGGCAAAGGCCTTGAGACACTGGGCTCTACATTAACCAAGGCTTTGAGCTGCTAATTTTCTTTGTAATTTTTTAACCTTCCTCTCCATCCCCATTTCATTTCCCTGCTGCTCCCTTACACTGCCCTAGGCTTCTCGGTAATGGTTATGCCAGCTACAAAATGCACTGCCTTTGTGTCCTATGCTGCCCCTATATCATTCTCCTTGTCTGTCCAGAGTCCAGGCCTCCATGCGAAGCTCACCTACTCACAGGAAAGCAAGCATCGCTGCAGGAGCCAGAGCCAGGATGTGGGACAGGGACTTGCATGGAATCAGAGGGGGTGGTTTGTTGAGGGGCATGGATAGCATAGCTGAGCAGGCGTCGATCCAGGAAGGTGCAGTTACCCCCCTGCTGCCTCCCCCTGCCCCCTTGCAGATTCCCGCTCCACCCGAAATTTAACACCAAGTGCCTGGCAGGCGGCGGCATTTCTGGTCAGGCAGCAATGAGGGAGCTGGCTGACCGCATGGATCATTTATAATCTACCTGATTCCTTCTAAACTATTATTCCACAGCTGTTAAAACCCCTCTATCGTTTTTAATCATCTTGATGTTCCACGAATCAAGTCAGCCTTTCTTCTGAACTGCAGCTGTCTGATGGCTGCTCTTAGTAAGGTGGCTCCTACCTCACAGCCCTGCAGATTGCTTTTAAATCTAGCCAAAAACATTACTTCAGGTGTAGAAACGTTAATCCAGGTGAGCATTAACTCAGGTACAGAAATAACTTTCAGTGACGCATCGCGTGCTCTGCCAAAATGCTCAAGAAAGCTCGATTTTTCTCTTGTGCTTCTGAAAGGTGTGCATGTCTCATTAGTCCTGCAGCCATTACGATGACAACTCCTTTGGAGCTGTGCCTAGTCAGTTGTGTTTTTAGCCATAAGATACAATACGGCAAACAAAAGCACATGGCAGTAACGGTAGCCTCGTTTTTGCTCGGCTCTTAAACTGAGTGATAGGAAATTTAATCTTGCGGTGGCCAGAGGAAATGTTACAAGGACACACTGAAAGCAGACCTCAGGAAAACAGATGCCCCCATCAAGAACCGAGAGAAGCTGACTGCTGCCAGACTCCAACGGTTGCAGCACCTTTTGAGGTAAAGCATCTTGCCCTCAAAGTAGAGAACAGAGGAGAGGAAAGAAAAGAGGCATCCTAGCCTGCTCTGTCCTAAGAAAAGACCTGCATCTCCTGTTGACAGGTCTGTGGAACAGGGATTGGTCTCTTAGAGCACATCTATACACATGCGCTTTAATGCACATTAACATAAGTTAATGCGCGTTAAGCATCACTTTAAAAGTGCATACTTCAGTTAATGCGCATTAAACCAGGCTATTGCGCATTTTTCTAGTACCTCACAACGGAGGGTGCTTACAGGCATATGGTGCATCCGCGTAAATGTATTGGAGCAGAGTCAGTTAATCAAGTCTGCTCCACACCAGAGCTGACGTGCCCGGCGCTGTGTCTCATGCGTTCGTATAAACAGCAAAATGCTCGCCGGCGCTGAGAAAATGGCGGCAGTGCGCTTTTAAACTAAAACACCTTTAGTGCGTTTTAGACATGTAATTTGCCGTTGATACACGTGTGTGCACTGCAGCAGCAGGTTCTTTTAAAAATGCCCGGCAAACGTGGACAAACGCCTGGAGCCAGATTTAAAGCGTGTTACCTGAAGTGGAGGTGTAGACGCACCCTTGGGTCACCTCCAGCCCCTGGCGCGAGGGCCTGGGGCCGCTGCGCGCTCCTGAACTGAAACACCTCGGATACGTTTTAGCTCAAACGCGCCCCGCCGCCGTTGTGCCAGCGCGGCCGCGCGTTTCGCCATGGACACACGTTCCCGCGCCGCGCCGCAGGGCCCGGCCGTACTCGAGTGAAGGTGCGTTACGCACCCTTAGGCCCCGCCCCCCGGCCCCTCCAAGCGGCTCGTTTCCTTGGCGCTGCGCACGCAGCTGTGCGGGCGGGCGCCCCCCGGCGTCTCCGGCTGCGCCGCGATGAGGGCGGTGCAGTCCCGCCCCGCAGCCGAGGGCGGTGTTTGGCCGTAACCCTAGAAACCTGCGGCCAGCCCGGCTCTGCCCTGCCGGGCCCGGCCCAGGTGAGCCGCGGGGAGCCGGGCTGAGCGCCCGGGGGTGCGGGGTGATGTGCCAGGGAGCGGGTCCCCGAGCAGCCCCAGGGATGCAGCGCCCTGAGTGGTGCGGCCACCGCCTCCTTAAGGTGTAAAATCCTCCCCCTGGTCCATAGGTCACCTGCCTTCACCCTCTTGATTTACTAAGATGTAGCCCCCGGTTCTGCCCCTGTCTCCAGGGCTCCGCATGTTACCTCCTCGGATCTAACAGACATGTCGGACCTAGCGAAGGAGAAGGCAGCTCGCCTCTTGAAGAAGCAAGGCAGCGTCTCCTCGCTAAGCAGCCACGAAGTCAAAGCGAAAGATGTCTTGGGAAGAAACAAGGAGTGAGTACCTGCCGTCTTCTCTCTCGGGTTAGGCCGGTGCGGGCCCGGCGGGTGACAGATGCAGCGCGCAGAGAAGCCTCCCTGGTACCGGGGGGCCGGTGGTTCTCTAGTTCAGATGACAAATGGGTTTGGTTTCTTTTTTCCATCATGGCAATTTCACTAGATGAAAAGTACTCCTAATCGGTTTGGGGCCATATTAATCTGAATCTAGAGCGATAAGTGAAGTAAATGTTGACTAAATCACAATTGCTTTTGGGATTACTTGAAAAAATTGTGGTTGGTGGTGGGTTAAAGTCCATGCTTAGCCTCAGGTCTTGTTCCTAAAGACATAAATAGTGCGGTGGTTCTCAACCTTTGTTACGCTTGTTGGGTAAAACTAACGCAGCAATCTGTTCCTGCCACAGCCTTTCCCAGCCCGATCCCACGTTCTTCCCAGAAACAGGCGCGTAGTATAGTTTCGCTTGGCGGTCGGCGGGTGCTGGAAATGTGCCTGTGGTTTCCCAGACTGCCGCACCGCTGCCAGTTGGAACCGTCCCATGTTTCCAAGAGGAGCGTGTGGAGACGGGCTGGGCAGGAGCAGATGCTGCTGCCTGCATTACGTTTATCTCCTACTGCCACTGCTTCCCAGTCTGGCTCCCCACATGGCACGCAGGGCAGTTTCACCCGGCTGCAACACCCGTGGTGGCAGGGCCGCAGCACCACTGCCCTGCTTGAGAACCACTGGATTAGCAAGGTGCTGGATGACCTGGGATCAAGCCAGGAAGATACAAACCATCTTTTGAATTTTATTGCTACTCTGTGTCCGGGGCTGGGGTACACAGGCACCAGAGGCAGGAGTTTGGCAGGGGGGGCGCGCATAACTGGTAGGCAGGGCAGGCAGTAGGGGAAAGAGGACAGGCCACTTCACTCACTGCCACCACTTACCCTTTGCAACTCCAGCTCTAGCTCCACTGGGACCTGGGGCATGGAGCATGGTCGCTCTGGCTGGCAGCAAGCCACACAGTGGTGGTTGTGGCAGCTCTGGCCATGGCTTCAGCTCTGAGGCTGGAGGTGTCACCGCAACTCCTGCTGTCGGACCAGGCCATGGCCAGAGTGAACATGTGCTTCTGTATCCTGGGCCAGAGCTGGAGGGTAAGCAGTAATTGCAGGGACAGAGGTGGTGAGGTAGGCAGATGCCAGGGGGTGCAGTCATTGTGTGGACAGCAGGAGCTGAGGCAGACAGGCACTTGGGGGGCAGGTAGGAGATGGGGGATGGGCCACTTGACTCCCCTGCTACCTGTCCCCCCACTGCCTGCTCACCTAACCCCCTGCCAATGCTTATCTTGCTGCAGCAGTGGCAGGGACAAATTTAAGACCCCCCTCCAATAATTAGATTTTATACATAGAATATTATAACAGATTTATAAATTTTCCATGTATAGAATCTACTTATTGGAGGATTGTCTTAAATTCAAAGCCATCTTGGATTCAGGTGAATACAGTATTTTTTTTAAAGAAGTCATTTTTTGTTTCATTCTACTCCTATCAGCATAGCCAGCAAATTTTAAAATACTTTTTTTTCTTGAAGGCAATTTAATTTAAAAAACAGAAGCTGCAAGTAGGATTTGGAGAAATATGTATGCCCATTGAAATTATTCATCTGTTCTTCCTTGTAAATATATTCTGTGCACACACCGATTCAGTTATTTTGTTGTCGTATTCCACTGGAGGGCAGCATCTTTCTTTATCAGGTAATGAATGACCCGTGGAAAGAGATTCTTCATTGATCTCATTTTTACAGGCAAGTATGAACATAGTAGAAGGGTTTTCTTAGACAGAAATCTTCCATTGAAATCGAGTCCATTAATGCAGTCTTATTAATTAATATAGATTTCTGTATGCACTAGTTTTATCTATTTACTTTTTTTACATTATCTTCAGCTCCATGAGTACAGTGTCTTATGTGGATGAACCTGGCCATCATGATGATTTTTCTCGTCCTGTGGTTCAGATGGAGAACACTTACCAACTAGGTAATGAATGCTTCCTCCTCTGTTCCTCCCTGAGAGGAAAAGGTCCAGACTTGGATAACTGGTTGAAATTTGGCAGCCTGTGGCTGTTTAGGAGATCAGACCAGATCAGGGGTGTTAAAGATATGGTCCGTGGGCCAAATCTGGCCCAGAGAGCCCCATTTTTGGGCCCCTGGTACTGCCCCTGCCTTTCTGGAAAATAAGACTAGAGGAAGAATTTAATTAAAAATTCCCGAAGCGCTACAAGCCTTGTCTTGTACTTCAAATACATCTATTACAAACATGAGGCACACTAGTTACTGCAGTTTAAAAAAATCAAAATCTAAATTAAAAGATGCTTTATTTTCTAGTTTAAAAAATCATTGTCTTTCCCAATTTGTGGGAAATTTATATTCTTGGAATTAAATACTATATAGCACTGTTTGAACTAGCCATAAGATTCAACAAAGCACACCCCATTCTGGATTTTCAGTATCCCTACTATTTCAGTCCTGGGTCTTGTCTAAATCCTGCCAAATTGGCATGTTAGTATTATAGTCACCACAAGTATGAATCATAATGCTAATTTTCATTTATAACCCAACCTGGCATTTGAATTTGAGTCTCCATAAATCAAGAGAAGAAGAGAAGCTATACCAAGGGTGGCTAACCTGTGGCACAAGTGCTATGCGTAGCTGTGTGTGGGGCATGTGGCAGATGGAGGAGGGGAAAAGCAATACAGTGGCAGATCAGGAAGGGAGCAGAAAGAGAGCAGGAAATCAGGTGGGGAGCACAGGGCAGGAAGCAAAAAGCAAAGCAGCAGGTAAAGCAGGGAAAGGGGACCGGTTCGGCACTCAAGGAGGACGCAGTTGCCAAAAGCTTGGCTTCCACTGTATTGTACTTTTCAAACACTCTCTTGTTGATCATTTTCATTCCAATGCATATGCCATTATTCTCAATGTAGACTTACAGTTAAGGCACATAAAATGTCTTTGTGCATCAGGTCCTACAAGACGTTTTCCTGTGGGTACGGTGAATAATATTTTGAAGGACGTGTTGACTAGTTATCTTCAAGAAGAAAAATATGAAGCGGAGTTATGCAGACAAATGACAAAAACCATCTCTGAGGTATAAATGTGATTTGTAAGTAAAATGAAGCTTATGGGTAGACGGTGAGTCAGATTGCTCCCCACTTTATCAGATCCAAGCATGGAGAAGACTTTTATGAACTGCATCCCCCACCCTCTCTTGGTAAGCCATGTGTACTGTGGAGGGGAAAGTGCCTAGGAAGGTGGTGAGCAGAAACGGACAGATCAAGGGCTTATACTTCCTCCTCCCTCTGTTTTAGAAAATTTACCCAGAAAAGGTAGCCCATCTCTGACTGCATTAACTTTTATGTCATCTCCCCCTCCACCTGCCCCAGAAGATTACAGTGTTGGTGCCAGTGGGGAGATACAGTTAGCAGTGTTAGCCACATTGGACATCTCAGAAAAGTTCAAATGCATCAGAAGCATGAAGTTAAATCATATTAAACCCTTGCGTAGATGCTGTCATGCAGAGGTAATGCCCTTAGTTTGCTTCAATTTAATTGATACTTAAAATAGTTAAAAATTCATTTTCTTTTTTAAGTAAGATAGTCATGTTTTGTAACTTAATCTGTTAGTTCACATGATACCCACAAATCCAAGACTTTTTATTTTGTGTATAAAAAGTCTGTTGCTTAAGTTTTGAACATTAAAACCTTTTATTTATATCTGTGCTCTGAAAATGAAGTAAACTGAAGCAATTACCAATGAATACCATAGAAGTATATACAAATGCAGAATTGCTGAGCTATCCTTTTTTAGCTGAATTAACTAATTATTTATTTGATCTGTTCACAAAGGAGAAAATGCCTTCATTCCCCCTATATTAGCCATCCCTGTTAACATTTTATTAAATGCTCCAGAAATGTTTTTTTTCCATTTCATTGCTGCCAGTGAAAATACTGGAGATGAATCAGCCATGTTCTCTGGATCATAACTTGTATTTATTTCATTATGATTAGCTCTTAAACAAATTATATTAGATATCACAAGTTCATCCAGGCATGCACTTAGCTTCTGCTTAGTAACAGGAGAGCAATAGCAATTTACTTCTTTTTGTATTAAAAGGTGCAGGAAATAAATACTAGGAGCCACAAAAATATACTTCAAAATTTAATTTAATGCGTAGACCACCATTCAGAAATGAGAAGTTTTGCAATAATCAGCAGCATAAGTATATAATGAAAAGGAAAAATATATGTTGTGAAGACTGTGTTGGGATGTGGAGGACTGCATACCTCTGTGAGTTTATGTAGTCAGAGCCACTGAGGCAGCAAGTATGTGGCAACTTCTTTTAACTGAGATGAAACCTTGGTACTTCCACTGTTTGTATAGAGTCCCTGTTTGCTTACGAATGAATGAAAATATTTATATTGTCCTGCTGCTGCTACTTCTGTTCTAAGCAATATTAATTTATTGTCATTTTTTTTTAAATGATTCACCATATCTTCCAGGATACTATTTCAGTTTTGCTCTGACTCCCCTGCATTTCTGCAAACCTCCTCCCCCATTTCTGAACATGCAAAGCTCTCAGGGATCTTCCACGTGGAGCCATTTCTGTATTACAAACTGACATGACAGCTGTAACATATAAATTACTTTATTTTGTGTATAAGCTTTAGAGTTGGATTTTGTACTAAGCTTATCAGCATAAACCCCACAAAGGTACACTGCAAAATCACCATGTATGTGACATTGTGGAGTTCCAGGTTCATCGTGTCTAGGTTTATGCTTTACATCCATATATATGCTCAGTTTTAAAGATTCTTTTCTGAACTCTTCAGTATCTGGGAAGAAAAGGTTAGGCTGGGCTCTATGCAGTTTGTGTATAATCATGAGTAATACATCCAAAACTGCCAGTACTATTGAAAATTAATGCATAGTGACACCTCTGCAAATGGACTGTATTGGTTCTGCCAAGTGACACACACACACATTGTCAGGGAGGTGGCACTGAATGGAGCTAGTAAACCAATCAGTTTACTAAGAATTGTGTATGAAGCTCATTCTTTTAGCTCAGAGATAACAAAGTCATGTGGCCTCACAGGCTGGATGAATGGCAGGGCAGCCACCATGGACCAGATCAAGTCCATGGATTCTCTCCTCCCCTCTGCATGCAAAATCCACTGCACATATCATCTGTTCCAGCTGCTCCGGGACCTGGACTGCATGCAGCACCTGAGAAGCAGCCAGACTAGCCGGGGCATGTGACATAAATCCTGGAGTGACTGGAACAGGTACACACTGCATGTGACACCCATCCTGCACCAGCTGGAGCAGACACCGTACATGGTACGTGTCCCAGACTGGCCTGGATATGTGATGTGGATCCCAGAGTTAGTTGGCTCTGTCCTGGGGCACATATGATGCATAGGTCAACTTAGACCCAGGTACAGCAGCGGGTGCTGGATAAAGGGGCCCTGGTTTAGCTAATTTGGTTTTGTCACCAAGAATTTTAGAAACACCCATAAAACCTCATTTTTTTGCCTTTAATCAACAGCTGTTATTTGGGATAACTAAAAGGAGATAATCTGTTGAGTGAGAAGCCATTTTTGCTAGAGAAATTTGCTAGAAGGGTCTGCCATTTTGTATCATTCCTAACATTAATTTCTTAAGAAGGTGATGTTTCATGTGTATTGGAAACGCTTTCTTCTTGGATGCAATGTGCTGTCATACATTTAACTTCTCATGGGACTGTCATAGTTTGGGGATGATGCTACAAAACCACAATGTAAGTTGTTACCGCTGATGTTTCTGCAAGTACTAATACTGTACTTGTACATCTCTATACATCTCTTGTACTTGTACCTCTCTATACTATGCATACTTTATATCTCTACAGTTACCTTTCTGATCCTGTAGCATAAAAATAATTTATGAATAGTATATCTAAACATGTTTCCCTCTTGTAGGTAATTAAAGCTCGGGTAAAAGAGCTCATGATACCAAGGTACAAGATAATTGTCATTATCCATATTGGACAACTAAATGAACAGAGCATGCGAATTGGAAGCAGATGCCTTTGGGATCCTAAAAGTGATACATTTTCATCGTATGTTTTTAAAAATACCTCACTGTTTGCTCATGCAAATGTTTATGCTGTTTATTTTGAATAGTGAAAACAGTCTAGTGGGGGAAATGATCCTAATCTATCTTATCATGTTTATATTATGAGATACATTAATCTATAGAATCATATAGGTTATTACGGATCTAGTAATAATATAGATAATAAATATTAATCTATCTATCTTACGTTTCTATTATGGAAAAAATTGAGGGAGGCCCCAGCCAGATTACATCTATTTTTAAATGTGGATGTGATAAACATTTAAGGGTTAAATGTAATAATCATGCATACCTACTTAAATGATTTTCTACTTTTACTACATTTCTTCAGAATGACTCCTACTAAAATGACATTTTGCACCTGACTCTATTTATATTTTAGAACCGATTACCACTTGTATCATTGTTCTGATTCAATCCTAGTCCTCAGTGTCAGTCCATAAGTAAAATAGTGTTGTGTATAAGACCAATATTGGAATTTGGAAGGTAAAATATCCTTGTCCTACTCCACCAATACAGAGACAAGAAGTTGGGCATATGCACAACTAAGCCATGAGCTGTATGAATGGGTATTGCATAGTTAGGGTTTTGTGAGCTGCAAAGAGTGTCCCATAAAGATTTTTCAGGTAATTGATCCACATTATTCATTGCCTTCAGCTCTGTTTCCCCCCTTTCTTCCTGTCCTTACCTCTTCTGCTGCAGAACTGCAGAGGTTCTGCTGTTTTTTAAATGAGAGGATTTGGACTTTTAGTTTCAATAAGAATGAAAAGCAGTGAGGAAAAGCTAGTGAAGTTATTGTGACGTATATCAGTTTACATATTTAAATATAGTGCAGACAGTAATGTTTCTAGTTTGTGATAAACACATGAAATTCTGTTTCCATTTTGCAGGTAATAAAGTAATCTGTTAGTCAAAGTGCACAGTGCAAGAGGTGAAAATCATTAATAAGATTGTTTTTAGGGGTGCACTGATAAAGATTTTCTTGGCCGATATGACTAGCCAATTATTAACCAGCCATGTCAGCTGATACTGATCCGATAACTGATTTATAGGAATGCATCCTGGCAGCTTGGAGACCAGTGTCTGTCCAGAAAGTCTGTGGGGGTGAAGGGGTGTGGGGCAGGGACAGGATGTTGTGGGGGGGGCAGAGATCAAGGCCCCCACAGTGAGGGAGGGAGTGGGGCAGGAGCTGCTTGCCAGGATGCTAAATGCTACCCCAAGAGTGGGATGGAGCCATGGATGGCTCATCTGGGAGGGCATGATGGTGGGGGGTGGCTCCTTGCCACTGTGCACACCCCTGTGGGAGTCATGTGCTCTTTGGATTTGTGCGCAGGGCAAGGGCAGGCAGCCTGCTGCAGGCTCAGGGCCAGAGCCTATGCTGGCATTTTCCTGGCAGTGGGGCTGGGCCGGGCCTGCACTTGGGATGGCCAGCAATGGTGCTGGGACAGGTGGCTATGGGGAATCTTGGGGTAGCTATAGCCCACCCCATAGCAACTCCTCCCAGCACTGCCACTCCTCACCCTGCCCCCTCTGAGCACAGCCCCGGCCCATCCCCCCTGCTCAGAAGAGGCTGGCACAGCCTCTGGCCCCGAGCCTGCAGTGGGCAGCCTGTCCTTGCCCCGCACACAGATACACGGGGGCACATACCACCTGTGGCTCTGTCTCATTCTCGGAGGGGTTGCATTCACCGCCCTGGCTGGGCAGCAACTGTCCCACCACTCCCTCCCTCACCATGAGGCCCTAGATTTGTTCCCCATGCCCCTTCCCCCCACTCCCACAGACTTACTGGCTGGATGCTGTTCTCCAAACTGCCAGGCTGCATTCCTGGCCGTGTGCATGCTGTAGCTGTGCACATACACACAGCATTTATTGGTGACATTATTGGCTATACCAGCCCAAAAAACCCAATTGCTGATAATGTTAATTTTCCTTTTATCAGTGCTGATCCAATATGCAACCGATATATTAGTGTACCTTGAGGTGTTTTATGTCTGGTTTTAAATAGAAATCTTGGTAAATTCCTGTCTGTTCACCTATATCTTTGCTTTCTCGCCAAGCTAAATTAGTGTTGTCCATTCTTTTCCTTGTTTCTACACGTGAAAAAACATATGTTGGTAAATTACCCAGGCAATGTGAATTACAGTATTTAGAACAGATAATGAAATAAATTGTAAAAGAAAAATTTTTAGAAAAGGACCGAATGCAGGTTACCATTTTCTGTCTACATGGTTTTTCACTGTTGCATCACGGTACCACTAAGACCCAAAATATGTTTTTGACTCTGCAACCAAGTTTTCAACACTAAAACCAGAATATATGTATGCTAGAGTGTGTTGTTATTGTTGTTTCATGTACAAGAACTTCCACTGGACAAAGGTCAATGGCTGTGTGGGGGTATAATTTCTACAATAGGTTTCTTTAGGCCAAGCTCAGAAGTTCTGATAGAGAGGTGCAGTAATCTTGCATCACAGAAGACAGTTTTTGCCTACACTAAAACAGCTTGAAAGAGACAGGAGATATTTACAGCTTTACCCTTGCATGGTGTATCCAGCTGGGTCAGAATTGCCTCCCTTAGGGCGCACAGAATCAGTGTGCTGTGTAGAAGTCCTTATCACATGGGCAACTGGTGCCTCCCGAGTCTGGGGAGGCACCTGCAGGCGCCACCGACAGGGACAGAGTTAGCAAGCTCCTGCAGGTGCTGCCAGCAGCAGTGGTGGCAGCCCTGTCGGGGGGGGGCCACGTACCCCTCTTACGCATTACCTATGCCTTATCACATCTTTTTTTCAAGTCTGACAAGTCCTTACAGATGATCATAAACTTTTAATGAATGTTTCCCCCAGCCAAATAAATAAATCGTACATTGATACTCCTTTGCTACTGATGAGTCTGAATTACTTTCTGCACCTCTCTGAGTCCAATGTCCCAACAAAACCTCAGTTTATGCATCTGTTACTAGTGAAGTGATATTAAAATGTTCTTTTTTTTTCAAGATTTGGGAATGAGCATGTTTAAAAGCTGAAGCTATTCCTGGTATTCTGGTAGTGTTTGGTTTTGGTTGCTGTAAACTCCTTTTCTAGTTGAAGAAATACAGTGAATGGAGAAGAAATGTAGAAAGTGTTTGAGAGAGAAATAAATGTTCTGATTATTTGATAATGCTTTTCAAACCTGAGGTTGAGCTTCAATAAGTGCATTGTAGGTGGGCAAGCTCGTTGTCACTTAGGCATTATGGTACATAGAAGGTGCTTAAGGTCATTTTTATGCACATTTCACACCCTGAACTCCCAAGTACTTGTGTAATTCCCAGTTGGTTTGTGTTTGGAGGGAAGGGATGTCTTGTGGTTATAATACCCGGGTCTGTCTTTCAGCTGAAAAAAAAATCAACCTTTCACACAGAAGGTTTTTGAGTCTGTGTAGTTTAGAGACCTATTGATAAACTTGACAGATTTATTCATGAACATATCATCACTAAAAGAAACCTTACATGGGGCTTTAATTACACAGTCAAAATGTACCAGGTGCCCAAGTTGAACAATAAAGAAATTCAATGCCAGCAAATGCAGCCCTCCAAGAAAGATGGGGGAAATTTGGATCTTACTTTCATATCAAAAAGTAAATCATTCTGCATTATGTTCTATGATAAACGGCTTTCTAAAACTTCAGAAATAAGTCTTTCATTCAAGGTTACTAAAAACAGCTGGATTTTGAGGAACAGGTGCTACTGGTTTCATATATAAATATATGAATGTTTTTCTTATATGTAAAACATGGCTTTATATTGATCATGGTGTGAGCAGTGGCAGTGGTTTACAACTCTGTACATAGACAGTGTTTGATAACAGAATCCTCCCTGAAGGTAACACAACTGCTTTTTAATTCTTGATATTAAATGCGCTTCCTGATAAAGCATGAAATCATATACTGTCATTTTGTGGGACTGTGAAAAAATAGTCGTCTCATAAACCATAGATGATGGGGGATTCATTTTTATCTTGGTTCTATAGGTCCCTCACTATGAGTTAGACAATGGCAAGTAATCATTTTAGGCCATAAAACTTGTTTACATGTCATTTCTGTACCATATACATCTGCTACTGGGTGACCTGGGTCCAGCAGTGAATGTCCAGGTGTTAACTTTTATAGCACTTAAGTGGTTTATTGCTTTACCAGTTATGTACCTTTCTCCATGGGTCATTTTTCTGATGTTTTACTTTTATTTATTTATGTTTAAATCAGGTGATCTAGGAGACTTGCTTTAGGATGGTAAAAATGTTGTGCCCCTAGTTGTAGAAGGTCTCAGTTAAGTGGTAATATTGTATAAATATATGACTGGGGCTAATACTGTAAGTTCAATAGGGTTTTTTCCCCTGAGTTTCTCTGTGACTCTTATTGAAAGTCCAGTGTCTAGGGGCCAGATTCTAATTGACCTCTAAGGGACCTCAGAGCTGATCACTGAGTCAACTGCCTAAGCCCTGTGTGTGCATGCACACTCGCTCGCTAGCTCTCCTTCCCCTCTCGCTCCCCCCACTGCACCCCCACCCTGCTGACTTTGTGGCTCCCAGCAGCCCTGGTGGCAGGGCAAGGCAGGATGGTGGGGAGACCCATGGCTGGTCTCTATCCTCTGTGCATAAAGGCTGGACCCAGATGGGAGCAGCCCCTTCTCTTCGCCATCAGCAGCTGCCCAGGGCTGTCACGCACAGCCTAGGCCGCAGCAGCAGCTGTAGCAGGAAGGCACAAAAGTGCTGGCAGTAGGTAGCCTCCCAACCTGCCCTGCCCCAGCTGATCCCTGCCCCAGGCAGGAGGAGCAGTGCCCAGCCCCCGCCCCCGCCTCCAGCCTCTGTTCAGCGGGAGTTGGGCCTGGCACTGAGAGTGGCAGCAGCCTCTACCTCTGCCTTCAGCAGCCAAATCCAGGACTTTGGCTTCAATCTACATGACCTGGTATTGCAGTGCTTCCAGGACCGCTGCAAAAAAAACGGGGGGGAAAAAAAACAAAAAACCAACCAGCTGGGACACCACGGCAGCTGACAAAATCCAGGGCTGTCCTGGCCAGTCCAGGACGTATGTTCACCCTAAGTATAGGAAAGCATTTCCCCTGTGGGTAGGTTGTACCTTCAGGAACTTTTGATAGGAATTCTAGCACCTTTCTCTAGGACTCGTAGTTATTACTGTTGGGCCTGCTCTACAGGGTGCAGGTATCATGCAATTCACTGGCTAATTGTGCAATTACCTTGAGACCAGCTACACATGCACAATAGCCATAAAAAGCTCCAACCAGCTATAAAATTAGACCCCAGAAATGTGTACTAACTTTATAGGTGGTTGCTATCAAGCTTTAATCTGCACATTTAGCAGGGTCTCTCCTGCATCTGGGAGCCTTGTCAGCTTACAGGGCTCCCAGTCCCCAGGGCTGCTGTGACCCCCCCAAAGCTTGGGCTGTGTGAAACCCCTTGGGGCACACAGGGGGCTCATGGTCTCAGTTGTGTCTCACCCACAGCCAGAACCTAGAGTCCTGCCCCTGACAAGGCTCTGGGTCTCAGCTGCACCTTACTAGCATGGTGGGTTGTGGGGTTTCTGAGTCCGAGCTGTGCACGAGGCACAGCCAGAACCCAAAGCCCATCAGCTGTGGGGACTCTCCCTCCTGGCTGTGCATAGCCCTTGCGACTGGGAGCCCTCTCAGCAAAGGGGGCTCCCAGCCATGGGTGCTTGCTTGCTTGCAGATGCAGGAGGAGCCTAGGATCTGGCTCCCCCTACACCAGCAAGAAGGATCTAATGTGTGACTGTGGATCATGTGTTAGATCCAATCACGACTTTACCTGCATGTGTAGAGGGGGCCTTGCAGACTGAATCACTGGTGTGATCTGGTATAGCAAATCAAACATGCAATTTGAATCCCAATGTCAGTCTGATACTATGTATATAAAAATACATATACTGTATTTTGTTATCTAAGGGAGCCTTTGAGTGATGCATATACCCAGGTCTGATAGCTCTGCTGAAATCCTGCTACTGTGTGTATGGGAGCAAGAAAATATAATGAGAACCATACATAGTAAATTGAACATTTTATTAAATTTAATCACAAAACTGATACTGAACAGTAACTGGATAGGGCAAACTTTTGTACGTATGTTTTGAAACTTAACTGTTTAATACATGTTGTTTTTAAGTATATTTTACAGAAAGTTGAGTTATGACACAGTCATTTCCAAGCTGGCTTGGAGTAAACTGATAAATGTTAACTTTTAACCAGTGGTGTGATACAAAAACATTCAACTAAAAATCAAGAAATACAATCAGAACAAGTTACTTCAGACAGTTAAACATGGTTTTGTAGGGGAGGGTTGTGGATATTAAAGCTATGAAATCTAATCTATCCAACACCTGCTAGGTTTTAGCACAGTGAACTTATATCTCTTTCAGTGCAGCCAATGCTGCAGCAGGATGTAATGAGCAGTGCAGCCACGTCACGCTTTTCTGCCATGGGCATTTGCCTGACAACTGTTAAGTCTCTTTCAGACTCAGTTTTGGTGTTAGGAATTTCTTCATTTAGGGATTCTGATTCCTGATCTCTGTATCCCAAGGATTCTGGATAATTATTGCTTCCATGCGCCAAATGGAGGTATTTTTCTGTTGCATAAAAATGAGAAACAAATTACATTTGGAGATATGGGATTTTTCATAAGTCAGCTGTAATGGAAAAAGACTAGGGAGAAAAATAACCCTGAAGTCATATCAGTCTTCGTGTCATTGTGCATATTTGTTACGATATGAAAGATTAAGATGTACTTAATCACAGAGCACTGAAAACAGATTCCACTGATATCCCATTTTCCAGTTTTGTTGTGAAAATCTTTGTGAGTACAACAAATGTGTTTATCTACAAGGGCGGTTGCCTGGCTGGCCACGACTGATATGCTTATTGCACGTTTGCTTCGAAGCATAAAAATAGTGAAGCTTTGTCTGACAAATATAGTTAAAATCTATCTGCCACACTAGCACATGATGCATTCCTCCCTGAAATCCATGTCAGGTGTATAAGAAGCAAGGATGCATCTGTGGTATGTTTTATTGGACTAATTGCATAGTTGAGACTGCCCTTCCTCAGGTTTCATGTCTTGTATATAGACATGAATAATTTCAAGCTTCCCAGTTGTTTCAGGCACTAAAATTATATCATCTTACAGCAAATTATACTTCCCAGCTGTTCATAATTCAAGTGCATTTTAAAGTTCTCAGTACAATTTGCTGTTTTCTCATTATCAAAGTATAAAAGCATCCACTCCTTGCTTAGTGATGTTTCCCATTTAGCAAGTGCTCTAATAAGTGGGCTTTCAGAAATATTTCTGGACACATTCTTTTTTCTCCACATGTAGTCACACGCTAGCTTTTGATAGTGTATCACCTTTATAGAAAGTGGATGCTTTAGACTGGAAAAAGAAAGAATGGTTTTGGTTTCTCCTAGAACAAAACACATTTATTTTATCCTTCCTAAATAAGATTCCAAACTTGTTAAGTACAAATCTCTAGTAGAGCCGATCATACTAATTAGACTTGTATACTTATTCTTGACTTGTCTGACTTTGCCTGTTTTCTGACTGATAAAATAGCCATACATAAGACATATAATTACATATTACATGTTGTTAATATATAGTGTTCAGGTGACATGCAAAAATATTGTGAATAAATTATGTTATAAATAAAAATACTTTAATGTGAAACCTTGGGAAAAAGTCATTTCCCATTGAAGATGATGGCAAAACTTCTATTGGTTTCAGTACGGCCAGCATTTTGCTGTTGGCTTTAAAACCAGGATTGAGATGTTCAATCTGATCAAGTCCCCAAAGCTGGCTTTGAAAATCTCAACCTAGATGTCTTTTATTTAAGAAGATAAAAACATAAGCATAATATCCTACAGGAAAACACAGATGTAGGTTGTGCCATTGCATTGTTTGAATAAAATGAATCTCACAATTCAACTTTGAAAAGTGACTTTTTAAAAGAGAAAATACACTTAGAGCCACATTCTTACATGCAAGCAAGTGATAAGTCCCTCCCTCCCATCACTGAATTCAGTATATGAAGAGAGAAATAAGCCCACTGTAAAAAAAAACAAAAAAAAAACAACAACACATTACAA
The DNA here is from genome assembly GCF_052110815.1 of Crocodylus siamensis. Lineage (NCBI taxonomy): Eukaryota > Metazoa > Chordata > Crocodylia > Crocodylidae > Crocodylus > Crocodylus siamensis. The sequence continues at coordinate 17,757,784 of NC_143399.1, forward strand.
AATCAGTATTACCAGATAGATGTGGATAGTCACTCAGATGCCTTTTCCATCGGGATCCTCCACAAGTGAAGACAACTGCTCTTACAAAGTCTCTCCCGCAAAGTTTCATAAAACTCCCTTCACCTTTTACTTCAGAGACAGCAACCAGGGCAAAAAATAAAACCAGAGCCAGTATTGTGCCCTTCATGTTGCTGAAATAGCGCTTGTTTGGTTCAGATTTCAGTCAGGAAGGAAGAGGACCAGCAAAGGCAAGAGTTAAGGATTCTGTTGAATCCACCCAATTTATACAAAAGGTGCATTCACTCAGTTGGACAAGGGCTTATTTTGATGACGCTTTAATGTTTGTCAAGTGCCTGAGTTAATCATTTGTTTCTGGTAACACTTCAAGTGCCTTCGACTTCCACTTGGATTCGGGTCAGTTATTAGTACTGCTTAACAATAGAAACCTGTACAGTAACATAGCATATTTATAAAGAGAGTCATAGATCCATATTGCTAATGTGTGCATTCTGGAAAAGTGAATGGGCATTTATTGCATGTGTTGCATACAATGAGTTACGTCTCTGCATCTGTGCTGGGTTTTGACCATAGGGAAGCTCAGTCTACAGCAACCTGTTGAACAGCTGTGCCCCTTACTGCAATTTAAACAGACACCTAGTCATTTCTCTCATACTTTAAATCCTAAGCTATAAAATGAGGTAGCTTCTTTCCTGCTTACTTAACCAGACAGCTGTTCATCATATGCATTTTCTTCCACTGCTGTCATTTCATGTAATTTGGCAATCCAGCATCTAAGGCAGCGGTTTGCAACCTTTTTGGATTCAGGGCACCCCTCCATAACTTTTTTTGTATTTGGTGGCTCCCCAGCTGAGAACCACTGTTGTGCTGTCTCAGCTGTCCTATCTTGCATGCCCATGCTTCCAGGGGGAGCCTGCAGAGTCGAACTGAGAAGGGCTGTGGCAGACAGGATGTTCCTACTTGCTTTGTATTTACCAGCTAACCCTGATGCAGGTAGAAACACAGGCACTTGTTGTATCCGTTCCTGATCTGGCTCAACGGACGGCACATGGACCTGTTTCACCCAGTGGCAGCAACAGTGGTGCCCATGCCTCAGCTCCCCAGGGTGCCACAGCATTCCAGTCGCAAACCAGAGGTCTAAGCAGAGGAGTCGAGTTCATTCAGCCCGAGGGCCGGATGAGCATTCCTGAGCTGGTGTGTGGGCCAGACCAGGGCTGACCGTCTGTGGAACATCTTGTGCTGCTGCAGCTCCATACACCATGTAAAGCATAGGCCAGCCCCTGGGCTCACTGTGCACCAGTGCCATAGCAAGTTGGGAGCAAGCAGGATGAAGCCCCTGGGCACCAAGGCAAAGAGGTGCCAACAGGTGCTGCCCAGCCAGGGTGGGGCACAGGATGGGTCCATGAGCCGCTCATACGGGGGGGGCACCAGGATGCAGGGAGGGCAGCTGCTGCTGCTGCATGCACTCCTGGGTGTGCCCCCCAGATCTGCGCAGGGCAAGGGTGGTCTGCCACTGCAGGCTTGCTCCAGGTGCCAAACTTCCTTGCTACGGCACCACTGTGCACACACGCCTTGGGGCCGGAGGAGGGCGCATGCTGCCTGCAGTGTGCAGGTTGGACCCAGTGCTACACATGACATACCAGGTCCAGGGCATGGGCTGCATGCAGTGTCCCAAATCAGTCCCGAGCTACCTGCAGCACATGGTGCTCAGGGTTCAGCCTGTGTGCTGCAGGCAGTGCACAGGGCTAGGGCTAGCTCATGGGATTGATTCAATGACCCGCAGGCTAGATCCAGCCCACAGGCTGTATGTTTGACACACCTGGTCTAAAAGTACTGGCCAGATTTTCGAACTTGGACACCACGAGAATTACGTATGCTGTGTGCACACAAGTATGTGCTTAGTAAATTAGTCACTTAACTCTTGTTTTGTGGTAGAGATGCAAGGATCAAACAACTGTGATTATTTTACAATGTTAAAGCAATGGGATAAAATCCATTTAGAGAGACCCTTCAGCACTGTAAACATTTATTTCACTGTTGAAGGAAATAATGAGCAACTTAGCGTCTTCACTGGGTTTTTGGTTGTAGCCGTGTTGGTCTAAGGACATAGACAGGCAGGTTCTTTAAGTAGATGTGATATTTTTTATTAGACCAACTGAGTAGTTGGGAAAAAGCTCTTGGCAAGCTTTCGGGTGCAGTCACCTTTCTTCAGGCATAGGGAGTCTCAGTATGCCTGAAGAAAGGTGACTGCACCCAAAAGCTTGCCAAGAGCTTTTTTCCAACTCCTTAGCCCCTTCACTGCTCTCTTATAAGGCACATGCAAGTCTAGGTATACATTTTGGAGTAGGCATTTGCATACATTGAAACAGATAAAGTCATGGTTGCAACTTCATGTGATTAATTTTGAAAATTTGACCCTAGAGATGGAAGGTCTCAAAAAGAAACTTTAAGTTTAAAACACCACAGAATATGGAGGAAAATGAATTATTTCCATATTAAAGAACTACAGAACAGATACAGGTTACTGTCTTAGCAAATCTTCCCTTTTGGTTACATCTGAAAAAGAGAGGTTCATTTAAAAGAAAGGAGTGGAGAAGCTTTGTAAAAATACTGAGTATGTTTTCACTATGTTCTGTGAAGAGAGGTTAAAAATGTATTACACTTTACAATGTTCTTCAGCTACATAATTTTGCTGGTATGTCACTGCTTTGCTGGTCCTGCCTACAGGTTGCTAAAACATGTTTTTCCAGTAGGATATGCTTAAGAAGATTGCCAGCATTAGGACAATTGTGAGGTCAGAAATTCACTATTTAGAAATAAACAACAAGAAATTCTTGGAGATGTTTATCTTATCATGTCCTAGCACCACACACGTTTCCCAGCACTACAGTAGTAAACTTTTAATAGCTTACTGATGTGCAGAGTGAGTTACGTCTTGTGGCTTGATGGAAAGGTCATTTTTCAGTAGGGGAACCAACTAAGTAAATAGATGTCACCATTGATGAATATATATGATGCTTTTTGGCGAGAATTTCAATAGTAATTAACAAGTGATTCATCTTAACGGATGTCTTCCTTAAAAATGTACATAAGTTCATTTTATGTCATGGGCCAAGTTTGCAGATTCACAACATGTGTGAAATGCAAGAGGAAATGAATGTTAAATGATTCATTAAATCATGATGAATTGATCTATAAATCTGAAGATGTGTTTAAACACTGAACATTTACCGTTACGCAAATAAGACAGATTAAATGTTATGTGCCTTTAAAATATAAGGCCCACTGCATAACAACATTCAAGAACAGAACAGATACTGTATTCATCACTTAGGAGGCATAACTTTTTACTGCAAGGCTTTGATTATATTTTTCCTGTGATAAGAGATGGTGCTTTTTCAAACTGTTCAGATAATGGGCTAGAATTTGGAACAGCATTATTTGTTAGTCTCATGAGGGGATAGTGTGTTTTCATAGATAACCATCCTCCAATTTCCTTTAAGATATAGGTTGTGCTCATATAAAGATCTTCAATTGTGGTATCATGATTCAATAGAGTTGACAGTACCAGACTATAGTGTATATATCATACATGGAATCTATGTTGAAAACTGGTAAGGGTTGACAAAGTTGATGTCCACTGCTGAATGACTTGGGGCATTGTGCAGCTGCAGTAGCAACATTTGCAGGATGTTCAGAGTTTACTTACAATTCCCTCCTCTTAAACTGTCACAGAGATACAATGTTCTAGAAAAGATCATCGTATAACCATTAAACTTCCTGGGGGAGAGAAGATCCTCATATTTCTGAATACCCCCATATTTCTGAAGTCTGGTATAGCTAAATTTGAAGTTGGTGGGGGGATAAATGTTTCTTTGAACTAGTTTTTTCTTAAACTAAGCAACAAATGCTTTTTTAGCATAATGCTTAATATGATGATATTATTAGTTTTGGAGGTATTGGTTATAGCCATGTTGATCTAAGGACATAGACAGACAAGATTCTTTGGGTAAATGTGATATCTTTGATTAGAACAACGAAATAGTTGGAAAAATTGTTCTATGCAAGCTTTTGGATGCACCCTTCTTTAGGCATAGGGAGAGTCCGCTGGTGTTTGTGTGCTCTTCTTGGAAGCCAATATGCAAAATTCAGGTCTGAAAATGCAAACACATGGCAGTGAAGATCAGAGGGGATGTGAGACAATATGTGCAAGACAGTTTGGGGGAAGCTGAATTGAATGTTGACCTAGTGATAGAATGTAGCTGGTAAAATGTAGAGAGGTTACAGGGATGATCTGATGCCATGCAGATTATAACTGCCATAAATCCAATGTCTGTATTTAATCCATGATTTTTTGTATCCAGTAGATGTATGAAGTGCAGTTTGTAGGCTTGTCTATGAAAGGTGTTTTGCAAATTTTGGAGACCTGGTGGGACTCTACCCATGACTGGACTACGGGTATAGATGGCTATACCCTGTACAGGAGGGATCGTGTAGATAAAAGGGGCGGAGGTGTAGCTCTCTATGTTAAGGAAAGCTACACATCTCTGCAAGCTGATATTGGCAGCCTGGGTGGACGACTGGAGACCCTCTGGGTTAAAATCTGTGGGGAACACGGGACAGGGGACACAACGGTGGGAGTCTACTATAGACCTCCCACCCAAAGTCAAGAGCTTGACCAGGAGTTTGCCTGGGAACTGGCTGAGGCCGCATGCTCTAGGACCATGGTTGCCATGGGTGACTTCAATTACCCGGACATCTCGTTGGAGGATCACTCAGCAAAATCTGAGCGATCACAAAGCTTCCTCTTGTGCATGGATGATCTCTACCTGACTCAAGAAGTCAATGGGCCAACAAGAGGTAAAGCGCTGCTTGACCTGGTACTAGCTACTGGGGATGACCTAATCGGTGACCTAGTGATCGATGGGAAGCTGGGTGACAGCGACCATGAGCTGATCACCTTCACCGTCTGCCGTAAAGCTGGCAAGTCAGTCAGCAACACGGAAGTCCTTGACTTCAGGAAAGCCGACTTTGACAAGCTCAGGAGGCTTGTCAATCAGCCTCTAAGGGACCACGACCCCAGGGGCAGGGGATTTCAAGAACAGTGGTTGCTCCTCAAGGGAGTGATCCTCAATGCTCAAGCTAATGCTATCCCATCTCGAAGGAAAGGCAGCAAGAGAGAACAGAAGACCTCCTGAGGCTCAAAAGAAAGGCCTACAAAGAATGGATGATGGGCTTCACCTCCAAGGAGGATTATTCTGCACTGGTCCGGTCCTGCAGGGAGCAAACCAGGAAAGCCAAGGCTGCAACTGAACTCCAACTAGCTTCGAGCATCAAGGACAATAAAAAGTCCTTTTTCAGATATGTGGGGAGCCGGAGGAAAAACAAGGGCAACTTTGGACCCTACTGAACCAGATGGGACAACTGACAACTGACGCCCAGGAAAAAGCCAACCTATTAAATGGGTACTTTGTGTCGGTTTTTCATCAGTCCCATGGGATGCCCATGCCTGCTATGGGACAGGGAGGTCCGGGTGAGGAAGATCCCCTGCCCTCCATCAATGCTGACCTTGTGAAGGAACATCTTGAGAGGCTGGATACCTTCAAGTCAGCCGACCCTGACAATCTACACCCCAGGGTACTCAAGGAGATGGCGAGCGTCATAGCCCAGCCCCTGGCACAGATCTTTGAAAACTCCTGGTGCTCTGGTGTAGTGCCCGAAGACTGGAAGAAGGCCAATGTGGTGCCTATCTTCAAGAAAGGGAGGAAAGTGGATCCAGATAACTATAGGCCCATCAGCCTGACTTCTATCCTGGGGAAGATCTTAGAAAAGTTTATTAACGAGGCCATCCTTAATGGACTGGTAAATGCCAACATCCTAAGGGATAGTCAGCATGGGTTTGTTGCAGGTAGGTCTTGCTTGACCAATCTCATTTCCTTCTATGACCAGGTGACCTATCACCTGGACAAGGGAGAAAAGATTGATGTCATATATCTTGACTTAAAAAAAGCCTTCGCTCTGGTGTCCCATGATCACCTCTTGGTGAAACTGGCCAGTTGTGGCCTAGGGTCCACCACGATCCACTGGCTGGGAAATTGGCTCCGTGGTCGGACCCAGAGGGTAGTAACTGATGAAAGTCACTCATCGTGATGCCCTGTGACCAGTGGGGTCCCAAGGCTCTGTCCTTGGACCCATATTGTTCAACATCTTCATTAATGATGTGGACATTCGAGTCAGAAGCAGACTGGCCAAGTTCGCCGATGACACCAAACTTTGGGGCAAAGCATCCACACCAGAAGACAGGCAGGTGATCCAGGCTGACCTGGACAGGCTCAGCAAATGGGAGGATGAGAACCTGATGGTGTTTAACACCAAAAAATGCAAGGTTCTCCACCTTGTGAAGAAAAACCTGCAGCATCCTTATAGGCTCGGCAGTGCTACGCTGGCTAGCGCTACGGATAAAAGGGACTTGGGGGTCATGATTGACCACAAGATGAACATGAGCCTGCAATGCGATGCTGCAGCTACTAAAGCCACCAAAACGCTGGCTTGCATCTGTAGATGCTTCTCAAGTAAATCCCGGGATGTCATTCTCCCCTTGTACTTGGCCTTGGTGAGGCCGCAGCTGGAGTACTGCGTCCAGTTTTGGGCTCCACAATTCAAAAAGGATGTGGGGAAGTTTGAGAGAGTCCAGAGAAGAGCCACACACATGATCAGAGGTCAGGAAAACAGACCTTACAACGATAGGCTGAGAGCCATGGGGTTCTTTAGCCTGGAAAAGCGCAGGCTTAGGGGTGATCTGATGGCCACCTGTAAGTTTATCAGGGGTGGCCACCAGGATCTGGGGGAATCTTTGTTCACCAGAGTGCCCCAAGAGATGATGAGTTCAAACAGTCATAAACTATGAGACCATTTCAGGCTGGACATAAAGAAGAATTTCTTTACTGTCTGAGCCCCCAAGGTCTGGAATAGCCTGCTATCGGAGGTGGTTCAAGCACCTACATTGAACACCTTCAAGAGCAAATTGGATGCTTATCTTGCTGGGATCCTATGACCCCAGCTGACTTCCTGCCCTTTGGATGGGGCGCTGGACTCGATGATCTTCTGAGGTCCCTTCCAGCCCTAACATCTATGAAATCTATGAAATTCTCTTTGAGGATTAGAACTGGAAGATGGGAGAGAGAGTGACTTTCTTGTGAGAAATGTGCCCCTACAGGCAATTGGGTATTTTTGTCTTGGAAAGATTTTAGGTGTGCATTCATTCTGCTGCACAGATCTCTATGGTTGTTTGGTTTCTCCTGTATACTTTCCATCAGGGCATTCAGTGCACTGGATGAGAGATAATACATTTGTGGAAGCACAGGTGTAAAATCCAGGAATGGTGATGGTCCTGTTGTGAGGTTAGTTATTATGGAAGTGGTGGAGATGTGTTGGTAGGTTCTACAGTTGATGTCCCGACACAGTCTGGATCCATTTGGTGTGCTTTGGGTCATAGGAAGTTTGCTTCTGGTGATGAGTTTGGCGAGGTTTGGTGCTTGTTTAAAGGCTAGGATGGGTGGTTCTGGAAAGTTCTTAAAGAATTGTGTCTTCTTTTAGTGTGGGTTGAAATTGTTTGAGGATTTTCCATATAGGTTCAAGGGAAGGATTGTATGTCATAACTAATGATGTGCCATTTGTGGGTACTTGGCCTTGGTGAGGCCACAGCTGGAGTACTTTTCTTTTTGTATTGCAGCAGTTCTTCATGTAGTATTCAGGTGGCTCTTTCAAAAGCACAATCTATCTTTTTGGAGAAATGTCCTTGTTGAGTTAAAGCCCTTTTAAGATTGGCGAGGTATCGATCGTGGGTGTTCTCAGTGCAAATTCTGTGGTATCAGAGGGCTTGGCTGTATATTACAGCTGTCTTGGTGTTTTTAGGGTGATTGCTGGTTCTTTGAAAATATGTATGTTGGTTTGTGGGTTTCTTGTATATGGTGGCTTGTATTTTACCATTCTGGATATTGATCATAGTGTCTATAAAAGAAAATATTGGTGCTGGAATATTGAAGAGAGAGCCTGATGGAAGGGTGATGGATTGCAGGTTTATGGTCCAAATGATGAATATGCCATCTATATATGTTGGGTATAGTGTGGCTTTGATGGTGCAGTTTTTGAGGAATTCTTTTTCCACATGGCCCATAAAAAGTTTGGCATTTTGTGGGGCCATTTTGATGCCCATAGCTTTGCCCATGGTCTGGAGGAAGTGTTGGTTATTGAAAGTGAAGTTGTTGCGTGTGAGGATGAAGTGTATATGGTCAGTAACATCTTTAGGTCTGTACTCTGAGTTGTAATCTTGCTCTTGTAGATAAATCAGGCTTGGATGTCATCCTGGTGTGGATTGTGCTGGTCTGCAAACACCAGCAGGCTCTTCCTATGCCTGAAAGCTTGCAAAGAACAATTTTTCCAACTATTTAGTTTGTCTAGTAAAAGATACCACATTTACCAAAAAAACCTTGTTTGCCTGTGATATTACTAGTCCACTTCTGTCCTTCAAAATGCTTTCTAGTAATTAAATATTTCAAATGAAGTTACTTTAGTTGAAAACTTACAGCACTGAACAATTACAATTCCTATTTAGCCCTGGGGCATAAGACCCCCTTCCCCCAGATTAGCAGAGGATGCTCCCATCTTCACTATCGAACGAGAGTGAGAAGAACTCTTACTTCCTGTCAGCCTTGTCTGTGGTGAATTCTGCCCTGGAACTGAAGTTTGTAGCGGAGACTATGTGAGCACAAGAGGAGAAGCAGTTGCTGCCACCCTGACGTTGGCCTCCTAGCTCACTCTGCTGAGCGCCACCCCCCCATCACAGAAACATCGTGGACATTTCTATTCTGTCAAGTGACTGCCCTAGGAAGCGTCACAGGTCCTTGGAAGAAGACCTAAGAGGCTGGAATGGAGGCTTCCTGCCTCTAAGCCGTGGTCACGAGATCTGCAGGAGAAACCAACCATGCCCAGCACACAGGAATTTGTACTATTTATATTTTTCCCTCAGCAAAAATGGCACATTCATCTTCTAACATATGGGAGCAAATCTACGCTAAGTCATTGAGACAAAAAAAAAGATCTGTATGGCACAAACACTGCAAAATTAAACATGTATTTCCAAATGCTACCAGAAAGACCAAGCACATGCTTAGATACATGAAATGTTCTCATTGCATTAAACTAGAAGAGCATATGAGGGTAAATGTTACTGACACATGGATCCAGAAATCCTTAAGCTGGTGTGACATCACCATCTGGAAGTGTTGTACATATAGCTCTTCAGTCACCGGGAAAACAACAGACTCTTCAGTCAACTACATGTAAAAGGTATCCAACAACGACTTCAGTTATGGATAAGATGTGACCTGAATATCAACAGAAATTGACCAACCTCTCATGAGAGTAATCCATACGTCTGGTACTTCATCATTAGTCACTGTGAAAAGAGTTATCGACTGGCAACATTTAAACTATTAGGACCATCATACCAGTTCCCCAGCAGCAGCAAATATTCTGTAAGCAAACCTGTTCTACAGCCAGAATGTGTAATGCACATTTAGTGATGAAAAGAAAGATACACTGTGTCTGATAGTATTTACAGATGGATGGACAAAAGTAAAGGGGAAAGGAATAAAATATTATGATGAAACACAATCTGAAATAGTTTTTTACAGGAGCCTTGAAACAGGAGGGAACAGATGTACTACAAAGCAAAAGTTAAGTGCAAGAGAACATGCTAAATACTAGAGAAAAGAGGTAAGAAAGTATTCGCTTTACTGATCAACAGAGCCAGTAACAAACGGGGACATCCCAGTGATCAAATCTCCACATATTACTGCAGCTAGATATGTTTCCACTGTCCTAAAACTGCTGCTTAGAGATTTTCATGAAGCAGGGTACACTGAAAATATAAACCTGAGAGCAGAAGAAAGCATAAAATATTTGATAACTACTCATTATAGCAAGATTCTTTGAAAAGTAATAAAATCAAAGCACCAGGAAAGGTAAGAATAAAAGGGTAAATCTGAAATATTAGCAAAGCAAGATAGGGAAGAAGTGATGTTATTTGAAACAATATTAAACACTGTAATTCAAGAAACAGTGATAACTTAAGATCTTAAACACGTGATAGTGCTAGGTGAGGATATCTTCTGGCTTCACCTGTAGAATACCTCTGAGGATTCTGTAGCCAATTGCTTCTGCGCCGTGTGCTCAATTTACGTCCAAAATGAAGTCAGCATCTCCAGTCAGTAGACAGACCGAATTCTGACACAAACCAATGTTTTGCTGCAACCCACAAAAGTTCGAATGTAGCAATGTTACTGATAACAGTTAGGACTGTGCAAAACGGGCCCTATTTGATTTGGATTTGGCCCGAATTGGGGACAGTGATTCGATCCATTGATTTGGATCACTGTCCTTGATTTGATTTGGCCAAATCCAAATCTGAAGATTCGATGATGATTCAGTGAATCAGCAATTCAGACACAGGCACAGCTTTAAAAGTTTTTTTCCATATACCTTGAGGTGGCAGGCATGGCTTGTGATTGCTGCAGTGTTGGGGCACAGGAGTGTGTGTGTGTGTGGGGGGGCGCTCTCCAGCAGCTTGGCAGCGAACCCAGAAGTGGACTGGACTTACTTCCGGGTCTGCCGGGGGGCCTCCCCGTACCCCCCCACCCCCTGGCTCAGCGATCGGTCGCAGGGGACCCTGGGTGTCCCTCTAGACCCAGGAGGCACCAGTCACTGAGTCAGGGGGCTTCAGGGGGCCCCCCGTGTGCTTCCCAGGGGACCAGGAAGTGGAGCTTCTGGTCCACTTCCGGGTTGGCTGCCAACCGCGCTGGGGGGCCCCCCATGCTTCTGTGGGACACTATCTGCCCCAGCACCGCAGTGTTCAGAGCCCCTGCTACGTAGAGGTATGTAGAAAAAACATTTAAAGCTGTGTCTACATCCAAATCACCGAATCTGTCCAAATCAACTCGGAGGGTTCTGAATCAATTCGGAGAGATTAAAGGGTCCTCTGATTCTATTTGGATTTAGAGATTTGGCCATCGAATTGGGCCAAATCGAATCAGGGACCAAAGCTTCACACAGCACTATTGTAGTTTTTGACTGAATTAAAAACTAGCAACACATTTAGGACTAGATATTGGAAAAGTATTTTGAAACACTGCAGAGTACGGAACAGCATCAGGTATTGGATCAAGGAGTCCAATCTGGTAATTTGACAAGAATTTTAATATTGTGGGAAGGGCCTGGGGGGGCAGGGGTCTGCAGTGCTCCACTTCTGACCTTTTCTGTTGCTTATCTGCTTTGGATTCTTCCATTTTCTGCTGCATGCTAAAAAAAAAAAGTAAATGTTTGGAAATGCATACGTAAAACCAAGACACAGGATAAAATAAAAGGGTTAAATTTTTTCTAATTCATCTAAATCTTCAGTTTAATGAAGTGCATGCAGATCATAGTTCTTTACATGTTTTTGGGCCCAAACACCCTTCTTCAGGTATAGGGAGAGTCTGCTGGTATTGTGTTCTCCATAGTGAAGTAGAAGCCAATATGCAAAATGCAGGTCTGTGAAAAAGCAAAGTATTTGCTTATATCGTTAGATCAACATGGCTACAACCAACAACCCTGAAGATCATACTGAAAGTTCAAAAAAAGTAGTAGATATTTCAGAAGCAGATTCTGGTTAGAATAGTTACAAGAAAAAAGGTGTGGAAGCATTTCCAGCATTATAGTAGTAACAACACTGCTTTTCAGTTGTATTAAAATTGTTTATAGGATCACTAGTTTTGCCTACAAGCATGACATTTTACATATAAAGATAATGCAGTATTGAAGTGTGGTGTTTATGATAAGGTCCGGATATATGCCTATGTTTACTGTTGGTCCTTAATATTGCACTGTGCTAACAGCATTTTAATTAATATAATGTATAATATATATATGATATAAGTATGTATTCAATTATATAAATATGTAATTTAATTATATAATTAAGACTTCTCTATAGAATAAAGAAATATCCTTTATTCTTTATATCATCTCATATATAATTCTACAATGAATATAGAATTATATAATAATATTAAAACAGGACAGGAAGGAATATCAGGAGGTCATCTAATCTAATTCCTTGCTCAAGGAAAGACCATTCATCCCAGGCAAGTGTTTGTCTAACCTAAACTTAAAAACGTTCAATGATATAGATTGCACAACTTTCCCAGGTACTGTGCTCCAGTGCTTGACCACCCTCATAGTTTGAAAGGTCTTCTTAATATCTGATCTGAATTTCTTTTATTGCTAGGCAAGATCCTTACTTCTTGTCCTGGTCCCACTGGGCACAGAGAAGAGTTGATCTGTGATTTTGTTGCTCTCCCCTGGACTCTTTCCAATTTCCCATTTCTTTCTTGAACTATGGTCTCCAAAACTGGACATTGTGATTCCCTAGTGCTGCAAAAAGTGAAATAATTACCTCCCATTATTTAAATATAACAGTCTTATTAATACATTCCAGTAAGGATTGTTTTTTCAGCACTAATACCACACTACTGATTCATTTAGCTTTCCATAACTTCCAGTTTCTTTTCAGCAGTAGTGCAGCTTAGCCAGTCACTCCATGGTCTATATTTGTGCATTTGATTGTTCCATCTTAAGAGCAGGATTGGCACTTACTGAATTTCTTCTATTTGAGACCATTTTTCTACTTTAGCAAGGTCATTCTGAATCCCAATTCTGATAGTCCTGGCTATGCCACCCAGCTTGGTGCCATCCATCAAGGTAGTGCTCCAGTTCCATCCTCCCAGTCATTAATGAAAATATTAAAGAGTACTGGGCCTGGGTGTGACGGACCATGTCACAGAGTTTTGTGATATTTCTATTTTAAATATGTTCATTGTAATATTGTGCGTTTCGGCTTCTCTTTAAGAAGTGGAAGAAAGGAAACAGGGAAGAAAGGGTTAATGGCAGCTGTGGGATAAATACTGCCCACAGGCCAGATCCATTCCACTAAGGGAATTTAACTGACCCAGGTGTAGAGGCAGCCTGGGCCATGGCACATGGTGCTGGTTCCACTGCCCCCAGGTGCATGGCAGGTCAGGGGTGGTCCAGCAGCTGGACCCCACTTCCCAGCAGCCCCGGCAGGAGTTCCTTCTGGCTGCCACCCATAGGTGGTGGAAGTGGGGGGGGTTAACGGAGCTTAGCCCCCACTCAACGCAGGGCAGCAGTAGGGCCACAAGACAGCCTGGTTGAGGGCTTCCGGTGGGGAGGGAGTGGCGCATTCCCCTCCCCTAGCCCCAGCAACGGTGGGGAGGGAGTGGGGCTAGGGGAGGGGAAGGCGCTGCACAGATGGGGCATGGGATAGAGCCATGAGCAGATCATCCAGGGGCTGCAGGTCTTGCTGCTATGTGCACCCTGGGGGGCATGGGGGCATGTGCCTGCAGATCTGCATGGGCAGGACAGGTTGCCACTGTGGGCTGGGGCCAGGGCTGCGCTAGACTCTTCTGACTCGGGGCAGGGTGGGCACTGGGGGCTCTGTCCCCCCCGGCCTAGTGGTGCAACCGAGGCCGGCTTCACTCTGGCTCCCCCCAGGCAGCGCAGGGCTGCGAATGGGGCCGGTGCATGGGGGCAGCCAGGGCCAGTGCGGGCCTGAGGGGTGCTGGATTTGTTGGTGCGGGAGGTGCTGGTGTCAGGCAATGACTCCAGGCACAGGGAAGCAGTGGCCACACGAGCGCAGTGGTACCCAGCCCTGATCCCAATCCTGGGCCCAGCTCTGCTCTGCTCTCTCCCGAATCCTTGCCTAGTCCCAGCCCCATTCCCTTGCCCTTCTGCCCCTTCCCCCACACTTTCCTGCTGGGGGCGGGGCATGTGCGTGCATGCATGTGTGCTCAGCCTCACCCCCCACCCAAAAAAAAAAAAATTCTCTCTCTGCCTATGCTGCTACCACTAGTTTCTCCACCATCACTGGACCCAGGCCCGCTGCCTGGGCAACCCTGGCCCATCTGCCCTGCATTCACTGCTGGGGGTGCTGGATGGAGTGGGTGGGCAGGGTCTCTGTGGGCAGGGCACAGGCAGCTGGGACAGGGCCACAGGCAGGTGGGGAGCCACGTCCAGGAGTGGGATGGGTGGGCGGAGGCCAGGGCCAGGATTGCTGGATGGCGACTGTGGGGCCAGGACCCAGGGCAATCATAATCCATTCCCTGCACCACCCGACCTGCGATGGGGATCACAGCTCTGCCCCAGGGCCCAGTCTTGCGATGTCACTGCCTTGTAATCCCAGCCCTGGGCCCCACCCACTGGTCCCACTCCCAGGTGCTGCTCTCTGCCCGCCCGCAGCTCCATGCCATCCACCCAGACAAGTGTGCCCTGCCTGGGATAGCGGGGCTGGTCTCCATGGAGACCCTGCCCTCCCGCTCCGTCCCTCTGCAATGGGTGTGGGGTAGATGGGCCCAGGCCAGACAAAATCAATTGTCCCGCTCCCCGCTCCACTGTCAGGCCAGGTCAGCACCTCCCCACCTCCAGCCCACAACAGCTCTCCCAAATCCTCCAGTTAAAATAATCGTGCAGCCCTAGTTAATGGGGTCCTTGTTAAGTACTAGAGCTGCAGACCTGGGGGACAAGACAAGACAAGACAAGACAAGGATTTTTAGCATCAACAGAGACTGAATAACTTTGTTGACACATTAACAAGGTGGGATGAGAGGCGACACTCAGGAGGCTTCCAGATAAGCATGACAATTAACAGAGCAGGAAGGAAACAGCATGACGACCTGAAATCAGGAGACAGGCTGAAGAAAGAGACCAGCCAAGCTATTTTGGGGCAAACCGTAGACAGCTAAGTGGCTTGGGCTCTCAGAGCTATGCGGGCTGGAGTGGGGACAGAAGAACTGCTCAACACTGGAGGGGGGCGAGAACGTCTGTCCCAGTGGCCTTTCTCCGATAAATCCCTGTACTAAAGAAGAGCCAGCTGTTTTGCTGCTTGGAACGTCGGGCTACAACTCTCACTTACCAAGAGGTAAAGTGTCTTTCTCTCTCGAACTGACCTGGAAATTAGTTTCCCTAAGGCAAGGCAACAAAAAAACCTCATGGAGGTTCAAGGACCAAAAGATCAGGGCATCAGGGTGGGAAGGAGGCAGGGCTCCCCCCTAACCTAGTAGCCAACCCAGAGTAGGCTTCAGGGCACACTCTCAGAGAGACCAGACAAGGCCAGAGACGTTCCAAGCATGCACCCACCACCAGGACACCTGCTGGGGAACTCCACTTCATATCCCCTCCCCGTCTGACAGTGAGCCAGTGATGACCACTCTTGATTATCTAACCAGGTAAGCACCTGCCTTTTCATCTAGACCAGTGGTTCTCAACGTGTTTGCCATAGTGGGCCACACCTGCAGCTCTCAATGTGTTATATGGGCCGCACCCACACAACTTACTTCCTGTGTATCCATTTTAAAATGTTTTGTATTTGTTCTCTGACAGTAATGCAAGACAAATCAATATTCTGTAATACTTCTCATTTCTACACTGTCACACATCTTTACTTCTTTTTGTTTAACAGGATGTCACATTGGCTATGGCAGTGTGCTGATTGGGTCACATGCAGCCCACAGGTTACAGGTTGAGAACCACTGATCTAGACTACACTTCCTTAGTTTGCTCATGACAGTACTGTGGGAAATGATGTAAAAATTCTTGCTAAAGTTGAGGTATATCATCTCTAATGTTTTCCCTCCACTGATAAAACTAGTCACCTAGTTATGGAAGAAAATTGGGTTGAGATACTTATAGTCCATGTTTTTCCTTTAAAAACTTGAGTTTCTTTTTTGTCTGCATAGTAACTTTATTTAATACTCTTTCTGAGCCCTTCAGATATAACCTGAACTTTTGTTTTCAAGCCAACCATATGGATGCTTTCCATTTTCAACATTTTAACAGGCCAACATGCAAATCCTACCCCCCCTCGCCAAAACAAAACAATCCAAAACACAACACTTGCGTGGTATAGGTCAAGTCTATGTGGTAGACTGCCTGGGTCTAACAGCTGTGTTCAAGCATGCCACACTCCTCCATGTACCCTGCCCCCCAGACTGGAAATTACATAGGTGTATCTGTGCAAGGCTAAGGGCAAGCCTAATTAGGATAGGAGCAGGCTTACTGGCATTGTCACTCAGCAGTGCTATAATCAGCATGGTAGGTTTATCATGTAGATACAGCTTTTGGTGTAGCTTCATCTTTACTACCGGAAGTCATGGCGCACAGAAGTAAAAACAACCTATTTCATTAATTCATGAACATACCTAATAGTGTAAAGTTGTACTTTCTTTTATACTTTCTACTAAATTATACATATTTTTAATTTTGAAAGAAGTAAAGAAGAATTTTATTGACTACTTTAAGCATAATGAGATATCCAATGGAACTGAAGAAAAATGAAGCAGAAGCACATCTGTACAAGCTTGGAGACATTTTATTTCAAAATCTTAATTTCCAGCCTTATGAGATTATTGCCTTTACTTGACATGGGATTTCCAAAAACTGTAGGGAACTATGAATGTGATAAGGCATTCTATTTTCCTGTGCAATAGTATAGAAGAACGTACTGGAGATTTAACCTATACTTGATTGGAATATAATGATGGGGATTTTCTGAGGAAAATTCATGGTATTACAGGATATTTCAAAAAGATTTCTAACCACTGTGAATTGACAGATACATTTTAATGACAGAAAAATCATTACCCTGTATTTTAAGTAATATTATATTTAAAGATATTTTTTCCTGATGCAAAATTAAATGGGAGGCTTTGGGATCTACAGAAACACATGCCATTATTTATGGCCTTTTCCTTTACAACCACCTGAGAGGTATCCTCAGTAGCTATTAACTAAAGCAGAGCTAATAATATCATGAAAATCTTCCCCCTGTAAAAGATAAAAAATAACATATATTGCATTATAATTGTGTTTTTAATGAATGAAATGCTCTAAAAAGCCCCATTTACAAACTTATATATGTGATGTCTATTATCTACATGATGGACATCGAAATAAAGAGAAAAAATAGCTAAGTTAATACGGTATTGGCTGTGTCCTTTTAGATTTTACTGTTACCTAAAGAGCACCTTTCAGGAATAACTGAAATAGGATTTCAGGACAGGTAGGACTGTGTGGAATGCATTTGCTACATCATACTTCCAGGTCCCAAGTTATACCTTTAATAACCTTGTTTATAAAGGAGATTAATCTTCAGGATACTATATGTTGAGTAACTATGCTTAAAAATGCTACGGCCTAGTAAATGTTGACTTTTCACTTTAACATTAGTAACGTATGTATTACAGATAGTAGGTCTCTAGTGTGCTAGCACTGTACCTAAACAAACTTAAAAAGAAAATTTTGCTTACCCAACAAACTAATATGAGAGGTGACAAGTGAAGACTTGGGGCGCTTTCAAGAGGGGAAATTTCAAAGGGGCAGCGGTTCCTAAATTTTAACTGTTGTGTGAACAAGCTAAGAATGATACAAATGCAGCAAAATAAAGCCCATTCTTCCATGGTTAATGTTAAAGGGTGTGTATCCACACTCAAAGCGTAGACAAGATAATGAATATGAGAAAGCTTTATCAAAAGCTGGAATCCGAGGCACAGAGGCTCATTACACAGGAAATCTCTAGTAACCAAACAGATCTCTTGAGTCTCAGTCCTTGGCTTTTCTTTCCTTTCCAACTTACTGCAGAACTATTTATGCTTAAAATATTTAGACTTCAGAGAAATCTTATGCCTTTACAGGGATAGCTTGTAGTAAAAAGCTTAATAATTTTTTGAAAGAACAATGACAATTACTTGGCTTCTAAGCTCTTTGAGGCAAGCACTTGTTTTTTCTTCCATGTTTGTGCAGCACCTAACACGAGGGGTTTGACAGTAATACCATATTTACTCAAATCCAAGATGAGGTTCCCCCACATTCAACATGGGGGAAATGCCCCTTGTCTTGGATTCAAATACAAGACAGGAGAGCAGTGGCTGCAGCTTTGACTCCAACCCAGACCCAGCACGTACTCTGTCCTCCATGCGCTCAAAGACAGAGTTGGAGCTGCTGCTCCTTCTGCCACCTGTCCCTTGCAGCCTCTGCTCCCTGTTGCCACCCACCCTTGCTGCTGCTGCCTATCCCCCCACTGCTTACCTTCCTGTGGCAGCTCCAGCTCTGGCCCAGGGCATGGAGCACAGATTATATGCTGGCTCTGGCCCTCATCCAGCTATGTAATAGCGCCGGTGAATGGTTGTAGCTCCAACCATGGTTCCATGGCCAGGGCGGGGGCCAGAACTGCTACCACTGCAACTGCTGCTATGTGGCTGGAGAGAGACTGGAGCCAGTATGTGCTCTGTGCTCCATGCCCCAGGTCAGAGCTGGAGTTATGATAAGACTGCTGTGGCAGGTGACACGGGGGGCAGGTGCTGGGGGAAACGGGCACTACCAGGAGGGTTGGGTGGCAGGAGGGACAAATGGTAGAGGGTGAGATGCTGGGGGAAGCATAGACACCATGGTGGGGGCAGGGTTGTGATGGGTGGGTGCCAGGGGGTACAGATACCATAGGAGAGCGGGGTGGGGGGACAGGTGGCAGGGGGCAGACTACTTGCCCTGCTGCAGTGGTGGGGAGAACAATTCGAGACAAGCCTCCAATAATTAGATTCTAGACAGGGAAAATCATGTAAAATGTGTAAATTTTGTGTGTCCAGAATCTAGTTATTGGGCAGTCATCTTAAAGTCAAAGTCATCTTGGATTTGGGTAAATCCAGTAATAATCAATTAGTTTGGTTTAATCCTCCAGGTCAAATATTCTTAGGCTTCTCTTTTCCTCAAAATTATTTTTGTACACCAGAACTTCATGGGCTTTACCATGGGCACTATTCATGCTGATTTACAAATTGGGAAACTGTGGCACAGAGAAAGTGTAACTTGTCTAGAGTGGCAGAGGCAATGACAGAGCTGAATGCATTTACCACGTATGGAGCATGGAACTAGATAATGGGTTTGTCAGTTCATGTGCAGACTACACCATAATGTGAATACTGAAAGTTAGAGGAATACCCAGATGCTGGCAGAATTCTGGAAATTAGGAAAGGTAGGCAGGACTGTTTGATTTAATCAGCATATCTCTTTAGCACAGAGGAGCCTGAGGGTAATTTAGCACAGATCTGTGCTGGCTATCAATGGGTAGGTATGAAATGAGATCTACAGGTGCAACAAGTTTGTAGGAAAGAAAAGGACTGCATTATTGTGAACCTATATTCTGCCTGGCCAGGAGTGGGCAAACAGCCCCTGCACTGTCAGCTAGATGTGGAGTCATGCTTGAGATGCAATTAATCTAGCAGGGGTAGCTGAGCAGCAGTTTGTGTGATCAAATATGACTCCTGCCTCCACCCTGAATGCTGCTTCTCTAACTGAGCCTACAGAGAACCTGAAGACTATAAGCACATTCTGCAGCTTTTGGAACATGGTACAAAAGCTATACCCAACAGTTCATCTTCTAGCCACAGTTTTTCAGGCAAGTAGACTATGAAGCCTGAAGTTGACCTCATGTTCTGGTTCATGAAAATCCTTGTGTTTATGCATACATAAGACCAGGAGCCCACTCAGAAATTAACTCATGTATACATTCACGTCCTTTGTTATTTATATTTTCCTTACTCTTAATTCTTTCGGAGAAACATTTTTCTGAAGAAGGGTAGCCAAATAAGCATGTGGGTACCTGTGAGTCATACCTTGTTATAATCTGAAGCCATCAGATTTCTTAACTCATACACACTGACTTGTCCCATACTGTCCCCTATTAGAAGGCAGTCTGTGTTTTTAGCAAAAAGTAAAGTTGTGAATTTCACTCCTGGGTTGGCATAACTAATGATTAAAGGGTCCAAACTGCAAACAGAGAATGCAATTATGTTGATATCTACTAGAACTGAGATAAACAGACATTTTCCTAACATCACAGAACACAATTATAGCAGTAGTCTAAACATAAGAGAGTACTGCAGTACCTTCTACTTTTATGCTCTGGATCAGTGGTGCTCATACTGTGGGCCAGGTGAATGGCACAGGGCTCATCCATGCTTCCCCCAAGTGCTGACATTGGGCCCTCGGGTTCTGGGGCCCAACCATGGTGTATGGGGGCCAGGTGGAGGCAGTGTAGGTCCCAGGGCATGATCTCAGCTGGGTGGAAGTAGTACAGAAGCTATACTGTCTGGCTCAGCCAGGATTGGGCTCCATGGGCCCTCTGCTGCCCAGCCTCCATGCCCCAGGATTGAGCCCTGAGCTGCTCTGTGAGCCCAATCTGTGTGCCACAGACTGCAGGACTCCCCACAGATCTTTGGGCTGGATGACAGTGCCAGGGCCTGGATCTGGCCTGCAGACCAGGGGTTGAACACCCCTACTCTGGATGAACAAAACTCTAAAACTCCAAGTAATAATGATAATGAATTTTGCCAGTTCTCAACCCTTACCAGCCAACATTGGTGACACGTAGGGGGTGCATGGGCCGCCCCTGAGATTGGCCGCTGCTGAAACTGCCAGCGGTAGCCAATCGCTGCTCAGCGCCTGCCATCCCACCTCCCCGACGCAGCTGCCTGCAGGTGGTCCCTGCTCAGCCTGCCCTCACCGCCACCATGCCCCTGCTGCCAACATCGGCACCACCACGTGTGGGCAGTTGCCGTCCCCCGCAGCCTCAGGAGGCACAAGGTGTTCATAACAGCCCAGATACCCTGGTTACCTAAAATATTATCTGTTCTACTGTCTAATTTTTACTTTCTTGTAATACAAATAATTTGATTTTTAGCAAAAACTATATGGGGCCTAATTCTCCACTGCTTTACACTAGTTGTAGGCATTTACACTGGGAAGAGCAGGTCTGCAGTACTACCACAACTATATGTGAACAAAAAATTGTATTGTGACAACTTTAAACCCAATTTGCATCAGTGCAATGAACTGAAGGGGAACTAGCCTTTGCATCTGATGTCTTATCTGTAAAACTCTCAACATATTTAAGCTCAAGAATGTTTAAAAAAATCCATGAAAATGACAGCATCCATGACTTGTAGCAGAAAAGGATCTGTACAATTATCAATTCCCTAAACCATCCAGTCCCCAACCCTTTAATTAAAAGGTGCTCTGATATACACTTTATTGTAGCTAGCCAATGTGTTCGGATGCAGTGCAAAGTTATATGCAAATAAATATATGCTTTGGAATTATAATCATCAGGTATTAGTACTGATTGGATCCTTCAGGCACTATGGATGCTGACAGATGTGGATTTTTAAAAAAAAATTGCGCTTTACTAGAAGAAGCAGCGTGTTAGTTCAACCCGGCTCCACAGCATCTGTATAGTTCAGGCGATTCAGCCAGGCTTTTTCACACTTTTATCTAATAGCTGATTTAATCAGCTATTGGACAAAAACACCAAAAAAGCCCCACTAAAGCACCCAATCTATACAGATGTTGGATGAGTTGGGTCCGACTATCATGATGCCTCTTCTGGGCATGTGCTGGGCTTGGCATAGGGGTACACAGTTTTAAGTGCCATTTTGGAGGTTTTTTATGTCTGTAAACAGTCAAACATACTAAAAATATTTAATGATAATAATACTGTATTTCTATTGTATCAGAATCCTCCTCAAGAAGAATTATTACTTACGTGCTGACACTAAGGTCCCAAATTTCCACTCTACTTTCATTCACCGCTGCAAAAATAAAGGCTGATTTGGGAGACCACATAATGTCATGAACCACAGTAGTGGTGGAGCTGAAAATTAAATGTGGCTTAAGTGAATCTTGGCACCATAAAATAATACTCCAGTCTGCAGAACAGCTTAAAAACATGTCAGTGCTGAATGGATTCCATGCAATCTTGTACACAGGACCCTTCACATTGAAGAAAAGGTGGGGAAAGAAAAGGATTGCAAATTATTCCAGAACTTATACTTTCAAGCTGGGTAAAGATGTCTAATGAAGTTTGGCACTCAAATTTCACTGATTTCCTCAAGAGTTAGGTGCTTAATTGCCTTCTGTTTTTAATGATTAGTTAAAGTTTATATTCTCTACCACTTTCACATACGTGTACACACATATACCTGCATGCATAAGGTTAACAAAAACTAGAGAAGGGCTCTATATTTTTAGGAGCAAAAAGTATTTGGGTGATACTGATGATTCAGTAGTGATTTTACTTTCCCTTTGAGTCACTTCTAATTCAGTGATGTTAGAAGAAACTGCTGTTAATGCTGCAATCTGTTGGATGAGACATAAAGTAGATATGCAGACTTACTGTATTGTTAAATGTTTTATAGGTAGTATTGGAGTGATGTAGCCATGATGTTCCAGGAAAAAATATGAGACAAGGAATTGTGTAGGTGATATCTTTGTTGGATCAAATGTACAGTAATGAAATGTATTAATCCTGGTAGCACTTCAGCAAGCGTACCAGAGTTGGATATCTTGGGTCTGCCAGGGTTACCAATAATACTATACAGTTGGTCCAATAAATGGTCCATGATGAGCAATTCTTAAATAATATGTATATTGAAGAAGGTAATACCCACAGGAGTTTTGAATGCTTTATACCTTGTAGCTTGCTGTTAGCCTAAGAAAAGCAGATTTGGTTTTAATATCCATGTTTCAATATGTTATCTGATGAATATAAGATATGAAATAATTAAACTTGTTCAGTGTAATCAAATATTGTTTCTGATGTAGCTGACACAGCAACTTCTTCTGAGTAAACTACCTACCTTATGTGCTCTGTAAGTCTCTAGGAACTGCTCATTGTATGAACAAGAACATTTGTGTATGTGCCCTTCTTCAGTTCCAGCCAGATATATATTAGTATCCTGAAACAAAAATACAAATAACCTAAATTGGGATTCATCTTGTTTGACATTTCTGTTCCTTTTTCATGCCCTTGTGACAAGCTATTTAGCAGTATCTGCAGATTTTAAGTTCTGACAGACAAACCATGCCATAAGCACTTTGGTGTGGGTGGGTGTGATGTTTGTGGGGTGTGTGATTGTGTGTGGGGGAGGGTATGATTGTAGGGTTTCTGGCTATGGTGGGGTGTGCATGGGAGCCCCCGTGTGCGCATCCCCCCTGAGCCGGTCAACACCCACCCCACAACAGCCCAGAGCCTATGCATCCTGCAGTGCCTCCCGCCCCTGCCAGCAGTGTGCATCCCCAGTGCACCCCATGCCCACTCCGGACTCACCCCCACTAGAGCAGATCAGCTGGAACAGGGCACAGCTCTGACCCAGCCTGCCTCATGCCACCCACCCATGGCATTTCCTCATATAGTGCAGATGGGCCTTGCTAACACAGCAGGGGAAGCACCGTGACCACGTAGGCGGGCTCCCCAGGGCAGGTGGTTGTGCCTAATATGCCCTCCATATGAGCAGATTTTTTGGTATTGGGTGGTGGAACTGGAGCTTGCTCCATCCACTCCATGCATCGGCCTGGTATACCAGTGCTTCCGGGAACAGTGCAAAAAAACAAAAAACAAAAAAGGTGGCTCCACAGGTGGACTACCTGCTACCTGTCTAGGTAATACAGGCAGCGGCGGTAGCTCCTGTATGCTGCTGTCCTCCTCTCCTCCCATGGTACTGGCAGGGACCCGCACTGCACAGCCCCAACCTCACACTCTGCACCTGCTCCAGGTTCACTCACCCAGGCTCAGCAGCAGCAGCGCAGGACAAAAGCTATTGCTCAGCATGGGGGGAAAGCAGCCCATCCCCCTCCTGCTGCTAGCTGTTCCTGCTGCAACTGCCCAGAGCCTATGCAAGGCTGCTCTGTGTCTGCTCTGTGCTGCCACCACTACCCCACAGGGCAGTCTGAAGGCAGCGGTGACAGCAGCAGAGACCCAGGGCAGCCCTGCATGGACTCTGGGTGGCTGCAGCAGGGAGCTGCTGGCAGCAGGAGGGGCTGTTTTTACTCTGCACTGAGAAACGGCTTTGGTCCCTTGCTGCCGCTGCTGAGCCTGGGAGGGCGAGCCTGGAGCAGACGCAGAGTGCATGGGGTCAGGACTCTGCAGCGTGGTGGGGAAAGTGGTCCCTCCCGTTGCCAGTAGTTACCTGCTGCAGCTGCCTGGAGCCTGTACAGGGCTGTCCTGCATCTACATCAAAGTTACCACTGCCTCCAGGCTGCCCCATGGAGCAGCGGTGACAGCACTGAGCAGAAGCAAGGCAACCCCATGTAGGCTCCAGGCAGCTGCAGCAGGGAAGGGCCACTTTCCCACCCACGCTGAGCAACAGTTTCTGCCTGGTGCCACTGCTGCTGAGCCTGGATGGGTGAGCCCAGAGCAGGGGCAGGGCATGCAAGGTTGAGGCTGTGCAGCATAGGTCCGGGGCTGGTGGTGGCGGCAGCTGAAAGGAGCTGCCTGCCACCTGGGCTGCCTAGAAATGCAGTCCAGCTTCAGAGCGGCCTCAGCCCTGCTGTGTGCCCAAGGGCAACAGGATGTACCAAGGCTGGACTGTGCCTGGGCCAGGGGACCAAGGGACCTGCCACAGGCCAAACAAACACCCGCTGTGGGCCGGATTCATCCTGCAGGATATATTTTGCCCACCCCTGCTCTAGCTAAATGAGTAAAGGCAAAACACATTGATCTGCTGAAGCCATGCATCTTCCACTCTGAAACGTTCATTCATTTACAGGTAGACATTCCTCCAGTTTGGGGAGTTGACTAACTTAGGTCTTTGGTATCCAGGAACTGTAAAAGTGGCATGCAGCTGAGTTCTTGTGTTGGGCTTAACTCAAAGGAAACCAGGAATCAGGCTCCCTAATTTATATGGATTGTTATTAGGAGTAAATACGTTAAGAATTAACACAAACAAATCAAAGGCACAGTTATTTGGCTAGGCTGAACTAAGAAACAGTCTATTTATGAATAAATATATTAAGCCTGTAAAAGTGATACCTTCTCTCTTTCATATGTCAGGAAAACAGATAATCACAACATATGATGGCTGTTAAAATACATACGTCAAAGTGTTATCTTGTGTAAGCTTGTATAGGCCTGATCATCTTATATCAGTTGAAGGTCTGGCCCATAATGTTTAGTTCTGTTAGATAAAACTTTAGCCATGATGCAATTCCTGAACCTACCTTTGGATGAAAGTCAAAGCACATTCCTGGAGCCTGTCGAGATATCAAAGCTTCACTTTTCTTTTCTTTTTCACCTGTTATTTTTTTTCTTTCACTTCCTATTCGCTTTAGTTTCAGTAGATCTGTTCAAATGTACAGTAAATGAAATTGTTTTTCATGAAAAGGATACAAGTATATTATCATGTTCTGAATAAGTCACAAGTAGTTAGAATGTTTAATAACTGAAAAGTTTTACCCAGGGCTTTTTTACATGGAGAAATTTGCAATATAAAGTACATAGGCAATTGTTACCATATTTTCTCATATAATCTCCCCTTCTCCCCCCCCAAATAAAAAAAATTGCCAAAACAAAACATGCACCCTGCTTTGCAAGACAGCATGTAGAAAAAAAGTGTTTCTGAGGGTCACAGCCAACTGTGTGACATGAAGTAAGTGCTCCTGGAAAAGCAGTTTCCAGGAAGTGTGGCATCCCAGGAGATAGCCTGGGTAAGGCAACAGCAGGCAGCAGGAACTTTCTGGTAAAGCAGCAAGTTCCTGATGCTTCACTCAAATCATCTCCTGGGATGCCACATTTCCTGGACACTTTCTTTCCCCAGAAGGACTTACTCTGGTAAGGACTTAAAAGGTTAGGCCCCAGACTCCTGCAAGGTCAGTAGCAAGACTGCTAGTTCTTTATTATAAGTATTTCTTTGTATAATTCCTGCAAATAAAATGTTGTTTTTGCATCACAGGCCTCATCAGGATACTACCAGCTACTCGCTTCCTGCTTCAGGCACAAGCTACAGGTGCTTAGCTGTGAGAGGATTAACCCAGCCTAACGCAAGTAGCAGCCCTGTTGGTAGCTACATGGCATGCACAGTGTCCCCAGGCGTGCTTCTTTTCCAGTGAAGGAAACAACTTTCCCACATAAGACATATTCCTCAAGTTGGTGAGGAGGTGATTTTGGGGGGGAAAAATGCATGTTGCATATGAGAAAACACACTATTTTCCCAAATAAAAAGTCCCCCCCAAAAAGAGCACTTACCAGTGCAGCCTAGTCCTTTCCGTATAAGCCACTTGGTTATTCTTCCATCTGCACAGATGGAGATTAATACCTCTCCTTTGTCATCTCCAGTTGTACCCCTATCCTGTTCTATCCACTTGAGCTGCCATACAGGACCTATATGTTTATTTAAAGATTCACTGAAACAGAGGAATGCACACAGTAAACTTAACAGTAACAAAAATAAGAAGCCTTTGGAAAGGCTCTTACTATAGTGACATCAATGTCTGCAACATTTAAGAACACATATTTGGAACATTCAGTTGTTTGTCAGATGCTTATTTTAATGTTCATAAATGGTTCATATTAATGAGAAAAAAGACATGGTTCTATTGTTTTGAAAAGTTGTTTCTATTCAGGAATGTGTTTTCATGAATTCTTCAGGAATTGAAGAATGATATTTAAAGACTGATGTACCTTCCTTTAGACGCCTCTATCGTTGTGTTGGTGCTGTGTTCTTTGAAAACCATCTACTTTCGTTGAAATAAGTGGGAGATGTGTTAGGGGCTAGATCTTGTAAGGTCCTGAACATATTTTGAAACAAGCTGAGTAATATCTACTTCTACTGACTTCAGTCGGCACCTTCCAGGATTATGCCCCAAATTATGCAGTTGAATTCAGATCAGATATTTCCCTAACCATCTCTACTCTCTCACTGTCCTTACAGTTCCTATTAACCTAGATCAGGGCACCTGTACATGTCTTATTTCCTCCCATCACAGAGCCACATTATTGTTTAAAAAGCCAAGGTATTATACCCTGACCCCTTCAGGTCAGGGACTGGCTTTGTACAGAAACTAGTAAATTGGGGCGCACATTCTGACAGCAGCCTTTGGATGTTACTTTAATATAAACACTTAATATTAATAATCCTTCAGAGTAATTAATGGCAGCATGCATGGAACTGGGTGCATATTGCCAAAAGGGTAAATATGTAAAGGATGGCCCAACCTAGTCTTTTCTGACTATTTACGTGCGTCAAAAAGCATCCCACAATCTTCACACCCATAGAATCTGTTCAAGAAATACTCCAGGACTGCGACTATTTAGATGTTACAAGTCATTCTGGAGATACAAAGCTGACTGGAGTGAAATTGTCCAGCATTTCTGAGTATTCATTGAATCTGTTTATTCAAGTGTTCTACTATTCACTCACCAAATGGACAGAAGAGGAATGTCTACAACTAAGAAAACAAGACAGGAAACGAGGTCCAAGATGGGGTGTCTGCAGTCTTACCTACTATCCATAACTGCAGTGGGATTCCGACTCTGTACATTAAATATTGCAACTGTACCATTGTACATTCCAACTGCTAAAAGGTTTGGGTTTGCTACGGAGAAATCCAAAGCAGTAACACCATGATCACAGTGATAAATACGCTCTGGCCACTGCACAGAAGGAAAAAATAGCACATGTTAATTTAATGTCTTCACTGAAGTGCCAGACGACCTACAATTTCAAAAGTTTGGAAAATCATGGAACATTAAAATTGAAAATAAAGCTATGCACAAATTTTACTTTTATTATAAACTATAAGTTAGTTTGAGCCTAAATTGCATTACATCTATGAACTCGTGTTCTGGGGAAACCGGATGTTTGAATAAAGTAGGTTCCCAGTCCCCTCTATATGTAATTATTGGTTTTACACAACCAAAACTTTCCTCCAATTCTGCCCTTCACAATTTAAAATTATTTAAACCTCTCTGCTTTTAAGTTATGTTCTTTTCTAATTAACAGAAAGTTAGTTGGAAGTAAACTGCAATCTAAAGTAATTTAGTCAATGAATTACTAGGTTCATGCAATTTACTCAGCATGGTTTATAGATAAAGAAGTGTAGATTATGTGGGACGGAATTATAGCCTTGGAGTAAGATGGACACAACTCTACCAAAGTTTACTGCATTTAGTCCTTGTTATAAGAAATAAAGTGGGTATTTGTCTGAACATAACTGTATTTCAATGCACCTTGATTTTCAAGGTTAAGCATTCAAATACTGTAACAGTGAGATCATATGATTGTTGGTGATCTATTGAATTTGTTTATTTCATGCTACCATAAATAGAACAACTGAAGTGTTAGAGGAAAGAAGAACCCCAAATTATAGGATTGATTCTGGACTCTAATTTAGAGTTTTAGCCTGAATACAGTATGTAAGCACACCACTATTATTTGATTGTGACTATTCAGCACATTTTACTGCGTATTTAAACATGTGACTTAAAATATATGTCACGCGTTAGAATGTGTGACTTTTATGTAAGCCCCCTTCACTTCATTTGTTTGTATAAATAAAAGCTAAGGGGGAGTTCTGGGTTCTGGACCCTGCTGCAAGGCCTGTTTCTGGATTTTTCATGAAGGGGGCCTTTGACAACCAACAGAAACAATTCTTTTAACGGGCTAGACTCCTGCCATTCAGGTGAGTGCCATAACCAGTGCTAGGCTGCAAAATCACATTCTCTCTGCAAGTGAGAACTGTAATCTAAAATTAGTTTTTGAAACTGGGTGCCACTCAATTTACAAAAGTTATGGAGGTGCCTTGAATCCAGTGAGGAGTGCCTCGAGTCCAAATAGGTTGAGAATCGCTGGCTTAAATCATACAAGTTACTGTAATAAAAATGAATGTCCTCACTTTGGCCAGCATTAAATATTCAAAACTATATTTTAAAAACCAGAATTTGAAGCTATTGCTTTTTATTTTTGATTTTGGAACATTTTATTTTGTGAAAAATTGATAATGTTTACAATTTGAATGGAAATCGTTCTGTTATAAAAGAACCCCCTTACTCTTCATGGTAAATGAAGAGTTTACTAAATGTTTAAACTTTATTACTTTACTAAATGTTTAAAACTTTACTAAATGTTTTTAGTTCAAAACATTTATTTTGGCAATGTTCACTTTTCAAATAGAAATTTTAAGAAAACCTGTTATCTATTAAATGTGTTGTTTTTTAAAAATATTATGAAAAAGTCACTTTTTGGGAATTGAATTTAAAATACTTTCTTTTTTTAATACAGGCCAAAGTATAACCTAATTACAGAAAAGGAAGTGCACTAGGGAGGGGAAACACAAAAATTTAAATACAAATATCTTCAGTAATTAACAAATGTGGGAGAAAAATATGAAAGATAAAGAAATTAGTTTTTACATTTGACATGTTTAAGTGTTTTCCATAGTAGAAAAAGCTTAATAAAGGGATCTACACACCTGGAACTACCTGACGTAATAATCTTATCTAGGGGGCCCTGGGGATTGGAAATGGGGTATGGAGATTTGCACTGACAGGTTGCCCAGCTTTAGCTGGTATTAACTGACAGTTTTCATCATCTGTTAGCTATTTGGTGGTCTATGGAAATGAGTTCAGTTCCCCATGGACAGCTATCTATATTACAAAACCAGGACAATTAGCACTTCTGTTGGCAGCATCACTAGAAAAGATGAATGTGCACAAAGTTACTTCTACATGCACCTCATCCAGATCAAATATAATGCACATTGCCAGGTACTGTGGGGCAGCGTGGAGTAGTAATTCTTTTTTGTGTCTGCCCTGAGAGGTAGAGAACCTTAGCTTCCAAGGTTTTTATTATCCTGTCATCAGAATTATAGTAGTTACCAAATTTACTCAAGTCTAAGACAAGGTTTTTTCCCCTCAGTCAGCATGGGAGAAAAAAGCCCCTCATCTTAGATTCATGTACTGAAAGTGGGAGGGAGGCCAGTGGGGGGACAGGCTGTGGCTCTGACTCTGGCCCTGTGCCTGGGTCAGGGCCAGAGTCAGACCCACAGTAGCTTCCCTACCTACCTCCACACTGGCGGTCAGACACAGCTCTGTTCCAGCTCAGGCTGGATTCCCTCCTGGGCACAGAGTACAGGGAAATGTTGTCTCCAGCCCAGTCAATCAGCAGTGCTGCTGCTGCATGGCCCAGCAAGGGCTGTGCTTCCAAGTGCCATACTCTGCGACCTGGCAGGGAACAAAGCCCAAGTAGCATACTCTTACAGTAAGGTAGAGACTGTGGGGAGCAGGGGGAAAGGGGCAGAGATTTCAGAACTGCAGAGACTCCCTATGCCTGAAGGAGGGTGCTTGTGCCCCAAAACTTGCAAAGAATTTTTTTTCCAATTACTCGGTCTAATAAAAGATATCACATCTACCCAAAGAAGCTTGCCTGCCTGTCCTTAAACTAACACGGCTATAACAAAAACCCCTTCTCCAGAAGGAACATACTCTAAGCCAACAAACAATTGACTGCACCAGGCAAACAGGAATAGGAAATTAAATAATCTTATACTAATTAAGACAAATACTATCACAGCAAATGTATACAAAAGTAACAACAACTGTATTGAGCTACTTTTTAGCTCTGTGTTACCATAGGGTTCTTCAGTGACCAACAGCAAGCCAAGCCTTTCTTCTGTTCTTTAAAACCAAATTGTCCATAACCAACAGCCAAAAGATCCTAAAAACCAAAAGCACAGATTGGTAAATATACTTCAACTTATGTAAAAATTTTGGCCCAGATTTTTAAATATCTTCCAGCCTACAGTTAATTGTGAATACAAAGCTTATGCCTTAGGATGGGTTTACACTGTATACAATCTAGTGCTGCGCTGATATACTTGACTTAACCCTGAATGAGTTAGCTTGAGTATTGAAAGCTGCATAAACAGGTTAGCATGGGACTCTGGGCAAGTTAACCCAGCTGAGAAACAGAGTATATTAGCATTGGCAGAGCACTGTGCTAATGCAGTTATACTATGTCTAGTACCTAAGCTCACTTAGGTATCTTCTGATACACATCCATCCTACATTCACATCCTACTCCAGCATAGTATATGAAATGCGGGACTTGTAATTTTATCTTGACGATTATGTATCCATTACCCCCCAAAGTTTAGAAGAATATGTTAACTTACTGGATTTAGTTTGTTCCAAGCCATGCTGCTTACATTGTGCCCACTAGTCAGGTCACATGTATAAGACCACAGTCGTTCCAAACTGGGAGGTAAGACTTCTTCTGGGGCTTCACTTGGATCCATAAAAAATGATGCACTACTTAAAGTGGGAAGATCAGAAGAAAGTATTTCCTTCTCTGCTTCCTCCTCTTCTGCGTTCTCTTCTGCCACTGCCGGTGTTTCGACTACTTGTACTTCACTTGTACTTTCACCAACATGTGATGCAAGAGCTGGTTCTAAAATAAATTAATCCAGAAGAACCTCCATCATATTTACTTCATAGATCTGCAGTCCTGCTCAGTCTCACTAGAAACCTAGGACACAAACAGAAGTGACAATTTTTACCTGATCTGGCCACAGAAAGCAGTCTATAGCTTTGACCAAACACAAGTGCATGGCTGTAGACTGCTTAAAATGGCTGATCAGGTGAAAATCTGAAACCTCAATGCATGAGGGTTCAGGTGAAGACTTTTCAAAACAGAACATCTTCTGTAACTTGCGTCTGCCTGCTTGCCACCCTCTGAGCTGTTTTCAGAATGGAAGTGGGGAAAGGGAGTCTGATTTTTTTTCAGCCCTGCTGGAGAGTGGGGTGGGGTGGGTATGCTGGAGCTCCCCCCCCCACCAACAAGGTGGGGGCACTCCAATGCACTCACCCCACCCTCCAGTGCCAACTGAGGAACCCCTAAAATGAACTCCCTCTGCTCCCTTTTCCCCCTCCCATTCTGAAAACAGGAACAGGCTGGGAGGGAGAAGGGGCCATTGCTAGGCAAAACCAGCTGCAGGCTCGCAGCCAGTAGCTAGATTCCCTTACCCCCTGAAACCAACAGTGAACTTCTATTTGGTCCCAAAGCTTGTTGTAACTCAGAACGCTTCCTGCAAAGTGTTCCTATAAAAGTGCATATCTACCCTGCCTTCTAAGAACCTGATAGATAGCTATGGAATAGCTTTTCCCCAAGGAAACAAAGTTTCCTTCCAACTTCCAATTTTATGAAATTTTAAGAAATTCTTCAGTTTTGATGCCAAACTTTAGGAATCCATGTTAGAAAATTGCTAGGTGATTCTGATATAATTAAAATGAAACTGCATCTATCAAAAATAAGTTTTACTTAATTGGTTATGGAGTCTTTTGTTTCTCAACAGTTCACAACTTCTGTCAGCTGGCAAAGGCTATCTAGTTATTCCTATCAACTTACATGCATACAGTCTAGATTTTCAGTAGGGATTGGAGATCTAGCTCCTGTTTGAGCTTTAGAAATCTTCCCTTAAACTATTTCCCTCCTTTTGAAGTATCAAACAAAAGCAAATACAATGCAGGGACTGTGTACCATAGAGGTTGCAAGACTGGACTTTTGTGACTTGGATATAAATGAGTTAAAAGTTAAGACTGAAAGTTCTATTGATACTATCTTTAAAAGGTATGTATGTGTCTGAATAATTAATGTGTTGCTTGTGGAGAATATTGGGTTGACCTCATCTAAGAAGATCTATCTATGCAATGAACAGCTACAATAAAGGTGGCTCCCTTACACCATAAATATTTTTCTTCCCTCTTTTAATTAGACCTCCCTTACTGGACATGGGGGTAGTTCAGTCTCCTAGCCCACTTAGCCCTTGGCTTTTCTGTTAAGATTCTGCACAATGATTCCAAATAGTGTAACTTGTCATCTGCAAGTGAACTGACCTCTTCATTCACATTGTAAAGCCATTAAAAGATTAAAACTTTTTTACTCATAATCTGGGCTGAATTTTAAGGTTGAAAGGCCCTGTATTCAGGTGCAGAAATGTAAAACCAAAACAGCATATTTAAATAGAATCTATAACTTGAGTTTCAGGAACAAAGTATATTAAGAAACTTGTAAATAAGTCTTCATTTGCTGCTGTTAATGAAGGAGAAAAGGCAAGTCAAGAATCACTTGTTCAGCCCTATCATACAGCTCTGCAGGGTATTAGATAAATAGAGCTAGAACTGAACAATCCAAATTGCAAACCTTTCCCGCCCTTTTTTCGAAAATAACTTGTTTTTCTGTACATAGTTTGGATTTAGGAAACATTTACTTGATGTTTTTGATAATGTGCATAGATTTATTTTAACAATGCCTTATCCAATGAGAAAAATACCTATAAGAACAGGAAGTTGCCGGTATGCAGCAAGTTTGGCCTGAAAAACATTCTCCATTAGAATCCTTTCCATAACAAATAAATCCTGCTGAAATTTCTCTGATTTTAATATAGCTTCTGAATGGTCTTCCTCCTCCTCTTGAATTTTGGCAAGAATAACACTTTCCAAATCGATTATAGAAGAGTGTGTACTTTCTGGAAACAGATAATATTGCAAAAGGTAGATGTATTAAATCAATTCACTACATCTTGCAGGGAAAAACTGGGGAGAGGTATGATAAACAAAGCTTATTAGGAGCAACAAGTATCTCTAACTTCAACTTTTTTTCTTTAGTTCTCTTTTTTAATATTTATAAGACAAACTGCTTATGCTACCATCTCCTGAAACTGAATTTTGTTCTAGGTTATATGTACAACCCAGTCATATGCATACACATAAAATACAGACTTTAGCCCTTTATTTAGATATAAAAGTTGAAGAGATCATTCAAAATAATTGAGACCCCCAAATTAAGTTCTTTTTTAAAAGACAAAGTAAACTTTAATAAGATTTTCCCATATACACATTTTAAAAGGAGAGATTTTTTTTGTTTAGATTTAACCATTCTCATACAATATTTATAACTCAAATACTACAAAATTGGACTTATATTTGAGACCCAGGAAGTAAAACTATAAGCATAAGCAAAAATAAACCATTCATGTACATTTCCATTGCTGAAACTAAGTGCAGCGCAAAAAAGAAATTACATGAATGAGGGAAGTGCATGCTTTTGTTTCCCAGTTTTAATAATCTAAGATAATATTAGTAACATGAGAAAAAATGGAAATGCGATTTGTCTGCCATTTGATTCTGAAAGGGTTCTTTTAAGCAAAATGACAACTGTATGACTAAGCCTGTGAAGCAGAACAAAGCCATGAGGGAGAGAGAGAGAACCAGTTCTTTGTACTAGTCTCCCCGCACCTGGGTCAGCAGGTTTATAAGTGTTTCAAAGGCACCCTAGAGAGTAAATGTGATAAAACAGATGGTGTAGCTTGTAGCTGTGTTGGTCTAAAGACACAGGCAGACAAGGTTCTTTGGGTGAATCTGATATCTTTTATTAGACCAACTTAAATAGTTGGAATCTTTTTTCCCAACTGTTTAAGTTGGTTTAATAAGAGATATCAGATTCACCCAAAGAACCTTGTCTGCCTATAAAACAGATTGGTCTCACATCATTCAGTAGCAATACCTCTGGTTAATTAAAGGAGAAGCCACAACAGGCTGCAAAGGGAATCCTGTCTCGTCCTTGGCTGGAAGAGGTAACAGGGCTTTGATGAATGTTTAACACTCAAGGGATAGACAAATGCTGTCCTGTCTACTTAAGTCTTTTTTTGCTTACAGCTTGAGCTAAAAGCTTGCTGTTGTTTCCTGTAATACAGACTATAATCTTGTGACCAGTAAAAATCAGAAGAAAGGTATATGGCTAAGTATTGCCGGAAATTGTTAAAAATTGTACAGAATACTACGTTGTCTAAAACATAGTATGTGACTGTCCCTCATGCTTTTTTATACTGTCTTGAAGTACACAATATAACAGTGTGTAGCTAAGACTAGAAAAAAATATATGATGGAATACCATATTTCTTTTTAGCTGTAGTAGTGACCATGTAACTATCACAGAACTTACCTAAAAAGAGCAAAGGTAAGGTTATATATGTACCCTTAATATTGTTATAGCCCTACCTTAACTTCCAGTGCTAAGTGTACAGTCTGAACATGTTCTCAATATAATTTTACTTTGCATGAGAGCACAGACAATACTCACAACTTTAAGGATGCAAACACTGCATAATTTTAAACTTAGAAAAAAGTTACCTCTGTCGGTAGAAGTTGTAGATGTGGTACGGTCATGATCTTTCATCACAACAGATTTACTGCTACTCACACTCGTTGGTCGGCTACCTCCTGTTATTGATGGTATAACTGTAGTTTCCAAGGCATTAAAAGAATCATACAAGTCCCAGGAAGTGGCAATTATTCCTAGAAATGAATTGTACAATACTATATTATTTTACTTCTAAAGATATACTATAAAAACTATAGTTGCCAGAAATATTAGACTTTGTATAGCAAATAACATTTCTGTTTTGACAAACTACACGTGCATTTGCTGCAGCACCAGTTTACTTGCATGTAAATTACTCATGAGTAAACGGTACCTAACAGGCACCTACACGTGCAGGGAAGCAGAAGCAGATTTGCTACCAATCTGCTTCCACTTTCTGGAGGCTTGCAATAGGCCCCAGCCACCATTGAGGGAGCTCCAGACTCCAGCCACAGCTGCCAGCAGCCAGCAGCTCTCTTCAAATGCCAGCCCTGCTTGCTGCTCTCTGGCCAGCCATTTTCCAGGCCAGAAGCAGCATACACAGCACAGGGACAGCATACAGCAGTGCTCTCCTCACTGTCTTTGCCTTCTCATGCTATGGCTGTTTCTGCCTCTGCCCGTGGCAGTGACAACTAGTGCCTTGCGCTCCTGTTGGTCACTATGCTGGCCCTGCTGCCCTGCCACGCTGACCGCTGCCTGGCCCATGGCTGTCATACCTCTCCCAGCTCATGCAACAACCATCTGTCCACCTGCTGTGCGTCATCCCAGAGCCGCCACTGCCAAAATGCGTGTCACAATCTTCTGTCATATCAGGATAGTTTGCTCCTGCACCCTTAAAATGACCTCCCTAAAGTACAGCCAACTCCGCTTGACTCATTTTCTCCTCAGACTTGCCTCCCAAGGTATCCTGCATACCAGTTCACCATGTTTGTTAAAATCTCCTTTTCTGAAGTCCAAAGCGTTTATTCTGCTGCTCTCCTTCCTTCCTTCCCTCAGGATCTTAAACTCTATTATTTTACAGTCACTGGCTTCGTCTACAGGAGACGCTGACTGCACAGTAGCTTGTTACTACCGCACAGTAGCGTTGCATGGCAGGAGGCGTGACGCAACACTACTGTGCAGCAGTAAGGAGCTACTGTGCAGTCAGTGTCACCTAAAAGCATTTTGGCAATGCTACTGTGCAGTAACTCCAGTTACTGTGCAGTCATTTAGTACTTGTTTATACTAAATGACTGCACAGTCAGTGTCTCATGTAGATGTGGCCACTGTCA
The DNA here is from genome assembly GCF_052110815.1 of Crocodylus siamensis. NCBI lineage: Eukaryota > Metazoa > Chordata > Crocodylia > Crocodylidae > Crocodylus > Crocodylus siamensis. The sequence continues at coordinate 17,794,202 of NC_143399.1, forward strand.
CTGGAGCTAGCTTCCACCTTCACATTCTCAACCAATTCCTCCCTATTTGTGAGCAACGAGTCAAGAAGAGCTTCTCACCTAGTTGACCTCTCAACCATCTATACCAAGAAGTTATAACCAACACAGTTCAAGAATTTTCTTGACTGCTTAAGTACTGTTTTTTCCTCCCAGCAGACATCCCAATAATTAAAGTACCTTATGAGAACCAGGCTCATGGTAATATAGCTTGTCCTTTCTCTCTTGACCTGAAACCAAAGTCCCTGGAACAGTTACAGACAAAATAGGAACAGTACACTTTTGAATCTCAAAAAGATATTGAGTCTGACTGAAGGTTTGTCTTGTCAGGCATTTTGATCATATGGTGCTGAGGCAGGCAGTAAGTATGCAGAAAAAAACTCTTAAGAGCCACTAATATACTGTCTCAATGGATGCAGAGTGTGCTGCTCCATGGAACACCTTCTACATATTAGTAGAACAGAAGTGAGGCAGGGTCCTAGTGATGCCCCCACCACTTTTCCTTTGGGATGAAGACCACCATTCCAGCCTGTCTTAAACTTTTTATTGTCAGGAAATGCAGAAACTGACATTTTGGCTGGCTCCTGCACTGAGGATGCAAGAAAGGAAAGGGCTCCCTGCATCCTTTCACTGCCATACCTGTGCAAAGGGATTCCCATTAGATCCCAAGGGCTTTCTGTGCTTTTAGTATTCTCCTAAATCTAAGTTTGATAAGTAGTGGGTAAACTCAGTTTAAAAATTAGTAAACCACAATAACAATTAGCAAATGTAGAAAATATTTAATAGGCTCCATTCTTACCAAGTACCATTATCCATATTGACCACTTTTCTGAATAATAATTTACCTTTGTCCTCTGTAAGGATTTTGTCACATTGCACTTCTTTATTCTTTGGGGCTCCATTAAGAGTTTGCATCATCCTTTCCACAAAGCGATCATTGCCAGTTCTGTGTTTACAGAGCTCTATATAAGCCTTGTTCCGTTCCCTTTAAAAAGCATGCAATGTTAACACAAATGAAAAAAAAAGTCCATTTAAGACTACAGGTTGAACAGGTTTGTTCTCTGTGCAAATCTACTGTTCCTTCTTTTCACAGTAAAGAGGAAATTTGTTTAAATCTCAATAATCCCCATCAGTGGGTACTTTTTCAACTTTACAGTGTTACTTTGGAGTAGAAATTGTGCCTAAAAATGAGCAAAATTCCAGATCTGAACACCGCTGAATTTTAGTGAAATCTAGCTATAATTGAAAAACCGACAGTTCTGTTGCAGAGCAGAATTACATGTTGCCTAAATGTAAGAGTGAAACTGATTTCTATATTGTCTCATCTACAATGACTGTGGAAATAGTAAAGAGAAAATGTGTAACTATTTCTCAGTTATTTCAGTTTTAACAACCTAAAGACACACATAAATTTTCCCTGAGTCCACCAACAATGTTGTTACCCCCAGAAAAGAGCACCAATCATTCCCACTCAGTTGACAATAGGTGCTAAGCACACAGGTTAAGTCAGAGCTGAAGGACTCTCTGATACTCCTCACCTTGTTTCTCCCCCTGGGTACACTGTGTTCTGACAGTGTCAGGGGAGGTCAGGCTGGAGATGCATCATGCACAAAGGATGCATTTTCCCTACAGCCTCTACTAGAAGCAGATGCCCATTAGTTATAAGCTTGTTAATATACCAGTGCAAAGTTTTAGTGATCTTTAGGAGCCTGGATCCCAGGCATTAGAGCTTAATTCTGCAAACACTTTGTGACAAGGTATATAGGTCTATTATTGAAGACAGAGAGTGATTCACTGCTTCAGTCCACTACTCCACTGATATTCCTGAGAGGAAGCCAGAAAGACGTATCCTGTGTGTTGTTAACACCCAGCCAAAGTTCAGAGGCAGCTCAGGGAGGAAACACTGAAGTGGGAACTAAGTATGTGCAGCTGAGCCTGTTCATGTTCAATACTGCATAAATGGACTGAGTGAGAGAAAATGATAGCGGTTTTGTGTGCTTGAAGCCGCTATAAGAAACTCTGAGGAAACATAATAGCTGTATATTTTAGATTACTTCTTTTAAGAATTACTGAATGAAAAATCTACGTGAAAAATAATGTTTCCAGAGACATTTGCTACATTAGTATTCTTTTAATTCTTATTCTTATTATTTTAGATACTATAAGTCATAAATTGCTGGGGGAAAAACATTTGCATCTAAATCTGACTGTGCTGTATGTTCTCTCCCTAGCCACCTGGATCCCATTCCATCTACAAATTTGCTACCAAGCACAGGGCTTTTTATTATGAGTAGCTTGCTTAATATGAAGTATTTGCCTTATCTAGTGGTTGGGGAGGGTTGTATTTTGAAGTAAACAGTTCTCTTCCCCCGTGTTTCTAATGTCATATAAATGCCATTTTAGCTAAGTGCATCTCTTTAAGGTTTGCTAGCAGTGTGCTTTTCCTGTGCTTGGATATCATTATCACATAAATGATTTCAAGCAATAAAAACTGCTCATGTTCTCCCATACATGGCATGTTAATGGGTCTCAGACTGGCAGTAAATAAAGACCATCATTTGGTTTTGAAAGCCTTTTTACTTGGGTAGAAGAAAATTATGTTTTTTATGGTAAAACAATCACTTTAGTAATGAGTTCTGCTATCACTAAGATACTACGTGTTACCTGCCATAGTAGATGAAAGGTCTGAATTCAGTCAGCAAAAATTTAGTTTTAACATGAGTTTGTTTAGAGATGCAAATGAGACCAGTAAGAAGACATTTAAGAAAAAGTTGTTTTATAAACGATGGATAGTAAGGACCTTGATCCTATTAATTGATGTGTCTTTTTCAAATCTTTGTAGTCAATGAAAACTCAACCTGGGATAGTGAAGCATGTATACAACTGTAAAAATACATACTGTAGTTTTTCAGCTTCTTCGGATTCTACAGACACCACGACAGTTGGCATGTCCAGTATCCAGAGAGTTTCTGTCTCTGTGAGGTAAACAGCGGCTCTCTTCTCTAAGTCTTCTTTTGTCAGATGTTCTCTGACCTCCTCTCGCCTCACCTGCACATCTGCAAAATTATATAAGGCCAAAGAACTAAGAGATTTTTCTGTTCTAAAATTAAAAGAGGGGAACCTAATTATAAAGTTAGTGATGAAAATTAGAAATACTTCGGGGCTTTGAGATCCTTGAGAAGCTAGCATAGCAGTTCACAGAGGATCACGCTCCAAAAAGTAGTTCCCAAGCTTGGGATACACTAAGTGATACTCTTAGGAAAACTTTGTGCATTAATTACTCTCTTTGTCATCCTTAGGTTTAAATTTCTAGATTCCTGTAGTCACAAGCAACGCTGGGGGAGAGGTCTCAACAGTTCACAACTTTTGTCAGCTGCAAAGGATTTCAGGTCATTCTTGTCAACTAACACAGATCGACTCCAGATTTTTAATGGGGTTTGGGGATCACAGGCAACAAGTTACCTGCAAGGAATGAGTGGGGACCACTGCCTGAAATCAGAACTATGAATATGTGTAAAAACAGAAATATGCTCTCTTTACCAGATAAGCTAATAACTGTGTCTCGTCTAGATCCAGGTTCCACTATTTCATCTGCCATAGATTCAGTTGTAGATATGGTTGATTTAGAAATACCGCTGCTTCCATATGTCCTTCAATAACAAATGGAAGATATAAATAATGTGTGTTAGTTAAAAAGTCAGTAATCAAAGCAATGCAATAATAATGAAGTACTGATGTCAAGGTAATCAAGTTACATTGTGATATTGTATGTAATAAATGCTCGCATTGCAAAAGAAATTGTACAAAGACATTTGAAAGAAAAAGTGAATTGGTTTAAGAGAAAGTTAAAAACAAGAATTCTTCCAAGAAGATGTGTGAGGATGCAGACAGAGGGGAGTTAAAAAAGATCTGGAATCCATTCTTAGCATACAGTCTTGCTCTGTAGTAATGCAACCAGGCACCATAGAGAAAAAAAAAGGGAGGAGGAGGTAGTCTTTGGGTAGATGTAACAACTGTTTCAAAGGTTATTCATAGAAACTGTCCAAATGCAACTGTTACAGCTTCATGATTCTGTAGTGATACGAATGTAGCTCTAACTTTAGTCCCACTTCATTCAGTTAACTTGCATGGCTGCAGAATCATGCAAATCTAAATCAGACAAATCAGTAGGGCTGCGCGAAATTTCACCAGCTGTTTTGTTTCGACTCATTCTGAGCTCAAAACAGCGCGATTGAAATGCAACAAAGGGCTTTGAAACAGCCTCAAAACAAAATGAGAGCAGTTGAAACATTTTAAAGGTTTGAAGTTTTGAAGCTCAAGCTGGGTTTGCCTGCAGGGAAACAGAAAGTAAAGAGAGGGAAGAGGAAGGGGGGGAAGGACTGCTCTCATATTGACTGTGTGTAGCTGGCCAGTGACCATCATCCTTCCCTGAAGTCCCTTCCCAGTGCTCTGGGGGAGGGATGGAAAACACACATATAGTCACATGTCACGAGTTTTGCTTGTCAGCAACCTGAGGTGGTTTCCCAGAAACCCCTGCACCTATCTCCTTGAAAGCTGGCAGGCTCCAAGGCCTCAGCAGGGCCTAGCAGGCCTGCAGTTTTGACCCCACAGTGCCTTACCACATACACAGTGTCACCCATGTTGTGAGTTTTGCTTTTTAGCAGCCTGAGATGCAGTTTCCCAGAAACTCCTGCACCTATCTCCTTGAAACGTGGCAGGCTTCATGGCCTCAGATGGGGCTACCGTCCTGGCAAGTTTTATTTGAATCAGGCAAGAAATGATAAAGTTATAGGCAGTTTTGTGCTTCACCATTACAGCCTATGGGCAAAATGTTGAAACAGTGGTGAAAAAGTGAAACAGTTTGGACAAAACAAAACAGCGAAACAGTTTGGACAAAACAAAATGGAACAGCGCTTAAAAACTAAATGAAACTCTAAATGAAACACTGTCCCGTCGAAAAGGAGCTTGAAATGAAGCAGTGCTGTTTCGCCCCACAAAACAGCTGAAACCCCTCCTGAGCAATAGCTCCCCATCCCAGTTTAAAGCAGCTAAAATGTATGTTTGTCCACACTCTGTAGCACTTTCAAGACCAGGCCTTTTAAACATCTTTGAAATTCATAAGATCACCATATTCAATATTTGTTTACTGTGTAAATTTAAAATGAAATCAAAGTGATGTGGTGGGTCAGTGGTGGTCTTTTAAAATAGGTTTATGCACAACAGTTGCCTCAGTATACTGCTTTTTTTCCTTAAAATGGATGTCTGTATGTGACTACAGATATACAGGATATGCTTTATACCTAAAAGTGCACTGCGATATGCACTTTTAAAAGTGAATCCTTCTGTTTCACAGTTGAAATGAGGAACTTTAGCCTCCAGAATTGACACATTTTGTAGACGACATCTGATTTTTCCAGTTAATTATCTGTATACCTGTCAATAGTGCTCAGGAATCCCCAATTAGTATTAAGCTTAAATTGTTCTAGGTGCTGCGTAAACACCTAGAAAAAATGTTCTAGGTGCTGCAGCATAAATCATAAAAAGCTTTGTACTAAGAGAGTAGTATCAAATTTACTAGCCTTTGCAGGAGAGACATTTTAAAATCTTTCTTTTACTGACCTTACAATTCTGTGAATTTTTTTAGCTAAACAACCATCATCTCCACAAACTTGACATCAGCACCCACTTTTTCATAATGTCTTAGACACAATAAGTTTCTGAACTTTAAATTTTCAGCATAAATAGTTCTTCCATGTATTCATCAAAACTAATTGGCTTTTTCTAAACATACTGGGGAACCTACATAGATTCAGCAGCTGTTTTTAAGCAGAGGCATATGGACTAAAATTGGTGGATCTTTTTTGTTAGAATACACATCATGTACAAATACATGTGCATAATATTTTAATTGATTTTAAATGAGAGAACTCAACGGATTAATATTTTATACATTAAATAAAAGAATTACAGTTAAAGAGATTTACAGTATTTTCTTCAGTATTTTCAGTTCTTAGTGAAAGACTAATAATCACACGCCCATCATTTAAAAATAAATCAATATATTCAAATCTAACCAATGCTTACTGTCTTTTAAATATGAAACCATAACAAACATATAACAGTTTGTTTTGTTTTAAAAATACATTACCAATTTTTTTAGGCACATGTTCTCTGGTTAAACTGAGAGTTTTTAGGCACATGTTCTCTGGTTAAGCTGAGAGGTAAATGTTGCTATAGACCAGAGGTGCTCAACTTTTTCCCCAAATGGCCAGATGGGCAGTGTCCCATGTGTCTGGGGGCCAGATCCCACCTGGCACTGGTGCAGTTAACACCACCTGGCAACACAGAGGGAGCACAGAGCAGCCCAGCTGCAACCCTGGGCCCAAGGGGGAAAGAGGGCATGACTTGGTCCCAACCTGGCTCTGCACCAGAAGGGGAGTAGGGAGAGAGGAAAGGGGCTAGGGGACATGCTCCTGCCCCAATCCAGAAGTGGTAGAGGAGCATGTTCTAGTTGTGAGTGGCAGTGCAAAGCTTTGGGTTTGGGAATTTGGCAGGGTGGAGTCTGCCATATCAACGGCCACCACTCCCTCACTGGCAAATTTCCCACCCCTTGGAGAGCCCAGCGAACCACACATGATGACTCTGATGACATCTGACCCACAGGCCAGAGGTTGATCACCACTGCCATAGATAAATAAACTATATGCAAGCATTTGGTACTTTTGGTCTTCAACGTATTTTTACGGCACTTCTGTAAGGCACCATAGGTAAGCAAGTATTAATATTTTCTTATTCTTTTAAAGATGTTGTGTAGAGAGACAGATGGTCTCACTAACTGAGCAAAGTAGTAAAAGGAGTTTATATGAAACTAGAACTGTCTACCTTCAAGACTCTGCTGTACGTACTAGAGAGGAAAGATTTCTTAGGGTGACTGATATCTTTTATTGGACCAACTATGTAGATAAGCTTTTGAATGCAAAACTTCTTTGTTGGATCTCACCACTTCTGGAATACTGTGGCTGCAATATCATTCTAACTACAGAGTACCTCTAGTAGCAGACTACTTCCCTTTCTAACACTGAGACTGGTTTTCCTTATGTCCTTTGCATACTGGCCAGAACATTACAAAAGCTGTAACCTGGGCTTCCTAGTTCTTGAACCTGGGGAAGAACTCGTGAGGAAGTCATTTGCCTCTCCTGAGGCTGTCCATTAAGGAGTAACAATAGGCCATGGGGAGGTGTGCTTGGGTACAGATTTATAGATGTCACAAGTACTGACAAATTCCATTCATGCAAGGCTGCAATAGCAGCCAAGTATACCTCACCTCACGCTATTATTCCTGTTCCTAACTTCTCAAGCATGGTCATTCCAGAACAGGTACACCTCTGGCTCAGGATCTGACTCTCAAAATGCAACATACCTCGAGAATGGACCTACTAAACTAGCATTAATTCCAGATGTCTGATGCAAGGATAAGGATGCCAGAAAATCAGTTGTTGTGGTCCCTGAGAAATCATGTCCTGACAAGATTTTGGTTTGTCTGTGTAGTGTTGAACTTGGTTCTGGGCGGTGGAGAGGATGGGGTGTCACATCCTTCCCTTGTTCATCAAAAACCTAAAGGAAATACAGAAGTAATGCACAATAAATATATTCTTGGATTTCCTAAACATGTGAAAATGATGAAAATATGCAACTCTGAAACATTTAACTTCATTTGGGTCAGGAGGGATAGAAACACAGTCACCCTTTCTGATGTAGAGCTAAACTCCCCATGCCACTGAAACCTTGAGAGGGTAGATGGTACCTGCACTGCTGCTCTCCTAATGAGGGTAAGGGTATTTGCTTCTTATGATCTCTGCCAGTAGAAGCTGTTTCAGAGATATGCTGAGAAACTACATCCATCATCTGGCATAGCCACATCCCCTTTCTGGTCAGCCCTACTGACCTTTCAGGCTGTGCTGTTCTCTAATGGCTCCAATGGTAGAAAAATTAGGGAATCTAAATGCTGGCAAAAGATGGTGTAAATAAGGGGCCTTCTGACTCTCAGTACTAATATCAAGTTAGCAGTATAAAAAATATAATCTAGAAAGATAATTATCAACCCTAAACTTTTATAATCTCCCCCCAAATTACCAAGTTGATCCAAGAATATATATATAGTAAGTCGATTGAAAAGTTGCTAAACAAGATTTTCTTCACACTTGATATGAGATTTCCTTTCTTTTGTCAGGTAAATAAATATCCTACTGTCACCATCTCCCATGTGGATTTAAACACAGGTTATTTCATCTAAAGCAGAGGTTTGTTGCTCTAAATCAGAGGTTTTTAAACTTTCTAAAGACATAGAACCCTTTCATATAATCTTTTGCCCTGGAACCCCTACCCCTATCCCATGAGCTGATGCAGGAGATGTGGTCCAACAATGGTGGAACAGTAATCAGGAAAAGAAGGCATGGCCAACGCATAGGGGGTGCACCTGCACCCCCTGAGATTTGCAGTGCACCCCCTGAGAAAAGCATTGCTGACACTGCTGGAGGCGCATGCCAGGCGGTCACCACTCGTCATCCCCTCCCCCCGCACCGCCAACAGCATCTGTGGCCAGTTGCCAACTACTGGTCGGTGCTTGCCACCCCCTCACACCCATCCCTGCTGCTGGCACCAACACGGCTGCTCGCAGGGGCTCCCCACTCAGCCCACCCCTACCACTGTCAGGAATGCCTCCAGGAGCTCCCCACTCACCGCTGCTATGCCCATGCCATTGCCGCCACCGCCGCCTGTGCTTGGTTGCTGTGCCCCTTCCCCACAGCCTCTGGGGGCACACGTTGTTCATAAAAGGAGGTACCTCCATTTTATCACAGTCATCCAGGATGGGAAGACCTGTGTTCAGTTCCCTTCTTTGCCAGAGGGGCTTCAAACCCCTAACTCCCACTTTTCAGAAGAGGGACTATAAGGTTATACTGCCTCTTGTTAAAACTGTTCCATGTTGCACAAAATATTTAAATATTCATTGAATCAGAAATTGAACATACTCTAGTTCAGGGCTGTCTAACTGGCAGCCCACAAGCCACCCATAGCCCCCGGGGGATTAAATTGTGGCCCCAGGCTCTCAATCCTGATGCCATTCCCCCATACTCTTCTCCTGCTGCTGCTGGAGTTTCCAATTCTGTTTGCTCCTGCCGCTGGGGGTGCAGCCAAGAGATTCCAGAGCTCAGGGTCCTGTGAGGGCCTGGGGTGCTGGTGCAATGCAACAGTGATGGCAAGGGGCACCCACCATGCAGCACAGGGTATAGGGACAAAAGGATCTGGCATGCAGTCTAGGGGGCTTCTGGCCCATACAGCATGTGTCGGGTGGGGGGGAGGCTGAGTTCTCCAGTCACTCAGAAGCTGGACAGTCCTAGTCTAGTCTATAAATCTGGTAGGCACCTGGGACCAGGGAGACCCGAGTTCCCACATCTACTCTAAGGATCTTTTTGTATTTAATACTAAACCATCCTTGGAGTAGGAACTAGAATCCAGGACCTGCACTCCTGGATGACTACTTTAGCTTTTCTTTCTCTGACTCAGTGACTATCAGATTATTTCATACAAAGTGGAACAGCTTCAATGAAGCATGCTCTCAGCCTAGCTGGCTAGGGCAGTTTCAAGTGGGAAATAAGGTCTGATCATCTTAAGTAGGGGAGTCACCCACCTTGGGTGAGTGTTCTGAGTAACTGCATAAAAAGGGGACACCACCCTCAGGTTTTGAAAGGAAATGGACACTTAATTTTGTGCAGAGCCAATCTCATAGGCATACCTGAACAACTTCAAGATCAAGCCCATCATGTGATTAACACAGTCTGAGAATCCCAATTGGATACTGACACAAGATAAACCCGGAGCTGTACTGCCTGATTAAGTGAGGAACTTCTGAGAATGCCTAATTAAAAACTTAAGTGCCTACAGACTAAGTATGTCCAGAGTTGGGCAGCAGCTGAGCATGGTTTGAGGGTCTCTGTTTTAGACTTGGAAACCAAGCTGTCAGCCCAGACGAGAAGAGCCCTTAAAGAGACGTAGCCCTTAAATCTCTTTCTTACAGTCTTCCATTGAAAAATGGAGATAATACTTTCCCATTGCAAGTGCCAGGAGGAAGTTATTGTTTGTAAAGTGCATTGACAAGATTGGCTGAAAGGCTCTACAGAACTGCAAAGCATTATTATTACAAAGTAAAGGTTTATGAGAGGAAAAATCTCTTAAAATGATGTTCCCTCCATTTCCTTTAAGTTTCATCAGGAACTAAATTCTTACATGTTTATAAAAGGCTAACACTAGAACTGGAAAGTCTTCAAAAGTCAAAATCAATGCAAGGAAAGGGATTAAATACTGCCACAGCTCTACTTTCAGGGATAATGAGATGTACAGGACCTACGTGAATCTTTGTTATCATGAACTCACTCTGATGCAGAAAAATACATGTGTCATGTGCTTCAGCTTGGGTTGAGAATACATTCTCCAGTTTTTATGCAAGGCCTAAGTTGGATATTAATATAAAGTGCTGATTTTTAAAAAATAATTATTTTGTTGTACCTGGAATTTAACTTTTCCTTGAACACGTACGTAGATTTTATTTTTGTTTAGCCATTTGTGGTAAATGACTAACAATCTTTGGGGACAAAAAGTTCTTTAAACATTAAACATTCCTGCCCTTTAAGAACTATCCAGTTCTTTCTCTGAACTTCTACAGACTCTTGAAAAAAGTAAAAAATATTAAAAACAAAGAAGACTATACTAGATAGTCCACATCTTTGTAAACTGGAAAATAAAGGCTGAAAAGATTTCTTTGTACAACAGAAAGAGGATAAAGGACCTTAGACACTTTGTTTTTCCCTTTATGAATGGATCCACCTTGGAACGTCTGCACTGGTTTCCATTCTTCTTAGCAAACAAGTCTTTGTCATCTCTATACACCGCCACACTATGTTGGAAAAGAACAATTAAACACAAATACTGAAGAGTGCATTACCTGGACAGTATGCCTGCTACCTATGAGAGACCCTTTATCCATAGTTTTGCCATCAGAAGCCACTAATATGTTTTTTCGACTCATTGATCCAACTCTGAAACTGCTGATGTAGCTCGTTCGTCTTTGGCTGCCAGAACCCGAAATGGATCCTTTCTTTGAGCTTGCCTCCATCTTGGATGTCCTAAAGTAATCAAAGCATGAGGAAGAGAAGGGGAGAAACCATTTAGACTGTGAACAGCATAAAATGTGCACCTGACTACTCAAGAGATAGCTTTCATGGAAAAGTGCGACAAGTGGGGAGGTGGGGAGCAACAGGGGAGCAGCTGCTGACCTCATGGCTGAGCTTCTCCACCTTTTTGTACTTGGAAAACACCACTCTCCATCTCCCTCTTTTTGTGAGTGCAGGAAGACAATAAGCTGAATATGAGCTAGCAGTGTGCCCATGTTGCCAAAAAGACTAACGGCACCTTGAGTTGCACTGGTAGGTGTGTTGCCAATACGTCAAGGGAAGCAATCATTCCCCAATCTTTTCTACACTGGTGAGACCACATCTGGAGTCCTGTGTTCAATTTTGGGCCCCCCACTACAGAAAGACTGTGGACAAATTGAAGACTGTCCAGCAGAGGGCAACAAAAATGGTGAGAAAGACATGACTTAGGAGGAGAGGTTGAGGAAACTGGGCTTATTTAGTTTAGAGGAGAGAAGGCTGAGAGATTTAATAGCAGCCTTCAACTGCCTGAAGGGGGTTACAAAGAGGATGGAGCTGGACTGTTCTCAAGGGAGGCAGATGCCAGAACAAGAGCAACAGTCTCAAGTTGCAGCAAGGTAAGGTTAGGTTAGATCAATGGTGGGCAAATTGCGGCCTGCAGGCCAGCTGCCTGGCCTGCGGGGCCCCTAAAAATTTTTTAAAAATTAATATTTATTTGCCCCTGGCTGCCTATCATGTGGCCCTCGATGGCTTGCCAAAACTCAGTAAGGGGCCCTCCACCTGAAATAATTGCCCACCTCTGGGTTAGACATTACGCAGGGATCCTGGTTTCAGTTGCGATGCGTAGGGGGTGCACATGCACCCTCTGAGCACTGGTGCATCCACTGACAGGCTGCACGCCCCGCCTTGGTGATGGGCAGGGGGAGCAGGCGGGAGCGCCGGTACCCCTCTGTATGCACCAGCCAGGGAGTGGGAACACCAGATGAAGCGCCGCGGCCACTTTCCGGTTGGCACAATCGGCCAGTGGGAACTCCCCTCCCCGTGGTCAGTGAGACTGGTTGCAGGGGAGCCTTCCCTCAGGTCGCTGACTGGTGGCTGACTGGTCACTGGGGGAGCACATGCCCCCCACCCCCTAAGCTGGCAAGAGTCACCTGGTTTTCTCTGATTTAAAAAAAATCCCCAATGTTCAGTTTAAACAAAAAGTAACCTCAGCTCCACAGGTTTCTGTGATTTAAATCAAACGCCGCTAATTTACAAATACCGATACAGCAGCATTTCATTTTAATCATGGATAAATGTGTTTGGGGTTACTTCTTTTAACGAAAATGGGGGATTTCTTTTTAATGTCTGAGAAAACCAGCATCCCCAGATCTTGGGAAGGAAAGATGTTCTCAGGAGTTGGGCTGGGATGGGATGATGTAGTTCGGGCTGGTCCTGCTTTCCGCAGGAGGTCGGACCAGTTGCGACCTCTTGAGGGTCCCCCCCCGCCGTGTCCTCTGGCTGTAAGACAGGACAGTCCTCCCCCGTCCCCCCCAGGACCCGCGGGTTTGTCGCTAGTCCCTCCCTGCCGTGCGGGCGCACTCACAGGCTGGGGGCGGCGCTGTGCCACTTGCTCCGGCCTCCCGCGGGCCCCGACATGGCTCCGCCGCCGCTGCCGGTCCGGAGCGAGCGTGGTGACGCGGTAGCCATGGCAACCGCCTTCCAACACGTGGCGCGGCGATTGGCCGGCCAGCACGGGGGCCCCGGATAGGTGTGCTCGCCGGTCTGCGCCCCGGCTCGCCCCGCCCCGCCCGGGACCCCTGGCGCACGGACCCCGCCGGCCCGCGAGGCGATGCGGCTGCGGCTGCAGCTGCCGGGCAGGGGCGGCGGCGGCTCCTCCGCGGGTGAACCCGGGAGCGGGGCGGCGTGAGCGGTTCCCCGCGAACTGAGAGGTCGGCGGCCCCGGAGCCCCGATGCCAGGCGCCGGGGGCCGCGCTCAGCGCCGCCCGTGCGGGACCTGCCCGTGAGCGGCCGGCCCCGCTGCCACCGGCCGGCGCGCGGCTGCTGGAGGTAAGCGGGGCGCGGAGGGTCCGCCGGGCAGGGCTCGCTGGCGCTGCGGCTCCGGGACTGCCTTGATAGCCGGGGCCGGGCTGGACAGCACGAGCCGCCTCGCCACCGCGGGGTTGCTCTGGCCCTGCTTGGCCATTGCCGGCTAGCGGGTGTCGCCGCTGTGTCTCGCTGGACTCAAACCTAAAGAAATCTTCCTTCTTCCCAGCGCGAGGCAAAAGCACCTCGCTGCTGGCTCGTCCCGTCCAGCCAGGGCCCCGCACCGCCCGGGCGGCAGGGCCCGAAACTGGTGAAGATGATGATGATAATGAATGCAGCACCACACTGTCTAATAATCATCATCATTATCGGTATGCGCTACGCTGTATAATAATAACGATGATTATCATCATCTCTGGCAAAAGGAGGCCAATACTAAAAGTCCTCCCGGGGCCGCCAGGTCTGGTGCCGAGTTCAGCCCCGTTTCCCGATGGCGAGGAGACCGCCCTCCTAAGCCTGTGCCCGCGGGGCCTGTCTTCACGCAGCCTGGCACCCCAGTGCAGTGGGAGATGCCAGTTCGGCTGACCAAAGGGGTTTGGACACGTTCTTGAAGGAAAGAGGCGCCCATCCCTGCTGAGCCTACGGGTGAGGGGCACGGCCTTGAACCAGAGCCCCCTGGGCCCAAAGCGCTGGAGATGGCAAGTAAGAGAGAAGAGGGGCTAGGCTGGGCCCTCCCTTTCAGCAGCCGCTCTCTGCCATGGAGGCCGCGTTTACGCAAGCCGCCAGCAGCCCTAGATTACTACGCGGTAGTGGTGTGGCAGCAAGCAGGATGCCACGCGGCCACACGGTGGTCCTGAGCTACCACGCGGTCAGTGCCACGCACCAGCCATTTGTTGGCAGTGCTGTGCAGTCATTTGGGTCATAGGTGTGGGCAAACTGGGGTCTGGACAGAAAGGAGGCCCAAAAATGGTGAAAATAAGAATTATTTATTACCATTCCCCCTTGCGAAGGGGGAGCCTGATACTAAAAGTTGGCCAGGAGCTGCTGCCGGGTCATTTCATGCAGACAAGCAGGGAAGGGCTGCGCCGCGAGGAGGACACAGGTGGCGTGGCGTGTACATGTGCCCAGTCCAACACGGGCGCTGGGCAGGATGGGCCTCGGGGCTGACCCAGCCCCTGGCAGCTCTGCTGTCTCGGCTGAGGGCCGGTGTCCCGGGAAGTGTTTTATCCGTGGGGCTGTCTCTTGTCACAGTAGAGCCAATGGAACATTTTGCTCAAAACTTCTATTAGCCTCAGCCCCTGCCAGGCCGGGGCTCTCTCGGCCTCCCGCCGTGATTTCAATAGCGTGGACACCTTGGAGCGGAGCTCGCCCCCCCCGGGCCTCGCCTGCCTGCTTGCCTGCCTGCCTGCCTCGAGAGGCCGGGGGGCGGGGGCGGGACCGGGGGGGCGGGGCGGCCGCTGCCTCCCGCGCTGCAGGGCGGCTGGGACGTGCGTGCGTGCGTGCGTGCGCGCGGGGTGACGTCAGGTCCTCTCCCGCCCCGCCCCTCCGGCCGCCGCTGCCGCACAGCCCGTGACCCGCCGCCGGGGCCGCTCCCTCCGCCGCGGCGGCGATGTGACCCCGCCCGCCGCCCGCCCGGAGCCGCCGCCGCCGCCGCCGGCCGCGCAGCCAACATGACGGAGGTGAGCGCGGCGCGGGGGGGCCGGGCCGGGAACTTGTTGCGCCGGGCCGCGGCCGGGAGGAGCTTCCCATAACTTAGTTGCGGGGGCGGGAGGCCGGGCCCTGCCGGCAGCCCGCGGGGGGCCGCTATGCCGCGCCGGGGCCTGGTGCCGGGCGGGGCGGGGTCCCGGGGGCTCCCGCCGCAGGGGGCGCTCTGCGCCGGGGCCGGGCCCGCCTGGGGCAGCTGCCTGTTGCCGAGGGGCCGAGGCCGCGGGCCCGGGGCGGCTTCCTTCGACTTTAGGCTGGAAGTTGGGGCCGCGCCGAAGCATTGCTACGCAGCTGGAGCCGGCACAGACCCCTCCTGGGTGTGCCGCGTGGGGGGCCCGGCTTGCGCGGGGAGCAGCGCTCAGGCGGGCGGCATCCTCGTACCCTGCCTCTCCTCTGCACTTGGCAGGAGTTGGTTTGGTTCACCCCAGCCCCTCCCCAGGCGCCCGGAGCCCTGCCTGCCCCAGAAACTCATGACATCGGTCGGACGCAGCTCCCGTATTTGGCCTCTGCTCTGCCTGTGCAGGCAGAAGGGACCGTGCGCTTGCCTCCGCCGCCTCCCTCAGCCACTCGGGGGCCAGAGAGAAGCAGAAGTATACCTCTGTTCTCGTCCCCGGCTCAGCAGGCAGCTGCCGGTTTAACTTCCTCCAGCTCCTGCATCTTCAGGGCTGGGGAAGAAGTGCAGGGACACTTTCCATTCGAGGTGCAGCAGATTACATGGAAAGTTTTGACAATTAAACACTGCCGTTTGTCAGCAGTCATTTGCCTGCTCTACTCATGTGAACTGAAGTTCATCGTAGTCTTGAAGGAGCCAGGCATTGGTGTATTGCAGGCTTTGTGTAGTGCTGTATAAACTGGCCTTTTACCAGCAATGGTAACATGGAGAGTTGTATGGGGCTCCTGCTTCAGAGCGCATATCAGTGGAGAAAGGACACAACTCACCTGGGTGCAGCTGGTCAAACATTAATTTTTTAAAACTTGATGCACTTTATTGAGCGGGTTTGGCTTGAGGAGTTCTGTTGGCTTAGACCAGGGGTGCCCAACCTCCAGCCTGCAGACCAAATGTGGCCTGCTGGGTCCCCATGGGTTGGGAAATCTGGCAGCAGGGGAGCAGTGGTAGTACTCTCATCCCTCCCTGAGCTGGGCCACAACTCTCCCCTGCACTGTGGCCAAAATCAGAGCCAGGCTGCCTGGCTGTGTTCTCTTTCCCCTGTGGGGCCAAGCCATACCCCTTTCCCTTCCCACAGCCAGTTTGTGGTTGGGTCATATCCTCTTCTTCCTTCTGGGCAGGGTCAAACCCCCCCCCTATATGCAGCTGGATTGGGGCCAGGTCATAGCTCCCCCCCCAGCACCAGGTCAGAGATAGCCTAAACTCCCTTCCATCACACAATTGGATCAGGGGCAGGCTGCCCCCCCTCCCCCTGGTCAGATGGGCCCCAATGGATACTGTCTGTGGAAGGGTCAGGCACTACCCCTCACCAGCAAAATGTTTGAGCACCACTAGTGTAGACAGACTGGTTTGGAACCCCTGGGTTGGATGTGGACCATGGTCTTCTTTACAGGCCAGATCTAGATTCATGAGCACTGGGGCAAGTAGCAGCAGGGAGCCGTGGGGGGGAAGCTGTTGTTTGCTGATACTTGTCCCCTAGAGGGCTTCATACCCTGAATTGCAGCAGTGGGCCCCACCCTTAAGTTCCTAGTTTCATGGGCAGCTAACATGGCTTTGTGGGCTGAATCTAGCTCTGTGGACTCTATATAAGACACTCCCAGTTTAGACCTGTCGCTAACAGAGGAAAAATCTTCAGGAAAAACTGACGGACTTTCTTCCTGAAAAAATGTTAAAAAATTAAAGGTATTGGAGATCCTAAGATGAAGGCCCCACTTCTACTTTGGCCCCTTTACTCCAGTTTAAAAGGCAGAAGCAGCATAAGAGGATCCTAAAAACCCTAGTAACTGGTGAATACAGACTCTTGTAGGTAGGGCAGGAGCAGCACATTAGGGTGGAACTGTGAAAAGACAGTAGTAATTAAGACCATCCATATTATAGTAAGGGGCCAAGAACAGCCCAGGATGAGAAGGGCTTGAGTATTTTAAGCCACCTTAGCTGCTGCTTCCCTCTGGGTGGGAGGTCTTTCCAGCCCCTAAAAAGAGGCACAGGACAACATTTCACTTGAAATGAAGGAAAAACCCTGAACTGTTGTATTTAGTAATATTAAGATAGGACAGAATTGTTCAAACTTAAACATTTTTAAAGCTAAACAACATATAAATATTGAAAGACTTCATGGATTTAATTTACCAAAAATGGAGGGCTGTTCTTAAAGTACTTTCTAGTGACAGGAACTCAAAGCCAACTACTCCAGTGAGTCCAGAAAGTGAAACTGAATATAACATATACAAGTATTTTAAGTTAGTTTCGAGAGAGAAATTTAGTATAAGCTGCCTAATACTATAATATTTTTAAACAGGCTGTACCAATTAGCCATTTTCAGATTTCAGAAGCTGATTTAATTGTGCACAGAAGTCACAAAGAAACTTCAAGGCAGCTCAAGACTTATAAATGTCACAAGCTTGTGTTCTGCACCAAAAAGGCTTTTTTTCCTCCATTCTTAACAATGGTATGAATGCTAGTATTTTACATTTTTCCAAGTGAAAATACTTCCAGTTTTAGAGGGCCAGAAAAGCTTTTGCCTTAAACGATCTCGGTTTCAGTTTAGCTAGCACTTACAAAGAAAGAAATTCATCTGGATTACTCCATTCACAGGTGGAAATCTTATTATTTCATTCTTTTTACCTTGTTTGTCATGCAATCTAATTTATGCAATAAATTAACACTTAAAGATGTATCCAGTTCTCTAAGGTCTATACAGATATAGGGAGCCATTTATTTTCTGTCAATGCTGCTCCCATCACTGTCTGCAGGGGTTCATGTTTTCTTATCTTCTTTTCAGTTTTCAGCAGTTCCTTTACATTTCATTTCATAGGCCAAGTTAAGCTTTCGTTTTTTCATCCTGGTGTGTCATCTGCTTAATTCACCCATCTTTTTCCTATATTCTACCCATCTGATTTTCCCCTCCCCCCTCCAAATTTGATCTTAGCTGTTAGATTATGGAACTTGCACATTCTTTTAATGTTCATAGTTTCTCAAGCTTTCTGGTTTGGAGGCAGGCAAGTCTCTTAACAGGTTTCAGGCATTTCCAGCAGATATCTAAGTAAGCATCTTCTGTCCTTCCCCTCTGTAAAAAGTGACTTCATAGGACATCTTTTTTATCACTGAAGTTCCAAATATCTTGAAACCAGTTGATGATTTCTCAGAGTGTCACTTTTCTTCCAGGCTTATGTAGTTGTAATTCTTGAAGCAACTAAAAGAAAAAAAGTGATCATTTCCCTCTGACTGTTGCATGTTCCAGAGCTCTCAGGAAGGTTCAGCAAGAATACCAGAGGGTGATTTGATAGCTGGCATCCTATTATTTTCCCTTACACGGTCTCCAAACATTTCCCAGAACAGTTTAATTCTGGAATATGTTCATCCTTACCTTACCATGTTCCCTTTAACACTTATATGTTCCTTTACCATAAAAAACAGTTTAAAATCATGTGGGGCGAGATACTATCAGTATAGAGTTTTAATTGTTTCTCTGTTGTTATTGTACAGATAGAGGAGTGATAGCCATTGTTCCAGTTGGTCTCCTATACTTTAGCCCAGGGGTGTCAAAGGTACGGCCCACAGGCCATATACCCATAACACAGCAGGTACTGGTCTCTGTGCTGCATGGACTCAGAGCCCGTCTGCCACATGCACTGCACAAGGTTCATGGGGGAACGTGCTGTATACAGCACCAGCATAAGACTGGCCTTGCACACTGGATCTACAGCCGGCTTGCATTGGGCCCATAGACTGGCTGTGCATGCCTGATCTCAGGGTTCATCTGGCCTGGGCACCACATGTATGTACCCCCAAACCAGCCCTGCACATTGTATAGGGCTAGAGCTAGAGCTAGCTTGAGCTGCCGTGGGGCTGATCTACGGCATATGCGCTGCATGAGGGGCCCATGAATTGGCCACGTGTTAGTTCTAGTCTGTAGGGTTAGACAAAGGTAGTACCAAAGTTAGTGTAAACAGTGTATTTTAATAGTTATCCTAGCCAATAAGAATGAATATGTAGGGGAATAACTATATGCAAAGCAAGATTAGACTAGCATAACTGGTAGGCTTCTTGGCAACTGATTTAAGTTGCATTTAAAATTAGTCCCCCCCCCAACTGCCCGCTTTGTTGGTTCATCCTCCTTGGGCATTTACTTTTATATTTTTCAAGATTTATTATTTTAGGTACTTCTCTAGTGTTGTCTGAAAAACTTGACAAATTAGTAGCCTTCCTTTTTCCTTTGACATAGACATAATATTAACTCAAAGAGCAGTTAGTTTAAGGGAACTGTAGTTTCACTTGTATGACTGTTGTCTCCATTTTGTTAAACTGGAGGATAAGTCTCTAAAACGTTATCATTTTTCCCCCTGTATAAAATGCATAAACGTAATGGGAGAATTCACTTTGTTACAGAGGAGTTTTATCATAGCTTTTCCCCCCCCCCCCCCGATTGCATATCAGTCTTGGTTTATTGCAGACTTAAGAATAAAACTGTTAACCTAAATTTAGTTCTAATGCCATACAGTGACTATGAGACCCAAGCATACTATTTCTCAAGCACAGTGACAGTTTCTCCTTTTTTTTTTTCCCCCCCTCTTAAAACAAGACGCCACTCCCATAAACTGATATCAAAATAATACAGTTGAAAGCTACAGTTTTTATGGATCTTCCACACAATTTAGTAGCTAATCATGGTATGAACGTTTTTGCAACACTTTGCATCTGAATAGTCTTCCTGTATCTAAATTGCCATCTGTTTTAGGTCTCATCTGAAAACCTGCACTCTCCCACTTACGTCACTTAAGTGCTGTCATTTAATTCTATGCAGCAAGTTCTCTCTTACAGGGAAAAGGGTATATGGTTTTAAGGACTAATGATTCACTATCCTATATGAAATATGGTATTGTTACTTGGGTCTTGGTTATGCAATTTCAGCTTTGATGTTTTCATGTTTCACATGCTAGGGTAGGAAGCTGAGGAACCCTAAGATACTACAGGAACTTTCTTAAAATAGCTTGGCAGATGTTGAACTTGAAGTCAGCACTTCATGGCATTGGAGACATTGTGCTCTTGAAAAGCCTAATGTTTCAAGTGAAAGGAAAAACAAAAAAACCCCAATCCTGACCAAATGGTCATCCTATTTGATAGCATACAGAGGAAATTAAAAAGTGTCCTGACCAAATTCCAGTATGGGCAATAACTTTCTGACTACCTGTTGAAATGTCCCACCAGCCAGCATTCTTCTTTTGGGATGACTGATGCATACAAGCACTCTCCAGTTACTCACCTGCCTCAGAAAGCTCTGTTTGAGTCATCAGAAGAATCAGCGCAGAGTTGGTTTCCATGATGAAAGACTTAAGATCTGGCTGGAGACAAACACCAAGCCAAGCCGACCACTGCTTCCCCCCCCCAAAAAAAAAAAAAAAAAAAAAAAGAGAAGAGGACAGGATGTCCAATTTTCCTTAGGCCAGGAAACCCCTCTGTATACCAAAACTCAGCCCAGCCCCCATAGTTCTCTCTCCTTTGGGTTGGAAACCCCCTCTGTACCCCAGGCCTCCAACTTAATTTCATATTCTACCGCTCCTCAAAGCCAATACAGTTGTTGCCTGACTTCTCCTTCCAATCTCTAAAGGCTCACGAGAGGGACCAGATCACTTCCTGCAGCCTTCATCAGTTCTTTGTTCTCTGTGCCTAGTGGAAGGCAGGCAGTCTTACAGGATGTTCACCCTTTACTGCATTGTAAAGCATCTCCTCTGGCATGACCTTGCACATAGGCTCATTTACAGCTTCCTAGCTACATATGTCCACTTTAAGACCTTCCCCCTTCAGCTTCCCTAGCTAAATCATTTATACAAGCTGGTACCTTAGAGGTGGGTAGCTTCCCTCTGAGACATAATAGTTTTCTGGCAGCAGGGGGCAGGACAAGAAATTCTTTTAAAGCAAGAGTATAGAAAAGTTTGATAATTGTAATAAACAGAGCAAAGCCTTAATACTTGCCTCAGAAAAAGCCTAAAGAAACTGATAGCATTTCAAGATCACCTGGAAAGTCACCCCCTTCCCAACAGAAATTAAAAAAAAAAAAGTTAAGGGTCTCCAGGAATGCAGAGCTTTCAGTCCTCAGTGAACAGATCTGAGAATAATGAGCTCAAGTATCCCTGCCTAATCTCAGCTTCCTTGGTATCTAGTAACAAGTCATGAAAGTTGTTTTAAACTGAGATTAACATCTTAAAAAGTTTACCTAGGAATACATTGGAAGCCGGTGTCATCTCAGCCAATAGCAGTGCACTGTAATGGACAGCCATGGCAAGTTCTAGCTAAGGCTTTAAAGCAGACACCAGATGTCATGCTCTCTCTCCAACCTAAAGGACGTGTCATGGAAATATTGTGGTTTTGTGAGATGATAGGAACGTCCAAGAACTTTGCCTTGCTTGCAACTGCTGGTTCAGAAATGCATCGGGGTAAATAAAGTATCCAGATTGTAGCTGTATTGGTAGAGAGGCAAAAGGAATCAGAACTCATGGTAGAGGCAATATCTTTCATTAGCTCAACTAGATTTTTGCCATCAATCAAGCCTTTAACTGCAAGCTTTTGGGCACAAGCATCCTTCTTCAGGTTTAGGAGAAAAAGATTATAAAAGAAGTTCTCCTGGGTAGAAATGAAAATACATATTTCATAGGCGAGTTGAAGATATGGTAAAGTCTCCTGTTTGGAATAACAGGGTAAGCAAGGAAGATGTATTTGAGAGAGAGACATTATTCTCTGCTGCTTTGTTTCTTCCAATTTACTACTTAATCTCTTATAGTGAATCACTGTGTAATGCTGTTGTAGCCTGTTAAATGGCTCCTGCATTCTATTCCCAGGTGGCTGTAGTTTAATCCTGAAGGAAGTGTTTGTAGTATATAAAATACACAAAAATAAATAAAGTGAAGAAGCAATGCAAGTGTAAATATTTTATTATTTCACAAATGGATTTTTGCCCAAGCTGATGAGGTCATATCTTGACTGAGTTGCATTATTGTTTCTCAACCTTGAGGTGCCACAGGACCCCCTCAGAGGTACTGCAGTGCATGGAAGGAGAAGACTGCACTATGCAAAGGACTGCAGCATGCACACTGCTGCTCTGTTAGGACTCCCTGGTAAAACTTAAGCAGACAGAGCTACCTTAGTATGTAGCCCTTCCTGGTCCACCCCACTTCCACCAGGAGCAGTGGAGCTGGTTAGACCAGGAGATTAAAAAAAGTTACAGCCTAAGCCTGACTGCTTTAGAGTTACTTGAGATCCCTAATGCAGCAGGAGTATACACATGTGCCCTCCCCAGGCTGGCTGGGCAGCAATATCTGGTTGAAGAGCACCAAGTCAAGGCAGCACCAACCGTACCTCCAAGCACGTTCAAAGCAGTGGTGGAGGCATGCTGGGACTCTGGAAAGGTTGGCCAACCATTAAAGGTGGTATAGTAGGTAGCAGTCATGGTATACAACCTAGATCAGAGCTGCTTAGCTCAAGGGGCCCAGCTCTCAGTTTCCTGGCCCTGCAGGTGCAGTGAGTACCACTTGCATAGGTGAACATTAAGTTCTGAGGCTGTGAGTTCGTGTTCTTCATACAGTCATTTATGTACACGCCTAGAATAAGTACATTTTATTCCACAACCAAACACTAGTTTGTGTATACACACTTTTCCTTGAAAAGAAAGCATCTGAGTTAGTTGCATTTCTCTGTAGTCTGCCATAACAAGAAAGAATGTTCTTAGTAATCCTTAAAAGTACCATTTCATTGGGCAGCTATTGATAGTAACTCCTAACAACCTATTTGACTTGATGACATCTATGGAGCCATAGTGCATTGTGGGTCACTGGCTCATCCAGTGAGCTATTAAGTTCACCAGTTCTAATAGCATAGTTTACATATTACACATTCGGCTAGAGCCATTAGTATGCGAGTATTTGGAATACTCACATGCTGCAAGACTGCTTGGTCACTTGCTATAGAAGTAAAGTTTCTCTGTAAGAAGGTCTGTCCTCCCATCCTCCTCCCCTCCCCCCCAAAAAAGTTAAACCAGGTTTGTCAGATTTACATCAAGTGCTACAGATTAAAGTCTCTTTTAAATCCTTTATACTTTTATAAAATAGCTTTGCAAGTTTTAGTTTGAAAAATGCAGTAGTATCTTCCCAAGCCTGTAAAGATGATCTCCAATCAAGAGCGTCTTCAGGAGTTATCAATCGGAGGGGGGGGGGGGGGGGGAGAGAGAACACACAACATGGCACAGCATTGATATTTTATTAACACTATGTAGCAGGACTATGGTACCTCTAGTGCCCACCCTGTACCTGCTCTCTTACTCTGGCTTCCCCAGTCTGGCTTCATCCTCTGATCTGCCACACTTAAGCTTACTGTTCAAGTTAATATTACTTTTTAAAAAGCTGCTTTCAGAGAACTGGGGTTTGGCCTTTGATACCTTGCTCTACCCTCCTTATCAATCATCACCAGGCTGCCAGCTTGATCACTCCACACATCCAAACTTAAGCAGGACTCTTTAAGCTTTCTAGGGCACCTACTCTTCTAGGCTCTTATCCATGCCTGCTCCCAACAGGTCACCTACCTTTCAAGGTTCTTGCTCTCATCTGTCCCTGGCAGGCTACCATTCAGAGCACCTATGCTTCTGGTCTGTTCTCCAGATACTAGTCCCAAGATACAGGGTGTATCACTAGCACTCACCATAACAGCAGCCCTTCTTAAGGCATCCCTTTGTGGCCCTGCTGGCCCCAGTAATGGATTCTAGATTCCCCTGTAGCTATACTATGTCCCTCACTTGTCTTTAACTTCATTCACCTGTTTGGATCTCTGCTCTCATACTCTAGCAGCAGTTTTTTTCCACTGTCTCCACCCTCTGAGCCCTTGGCCTCTACAGGGTTCAAAGCACAGACTACTATCCAGGCACCCTCTGAGGCCTCTAATTGCCCCTGTAGCCATAACCCAACCCTCTACTGACAACATAAACCCAAAAGACAAATAACTGTAACATAAAATACCACTTATCTGAAGGATTCAACAAAGTTGCTTTCCTAGTAAGATCAGTCTATCTTTGTTAGTCCTGTGATAGACTTATATAGTCCCTGGCTCCTCCCTTTTCTGGTCACTTGACTTGGCTCCTGCAAACAGGGCCCAGGTGAGGGTAATTAACTAGCCACCAATTTACCATTCTGCTGCTTGTTACTTGTAAGCGAGGCCCTGTAGTCATTCAGTTGTACTGTTCGTCTCTGCTAAACTATTTTGCTAGAAAGCAACAGGGCTTTTGCTGCCTGCCATCTCCCTCTTCACTACTGAAATAACAGGGGTTAGGGGTCACCTGTTACCAAGATGGATCAAAATCAATGATTCTTTTTAAAAATAAAAAAAATGGATTCTTTTGATTTAATTATATTTTAAAGATGTTTTAAAAAAATAAACTTACATAAAGATGGTTTTGGTTTAAGATATGCTAAAGCTCAAAGATATTGTGGAATAGGGATTATAACTTTTAATTATATACTACTTAAGACAACACATTCAGGTAACGTTTTATAAATAGGTCACCACAGGCCATGGGCTATATTAGGGGCCCAATCTTATGGTGTTTCTAGAAGCTCCTCTATAGATTAGTAAAGATTAAAGAAAACTACAATACCCGGTGGGACTCAGTGCTCAGTCTAAAAGATCCCAGTAAGCATCTCTGTGATGCTTCATTTTAGTTTTCAAATTGTGGCTTTGCCTCCAGACATCATAGGCAGACAGAGTTCTTCTGGGTAGATGTGATATCTTTTATTAGACCAACTAAATGGTTGGAAATATTGTTCTTTGGAAGCTTTTGGGTACAAACACCCGTCTTCAGGCATAGGGAGAGTTTGTCTGCAGAGAGAACATCCTTGTTAACAACAGTGTATGGAGATGAGAGATAATAGACCTGACCCAGGCATCAGCCCTATTGTCTCTCTGCAAGTTTGTGTACATACAGTAAAGCCCTAACCTTTCTCTAAAAGTGCAAAGTTTCAAGAATTTAAATGAATAAAGGATATTAAACAACAAGAATGCACTTTTGTAGAAAACAGTGATTAAATCAAGTATCCAGGTTGTGGTCATATTGGTCTAGAGGAAAAAGCAATCAGGGCTCATGGTAGAGGTGATATCTTTTATTAGACCAACAAAGTTTTTGCAGAAGAAAATTCTTTAACTGCCTTCATCAGGTGTCAGAGCAAAGACTGTAAAAGTTCTGGGTAGAAATGAAAGTTTCCCAAGGCAACTTTGACCACTTGAAATCTGAGACACTGCTCCTGCCCTTGTTCAAGGTAATTTGCATCATCACAGAGCCTCAGAAGAGAGCTGAGACACCTACCTGCCCAAAGGAGTATTCCATCTATTGACTCCTCTGTGAAGTCGTATGAAATATGAACTTTCATTTCTACCTAGGAGAACTTTTACAATCTTTTGTCCAATGCCTGAAGGGTGTGTGCGCCTGAAAGTTTTGCAATTAAAAACATTTTTTTTTTTTTTTTGCAAAAATCTTGTTGGTCTTATAAAAAATATCACGAGCCCTGATGATTAACTCAAGGCTTCCTGACCAGTGATTTAAATCTATTTGATATAAATCAAATCCGCCCTGGTAAGCCTTCCCAGATGAAAGTTTATGTAATATATTCTTAAAATTTGTAGGAAAAATTTGCACTAAAGATATCAAAAACACCCTTTAACTTACTGCAGATAAAGCACAGGGACAATGGCACTGTACACATCTTGCTGCTGCAAAGACAGGAAGTCTGTGACTGTGTCCCCTGCTACAGAAGAAGGCAAAACCCCTACCATCCATGCCAGTCTGACTGTGGGCTAAAATTCCCTTCTTATCCAAAATGTGGAAACCTGTCTGAACCAGAGCAGAGGAGCATGACCCTCTAGCCCAGCTTGTCTCGACTGGGGTGCAGTGTGATCATTCCAGGGCTGCTAAAAGGCTCAGCCCTTGTATCAGGAGGAAAGTGATCGCTTAGCTGCCCCCCACAGCCTAGCAGCCTCTACTTCACTCCCAGCATGTTTGGCCATGTGTACAAGAATGTAGGCAGATGTGGAGCTGCACTTTTGAGCCTGACTTGCTCTAGCTCTTCCATTGGCCCTGGGGATGGTTGGAGAGGTTGTGAGTGCATATGGCTCCAGTAATCAATGTGCAAGTCACTGGAGGAGCAGCAGCAGGAGCTATGCTTGCCCCCCTTGGGTGCAGACGAGGGGTGGGGCGGAGGCAAATATTGCAAAAAGCAGGGGCATGGTAGGTGAGGTTCTGCCCCCACCACAGTCACCTGGTATCAGCTAGATTCTAGCTTGCTGGTTCGCAACTGGGCTGCTGTTAAATTAAAAAAGGATGGAAGCGTGCCTTGAGAGTAAAAAGATTCAGAATCATTATACTAGTGGGTAACCTGGGTTTCTATAATCTCAAGAAGAGCATCAGAACATCACAATCAAAGGCCCCAGTCTTGACTGTTGTCCTGACTGGGAGTGTCCTTGTTTGTTTTATTGAAAAATGGCCTCTTGCAAACTACCTTGCCTTCCTTTTGTGCTTACATCAATGTCATTATTCTGAAAACATATCTGCGTTTCTTGAGTTTGGCTGAGTTTTGTTTGCATCCTATTATATCTCAGTGTGGCCTTGCACACCAAAAAGCAGTCAAGGATCTCATGTGATGGGTGTCTCCATATTCATTAGTCCTGGTGTCTCGTAACAAGTACAAATACATTTTATTGGACCACCTATATAGTTGGGAGAGCTAGCAGACATGCATGGTAGGCTGCACATTTTTAGTGGGGATTCAGCATAAAATTTCTTTAATTCCAGTCATGAAACTGTTGATGTGGGTATTGAGACCTGGTCCCCAGTGCTGGGCTCCCTACCTGCCGCAATATAAAAGATGTGGTGCATGTTCACTTTGTTACGGGTGATGTTAGGCTTTGGGCCCCCCAGGACTTTAAAAAAAGAAGCTGTGCAGCTGGATCCCAGGTTTAAGATCCCAGGGCATTGCAAGTCTGAGCTAAGGAGCCTCATTAATTAATACTGCTGAATGATAGATCATTGTACATTGTTAAGATTTGCAGTTAGCAGGGAGATGCATAAAATGTGAAAAACCAAGGATAAATCACTGCAAAATACTCTTTTTTTATATATGCCAGCTTAATTCAGTGTATACTGTGATGGGTACTGAATTTTCTAAAAGTAATACAGATTTAGTCGATAAGTATTAGTTGAAAGGCATCCTTAATTCTACCTTTTTTTTTTTTTTTAAGAGTGCTTACTTTTTGCATCCTAGAGGGGGTTTTTCATAAGTAGGTTTTTGTGTCACTTTGTCATTTTGTTTTTCAGTTTTGCATTGGAAAGCAAACTGAAAAAACCCCCATTTTGTTGCATCCTCATTGACTGCTACATTGTTCATACCTTAGGTCAGAACAGTTAGATGCAGCATACAGACTTGACATTTGGGTTAAGAGAATAGTTGATAGATGGTAACACTCTACAGTGTGAACCAGTACTAGAAGGTGGTGAGACACTTTACAAGATGTTCTGTAAAATCAGAAGAATGGTGACTCGGAGATATCGGGCTTCATTTCAGCTTCTGAAGGGAGATTACTCCAATGGGATCTGAGTCTTTTGGTCCTTCCCCATGTTTGACCCACTGCTATTCCATTCCTTCCCAGTCCTGTCTCTACACTGCCCTTCCATCTTTATCCAAGTCTTCACTCAGTCTCAATTGCAGTCATAGTCTTACCATTCCAGTTTCCTTCTTCCCATCTCCTGTTGAGCAACCGTAATAATAGGCAGTCTGTAATTAGAACCAAGGTCACCTGTATAATTCGCAGGTCATAACTTGAAGCATGGATTATTTTAGAAGGTGAAAATATTGTTTGCAGTCAGTGTTAGTATAATTCTGTAGTTCCAAACAAATAGCTTTATACTAGAACTTGGACGGAAAAGTATTCTAATGTAATAAAAGGCTTAGTCTGTCTATCTGTCTGTCCGTAACTCTTCTGGTCAACTGCACATGTGCCGCCAAGCAGGCAGGCAGCAACTGGTTGGGTGGCCCGGGCTGTGCAGACCGAGGTTTGCACCACTGCTGGGGAAGTTTGGCGGTGGGGAACATGCCTCTGCTGTCTGAGCAGGGGGGGAGGAGGGGACCAGGGAGGCAGACGGAGGTGCGCCAGGTGGACCCGAAGCAGAGCGGGGAAGGAGCAGGGTTGGACCTGAAGTGGCAGGAGGGGGTGGGGGTAGAGCGGGGCCAGATGAGGAACGGCAGGGGCTGGGGGAGGTGAGGCAGGCTGGACCCAGTGCAAGGGTATAGATCAGGGCCAGATGAGAAGCAGTGGTGGGAGGGAAGGGGGGACATGGGGCTCTGTCCCTGCTGCGCACCCCCTACCCCGGTCATTCTTGATGGGCAGTTTGCTAGTGACTTTCAGAAGACCTTTCAAACTTTCATTTTTGGTTCATGGACTAAGACTGAATGACTTATCTTCCTAAATTCTGTTGGGACACTCCAACATGGTTTTTACTTTTAAAAAAAAATCTAAATATTATATCTGAATAGAAACACAGCATTTCTATACACGATTGGGTAAATAGGTTTTACCTGAGATTCAGAATAAATTGCTCTACTTTGCTTTATAATCTCAGGAAGTCAATAATTGGTTCACAGAATGAGGAATTCTTCCCATTATCAGTTGATTAAAAATAGCTATAGCAAGAATGATAATAAAAAGGAGGAAATGAATCTTGTCCATCACTTTAAAACCCATTCAGAAGAGTTGAAGTGTTTTTGATATATTGGGGAATAAGTGATCTGCGATGGATTGCTCATTTAGTTTTTTTGTATCAGATGAATGGTTGAATTCATGTCATGTTTGAGATTTGTACAGATTTAATATGGAAATAACTTGATTTTTGTTTCTCTTTTTTTAGCCTTCTGTTGAGTCTTCAAGCCCAGGTAAATATTTTTAATTTAACATTTTATAAGCTTAGGATGGATGAGCACTTTAATAAAATGCTGTCTGATAGCATTTTACTTGTCTGTTGAATGTTATTGTTGGATTTAATTCAGCAGTACAAAACTAAAACTCCAGGCATTACCTGCTTCCAGTTATTACAGATTTAGTGTGTTTAAGGTTTCTAAATTTTAACCAGGCATGTAGATATATGGATTATATGTGATGTAATGAACTATACCACATAGAAAGAAATTTGGTTAAACACTGTTTAATTTAGTATTTTGTGAATCTTAAAAGCAACTTACACCTTTAGAAATGTCTTCTTACATGTATCTCCCATATGGTCTTATCTAAACCAGTAGATTGTAAAAATGGCTGCTTGCATTTGGAATTAAATTGTTCTTTGTTACATTTTGGTATGCTTCAATTATTTAGTGATGTAGTCATAATTAGATGTTGTTATCAGAATGTTTAATTCTTACAATATAGTAGAATATATTGTAGTTTTCCTTAAGCACATAAATGACAGTGTGTTTCCTGTCATTGTAGTTTCCATTTATACAATCAGAATAGCACCTGAGAATTGTATATGATCTTTCATCAGTAGAGAAATAGTATTGAAAGCACAGAAATTTCTGTGGGTCAGGATTAAGGTAGATTTAGGGAGTACTGTAATGAAATATGTATAGCCACTGCTTCTGATACATTGGGTATTTGGCTAGTGATGATCACACTTGTCCTATGTTTTCATAACCACTAAACTCACTTACTTAAATAAAGGTGCAGCATTACCAACAGTATCTTTTTACAGTGATACAAGTTCACTTACAGATTATATCAACAGGAAAGTATTTGCTTCTTGTGATTCTTTAAAAAAAAATTATGACTTCTTTCTAAGAACTGGTTGGTATCTCATATTCCAGTTTGGTTGACACACCCTTCTTGCTGGGTATAGTCAGTGTTGCACTTAGCTTTTATTACTTTATCCAAAACAATTGGCATTGCTACAACTGCCATCTTGGCATTGAAATGCAAGTTTTCCAGCAGCAGTGAATATGCTTTTCTTGGTTCTTTGGTCTTAGGTCTTGTCTAAATAAACAAACTATCACTTTAATTGTAGTGTGCAGTTTAAAGGGAAACAACCCCCTAATGTGGATACAGTTATAGTTTATTTCAGTGCAGGAAAGAATGAAGTACACTGGTAAAAGGCCCTTGATGTTGCTATTAACTGCATACTTGGGTTGTACTGATTTAATTTTTTTTATAAAACAGTTTTTTAAAAAGTGGTTCACGCTACTAGCTGAAATAAGTAGACTTTGTTTTGCCTTAGTTCTTTGCTTGGTTTTTAATCCATGTTGAGTAATTAAGAAACTTCAAGTTTAAGTATGTGTTTCTATATGAAAAAATATACCTGTCTTCCCATTGCAAAGTAGTTCTGAAATGTTACTGTCATAACATATTTAATAATTGTTCAAATTTATTTAAAGATAATATTTGAAATTTACTACATTTTGCCATTTTAAATTGATTTATCAATTTAAATTTTTGCAGCACGTCTACAAGCCAAGTATTCTCTCATTTTAAAGATTTGGGAAGTGCAACTTGGGTTATTTGCTTAAGCAAATATTACTAAATTATTAGCAGAATTGGGTTTATTAATATTACTGAGTCAGGATTATAATAAATCTGTAAAATTAGTCTTTCATTTAAAGTTGATTCAGTTGCTGTTTAGTTACTAGATCCAGACTTTTCTACAAAGAATACTGTGAAAAGGTTGAAGTGGCAGGAATGGATTAATCATGAAAAATTAAAGCCTTGAATGCAAGGAGTCTTAACCTTAAAACTTCCTACGTAGTTTAAAACTTCCTGCTGCTCTGTATGTTTCATTATCTATGTAACTTTTTCTATATCCTTCATGTAAACGGTGATGTCTTCCAGGAAGTCATTTTGGTACGAAGTCACTTAGGTGACGTAACTGACCTGAGGAAAGGCATTTGATGCTGAAAGCTTGTCTAAAAACTCTCCCAGCTATACGGTTTGTCCAGTAAAGATACCACTAAAAATCCTTGCCTCTCACACATTTCCTGGACCATAATGGGAACAACACTCCAACCCTACTTCATGTGCATAAGCAGTTTGTACTTCTTTACCCAGTGCAGGTCTCTGTTTCAGGCTGCTGACTACTTTGGCCTTTGGAGACGTACGTTCTGAAATGATCACAGTGCTGGATAGCTGAAGCTTTTGCCTAGCAGTAGTGGGTGTCAAGCAGCTATAATAGCCTACAACATTTGAAAAAAATAGCAAAACGTAACTGCTGATTCTTTCTATATAGCCTGAGACACTTGGGAAGCAAATAATCCATTTGACTTTTTTAAGACAATTGATTTGTTTTGTTTACAAACATGTGAGCATTTTTAGCTGTAACTTTAGATGATGGTATTTTTATTACTACTAAACAAAAGCCAAAATTCACAATATGATCAATCAAATTGTTTTGTACCAGGAGGTTCAGCAACATCTGATGACCATGAATTTGATCCATCAGCTGATATGCTGGTTCATGATTTTGATGATGAACGGACGTTAGAAGAGGAAGAAATGATGGAAGGGGAACCAAACTTCAGTTCTGAAATAGAGGATCTTACAAGGGTAAATAGCATTTAAAGACCATTTTGTGTAATACAGCCGTACTTTATCTGATTTTTATCACCATTACCTGGATGTATGGATGCTGCTAGGAATGGTGACGTATCAGTCCAGAAACTGCATTTGCAGTTCTCCAGCTATACAGCAACGAGGTTGATGTATGCAGTAGGCTCCGTAATACCTGCCACTGCAGTTTCTTCTGTTTTCAAGGTGTAGGTTTCACATTTTTCAGTTAACATAATGTTAAAATATGCTGTAGTTAAACTTGAATATTGTTTGCAATGCCACTATTTTCTGATAAACGCTTGCATTTGATTAGTATATGTTGAATTTTTAATATTCGTTACATTTTCTTCATTCCATCATTTTCCGTTTAATTCTCTAAGCATCCTTGTGGTCCAACTGAGACACGGATTAAATGATTTGCCCAGAGCCTCATAGTGAGTTGTCAGCAGAGCTGGGATTACAACTCCAGTTACTGATGATGATGTCTACATCTTAAATGTGTGTTTTGAAATAATTGCATATTAAGATATATTTTCATTTTATACTCCTGCTGACATGTATGTTCTGCCTTCAGTGGTCTTTTAGGGGATATAAATGTGACAGAACCTTAGATTGGATTGCAACTAGATATTCAGTCACCAAAAGTACACTTTGTGACTAAAGAGTAATTCATTATGAATTCTAAACTAGTGTAGCTGCGGTCTATGATCTCATTGGCTGTAAACGTTTCCAGCACAGGTAATCAGTTCTTTTCAAATGCATATGTAAAGTACAAATCCTCTTCAGCTACAGTAAATCTTTATGCCAGTGCAACTTTAAAAAGCTATTTAGCATGTTTAATCCCCACTAACGGTATCATTTACATATATAAATTCAGTTAGGATGTTAAACTGATTTATCTTCATTTAAACTTCACTACAAATTTTGAGAGACACTGTCTAAAAAGGGTGGACTGTGGGAAAACAGGACTGTACAGAGAGCATTTATTTCAGTCTTCCTTTATATTTTATGGTCACCATTCAAGATGTGTCATAAAGTAGTATAGGCAGCAGATGTACGTCTTTGGGTAATACATGGGTGACTTGAACTAATGCTAGAACATGCTGGTATTTTTTTAACTGTTGAAAATTCAGTTCTACTCTGAAAAATGTCTGTGTAGAAGTACCACCGTCAGACTCGGTAGATGTGCTGCCCATTTGCTGATTTCACTGATAAAATAAATTTTTATTACCTTTTTTAAAATGAATTATCAACGGATTTACTAAGAGCTTGTTTACATAAGATATTCAGAAACATTAAGGCAGCTGTCATGAGATGATTCTCTGGTCACTTTGATCCTGAATGACGGCATCCATACACAGGTTATTATTTAGAAAACATAAAACTGAAGACTCTTCCATTTTAGTCACCTTTCATAGGAGAACCGCTGTTTAAATAAAGAAAATTTTAAAACAGAGTTTTTTTAAGATTGCTTTGTTTATCTCTTTCTACCTCTATATACACTGGGCACATCTACATATGCATTAATGCGCTGTTGCTACTGTGCATTAAGTTTAGTACCTCTAATATGAGGTACTAACTAAACTTGCAGTAGCTGGTGCTGCTGTGCAGTAGCAAAGGCGCAGTCATTTTGTGACACTTAATGCTCAGTAGACTACTTCTACTATGCATTAGCACAGCTTTTGCCTTGACACGCTATGCACAGTAGAACGAGTCTTGTGCATTAAACGTCTCATGTGGATGCTCCCAGTTAGTCTCCTAAGGGTTTTGTTTATTTAAAAAAATAGTACAACGTACCTAGTATGCATTTTGGTCAATATTTGCTTCTTGCTTTTATTGAAGGTCTGAGGAATATCCATATAAAAAGTGATGTGTTGATCAACAGTATGCAAATTTGGTGTGCAAGTACAGCTGTAAATTCTTAGACTACCAAAAGTTAGAAGTTGTGCTTTATTCCTACTAGTTTATACGTAAAATACCTCTTAATTTGTAGAGATGATCTCTGTGATGAGACATCTTTCGAATCAAACTTTGTTTGCACCTTATTCAGGAAGGTGATATGCCAATTCATGAACTACTTAGCCTTTATGGCTATGATGGTACAGTCCGAATCCAAGAGGAAGAAGAGGATGATGATGAGGAGGAGGAGGAAGAAGAAGGAGATGATGATGAAGATGTTGATAATGATGACAACAGTGGCTGTAGTGGAGAAAACAAGGTGAGTGTCTGTAGTAATTTCAGATATCTTCCCAGTCAATTCCAGGCATCTCTCAGGACTGAATTTGCAGGCACGTTCTAGTTTGTTCCCTAGTAACACATGAAATTCTTGCATGGGTGTGCCACGTGGTGGTGGGGTTTGCCCACAGCAGTTGTTGTTTTTTGCCCCATGTCGGGTGTCAGTTTTATGGTGGTATTTTATGTATACACACAAATGAAATCTTTGCTCCAGTACAGTGTAGGATTCTTTCTAAAAGTTCTTTCAGAAGTTCTCTAAAAGAAGATACAGAAGAAAAGATGAAGCGGTATAGTCTGAGATCTTTATATAGTAGAGGGTCACACAGTTGAAGCCCTTGGATTTGACATCGGTGGACTGAGTTAAGTGTCCCTCCCCATCCTATCTTGCCTTGTTCCATAACCCTAACAGTTGGCTGAGAACCAGCTGTCTTTCTGTTCTTGTCCTTTTATGTATATTAAGTCATTCTTTCTTGCAGTTTTATTTTGTGTTGGTTTTGTCCAGTTCAGCCTGTGTTTCCTGTGTTAGACCCTTTTACTTGAGTTTTGCTCACATGTTCAGGGTTGCGTTCGGCCACTGCTGCATCTGCCACTATAACCAGGTGCAATTGCCCAATGCAGAGCCATACCAGGAAGGGCTGCTGGAGGAGCGTGTGCATTAGCTGCAGCAGGAGCATGCATTAGCCTTATCGCTAAACTTAAAGCAGGAGGAGTCCCTGTTCAGTCCTTCCCAGTCTGACCCTGCATGCTCTTCCTGGAAATGTGGGGCAGGTGGGGCTGTCTTGTGTGCCTGTTTCCAGCAGAAGCATACAGAGCTGGACTGGGAACAGGAGCAGCAGGGCTGGGCACTCCTGCTTGCTTTAGTAGGATGCGTTTCTAATGCAGTCAGGAGCATATGCTGGTTTCAGTGGTGGTAGCAGCATCCCAGTTGAGAACGAGTGAGGTAGCCTAGGTAGCACAGCTCTGGTTTTCAAATGGGGAGCTACCACATTCAAAAAGTTCTGGAGGGGGTGCCCTGAATCTGAAACAGCTGAGAACAGCTCCATCTCATAAACCAGTGGTGCTCAACCTTCCTGCCCTGTGGGCCAGATAAGCAATACTTGGTCTGTCTGTGGGCTGAATCTAGCTGATTGGCCAGATCTGGTGCACAGGACAAGCATGGCAGGGCCTCATCCAGCAGTGTGGAGTAGGGAGCGGGATGTGGTCTGGCCCCAATCCAGCTGGGGTTTGGGAATGTGGTAGGGAAGGGGTGGCAGTGTTAATTACCACTGATTCCTGCTGCCAAATGTCTTGACCCATAGAGAGCTCCTTGGGTTTTGTGCCATAGCTCCACAAGCTGGATTTGGCCTCTGACTTGAGAAAACTGTTGTAGATGTGCTAATTCTTTTGTTATTTTAAGCGAAATGATCTCTGGTACAGAAACAAAAGTCTGTTTTTATGTGGGTTACAAACTGCCTGAAGTTCCTAACTTAACTATTTGATATTGCATTAGGCTAATATAGTGCATTTGTCACTTGTGCTATATAATAAACAGCTTAAATTTTTATTAGCAATCAGAATATTTCATGCTATGGTTGTGACTTCTTTTAAAACACAGTCTTTTGTACTGTTAAAATAAGAGGTGCTCATTTATCTTAAGATTTTTTTTTATGTGGTTACAATGTTCCAGACAATACCTGTGTCAGCAGTAAATGTAACAAATCCACTCTTCAGTTGTTTTGGGTTTTTTTTGGGGGGGGGTGTTGTTTTTTTTAAAAACTTTCATGGCATAATTGTAATTTCTGCATTGTTGGTAGCTTTCAACAATATGTAATCTCACAGTACTACTACTATTATTATTATTAATATTAATATCTTTCTAGAGTTAATACCAAAAATATTAAGGAGCCAGAATAGTGAGGTTGTTCAACTTAGATAGAAAAAGGAAATATTTTGTCTTTAATGTATTCATTGTAGCATTCCTATTAGAGGATCAGTCTGAGATGTTTTAAGGATATGGAAACTGAAGTACTGAACTACTATGAGGTTAAATGATTTGCTAAAACTCATGTGATGGATTTTTGTCTAAGAATAGAATTCTTAAATGTAAAATCTTACCTGATTGCTCTCTACTAAAGGCTTTTTTAATGTATGAGTAAAATCCTGTCATCCCTGAGGTCCCTTCCGTGTGATTCTTTTAGCAGTTTTTAGTCGGTCAAAGGGGAAGATACTTTGTAAAATTCTAACTGTAATGTTAAGCCATTTTTGCTTTAGTCTACTTTTTAAACTTGGCCTGTACATATTTCTTAACGAGCATTGGTGCTTTTCACTTTATTTTTTTTCAAATCTACCAGAGTGATATTATTTGAAAATTGTATATTGAGTAGAGCCACAGTCCTGTGTCAGTGTACCTACTGTGCAGTGGTACTTTTTGTGCCCTGAGTGAATAGGGACTTTGCCCATATCTGTGCAGGCTGGCATCCTACATATATGTATGCATCTGGAGAAACCACTGTCAGTGCATTAATAGTTTTTAAATGCATTTGAAGCTGTTGGTTTTTGTTATCTGCAAGCTTCGCTGCCAAAAATTGCAAAGCCTGTTAACCTTCCCTTGTTGAATGGCTTGGAAGGAAGAGATTTAGAAGGTTCATATATTGTATTTGTTCTTAAGCGAACAAGCAAAAAGCTCTGGGAAACTAAGAGGGGGAGAAGGGAAATGTAATGCAATATGGATACAAATTTAAATACAAGTAAATGAAAACCAAAGTTTTAATAGCACCATTAATTCTGCTGAGTTGTACTTGGACCTTTGTTATATTTCTAATTTGCTTTTAAAACATTCAGTTCACAATGTGGTTTGTATTAAATGTGTACTATAAGCACATTGGCTACACATGATGTGACTGAATTATTACACGTGAGCCTGAGCAAGTTGTGTTAAGTGATGCTTACAAACTGCATAAAACCAAACATTTATCTAGCCATGTTCATCTAATTTTCCTTAATTTTCATATCACTCCCTGGCATTTCAGTTCTGTTAAAAATCTGTTCTTTTTTCTTCTAATCTTTTTACCATTTATTTTAAGTCAATGATATTGGAGTTCAAGTATTCTTACTGGAATAGGCATGTTTGTATGACAACCTTGCACATTAAAAATAAAACTTTTCTAAGAGACTAGAAATTATCATCTGATTTATTATGCTTCCTAAACCAAAATTCAGGAAGAAATATTTTAAAGACTTTAAAAATATCAACAAAACTTAGTTTAATTTCCAATTTTTAGCACATACTCACTTATGGCTTACTCCATGAAATATAATTCTCCTTCTCTGCCCCCGCCTCCCCAAAAAAGCTAAAGGTGAAGGTCTTTATCATTCCATGTCTTCGTGAGCAGGTTTACTGACACACACATCGCTGTATGAGGATTTGAGAATCGTGAACAAGGACTGTGAAATTGATTTTTGCCCTAAGGCATGCATATACTCTCAAAGAACTCAAAATACATATAAATACAAGATTAGGTTTGTACGCTTGGAACTCCTTTTGGACAAACAGAATTATTCTGTAATACATATATCCAACATTAGCCATCCTCCCTGTTTGGATGAAAGATACCAGAATACC
The DNA here is from genome assembly GCF_052110815.1 of Crocodylus siamensis. Taxonomy (NCBI): domain Eukaryota; kingdom Metazoa; phylum Chordata; order Crocodylia; family Crocodylidae; genus Crocodylus; species Crocodylus siamensis. The sequence goes on from NC_143399.1 coordinate 17,831,766, forward strand.
TTCTCTCTCTCTCTCTCTCTCTCTCTCTCTCTCTCTCTCTCTCTCTCTCTCTCTCTCTCTCTCTCTTTCTTCCCCCTCCATCTCTTCTCCCCCTTCCTCCCCACCCCCCGAAATCACAAAACAAAATAAAAATCCAACAAAACAACACCTGTTTCTAATAGATGACTTGGTTCAGACAACCGTGGCAGCATAGTATGCTGTTGATGCCCACTGAATACAATGGCAACCGATGCATTTCCTTAGGGGAAAAACTAGACATGATGTTTAACTCTGGTTCATGCCCCTACCTCACCTATCAAAGCCTTATTATTAAACCTGACCTGCTTAAAATATTAAATTTCAAAATCCTTGTGTCAGTAATTTGTATAATATATTTAAACAATGGATGTGGTTCTGCACAACCAATCTATATAATTTGAATTTTTTTTTATTTATTGTCATGTATGCACAACCCTCTTTTGTTTTATTTATGAAAATAAATGCAGTCAAGTAAAAGGAAAGTTGATTCTTTATCATGTAGAAAGGTTAACTGATCTCCTGTTGGTCTTGTTGTATTTAAGGAGGAGACCATAAAGGATTCATCAGGTCAAGAGGATGAGACACAGTCCTCTAATGATGACCCAGCACCATCTGTTGCTTCTCAAGATCCACAAGAGATAATTCGTCCACGTCGATGTAAATATTTTGATACAAGTATGTGCTGTCCAGTATTAAGCACCCTCTAAATACAATTGGCATATATTTATCACTGCTTATAAACACTTAAAAGATAACTGTTCTCACTGTTCGTCTTGATTTCTTAAGCTGCCTAAACATTGGGGTTTTGTTGTTGTAAAAAGAGGCATGCTATGCTATATACTGAACAAGTGAGGGACTCTGCATGTTAGGCTTTTATATCAGGTTTTTTTTAAAGAAAAATGATTAAATTTGATGCAAAATCTGAGTTTCTTTATAAATACATAATTAAATAAAAGAAAAACCTGTGGCTAATAGAAATACATTCAGCACTTTCTTAACCTTTTGACGGAAAGCAGAGACTCTGCAAGACAGTCCACATGGGCTTCCCCTGCACCAGTGAAAGCTCCCTAGCATTCAGATGGGCCGAGTGACTTCAGTGGTCTGCCTGCCTGGACTAACCAGCAGGATCAAGAGCATAGTTCTTTTACATAAACATTCCCTAATTGCATTTGTAATATAGTGGGTGCATCTACATGTGTATATTGCAGCAGTTTTGCACCTAAGTTTATTGCTCCCAGGTGCTACACTGACACGTGCACCCCTGACCACAGCACATTGAGCCGGGTTGGAGCAGCCCTGGGTGGCAGGGGGCCACAGAAACCAGCCTAACAATCTGGGGCTGCTCTGACTTGGCAGGGTGCTGTGGAAGGGCTGGCTGGGGCATGAGGGTGCTTCACTGTCAGGCTAGCCAGCAGGCAGCCTCCACACTGAAGCACCCTTGTACCCCAGCCAGCTGGATTAGCCTCTAGCATGCGCACTGCTGTGGAGTTTATTAGTTTACTCCAGTGTAATAACCCTACATGTGTAGATGCCGAGACATTTACTGCAGAACCAATTAGTCTACTGCATGGTAAACATCTGTGTAGACCCGCCCATACACTGCATTTCTCTTTTGTCTGGAGCTTCTGTTGGTCTCCTGAACAGGCTTACCTCTGTTATCAGCTGCTTAATTCACACAAAACAGGCAGATAAAATACATAAGTATTATTTTATACATTCCGAAATTAAGCAGTCGCTATAGTTGCATCACGGAGGCCAAGTACATAGTGGTCTGTGTCATGAAAATGTTTGAGAATACTTAATAGTTGTGAATGAAAATGATTCTGCTTAGAAGCAAAATAAAATGAACGGTTTTTCATTGGCTGCTCTACACAATGGAAAAATAAAGTGAAACACAAACAGATTATTTTCTTAACAAATTATTTCATGCTATAATAACTTAAGGTAGAGATACTAACACAGAGAGGGACTTTTAGTCTTAACTGGATCTAACTTGATGCTGTAGCTCATAATGCTACTGTTTCCTTTGCCACCCCCCATCCAGTCATCTCTCCATTTCTTAAGCTGTGGCTAACGTTCACATGTGCAGCCATTTGCAGCTACTAATCTAGTATGATGTAACTCTGCTTTTAGACTCACTACTATCACAGTCCCACTTAAACTTGTCTCAAACGTGGAGTCAACTAATGTAAAGCATATCATACTGTCAGCCAGATTGTTTAGCCAACAAATATTCAACGGAGCAATAATTTTTTCTATCAAAATGAAGTAAAATGTATTCCAGAATACTAAATTGCAGTTAAGGTTGCTTAAACAGCTATGTACTTGATTTACTTAATTAAAATTAGTTATTAACATCTATGTTAGTTGCCATCTCACAGTTATTTATCTTTCGGATTTCTTTCCTGTATTTTGGTAGTATCTAGGATCCCAGGTATGGACATGTGCTGTTTAAATAGAAAGCAGAACAATCCCTGCTTTTAAGAACTTGCAACCTAAACAATCAGTCTCTATATGTTTGTATAACCCATGTGTCTCGTATTAGCTATAGTTCTTATTTTCACTGTTTATTTGTATTGTGCCAGCTGTGTTAAAATATGGAACATCTGGATGCCAGTGCCATCATTAGATTCTGCAGCTGCTCCTGTTAAGTTGGGATAAGCCAACTTGTGCTGTAATTGTTGAATAGGAAAATAAAAGCTTACGTTTAGGTTAAAAATTGACAATACAATTTTCACTTATTTGTATCTTAAAAACCTATATCCAACTTCATATCTTTCCTTTTAAAAAATATTTAAACGGGGATAAGAACATTAGCTAGACGTTTCCTCTAAGGCAGTGAGCGCTGAAATATTTAATAGTGACTTTTAAACTGTAATTTAGAGTGATGTTACCTTACCCACAAGGTGGCTTTGAAATGTAGGTGTTGCTCTTCTGTTCTAAGGTGAGTGAAATTCTGTTAATATACTGTGTTGCTCTTTAGGAAGGGGGTTCCAACCATCCCTTTATCAAGACAGTGGTGGTTAGTTAAGAAACCACCACTCACGAGACATCCCAGCTCATGAGTCCAATAGTCAGTTTGAGTTTGCCTTGAATTGTCTGTGTCCAAGTCATATTTTAATGGACTAAAGTGTAGCTTAGAACATGATTCATGCAAATATCTGATTTTTTTTTTTTTGTAGACAGTGAAATAGAAGAGGAATCTGAAGAAGATGAAGATTATATTCCCTCAGAAGACTGGAAAAAGGTAAATATTTAAGTTCTTGGAATTCACTCTGTGTTATGTCAAATAGTATTTTCAGAAAGCGAGCATCTTGTGAACTGTTTAGGACAAGTACGTATTCTTTCAGTGGAAGGGGACAGGAAATAAGTATTCAGTGATGTTAGTTCCTCCCAAGAAAAAAAGTCAGTTTATTTTATGTGTCTCCAGAAGATGAAACAGACCTAACTTGACAAGCCAGCATTTTAGTTATTTTTAGCTTGTGTTTAACAAATCATTTCATAACCATTTTCCCTGAGGTTATCTACTAGTAACCAAGCAAAAGGCTTTGCTATCTCTTCATTATCTTATAAAGGTCTTGTGCCTTCCAGTTGGCCTGGTGATCTGGAGCTTCTCACTCCATTTAAAGGCAACACCACTTTGCTTTGAAAACAGCTTCTTTTTGTTTGTTTGTTTGTTTTGTTTTCCAGATTTCCCCCATCCTGACTTCCCTGGCTAGGCCATTCCGGAAATAAATTGTTCAACACACTTAGTCTGTACCTTTATCTGACTCATGGGCAACTTTATTCTCTCTCGTCCTTTAAATGTTTTTTGGCAGCATAGAATACGTTTGGAAGACAACGTTCATCTAGAAACTGTTTGGAAGTTAGAGTGGAGTGGTGTTCTGGTCGTATAAGTGTTGAGTAGGTGAGATTATTGTAACCTGTTCCAGCATAGGAGTTTTCTATAAATAGGGAGGTAATTAAAGACAGGAAAAAGCTTTGTTAATAACTTGTTTTTAGCTTCCTGAAAAGGTTTTTTGTATTGAATTCTTTAAAATCTTATGTACGCTTTCCAAATTTGGATGAGAACTTGCTTAATTGCAGAATTGCCCAATTTTTTTTGTTAATTTTTTTTTAGAGTTTCAAATGATTCTTCTAAAGGCACAAAGAAACAGTTTTGAAGAACATAACATGATTTCATCAATCCCATTACTGTATATGGATATCTGCATACAAGAATTGGTGTTCATTCATCTTGTCAGCCAGCAAAGTGCTAATTGTACTGAGTATGGTGTCTGACAAGCCAGGGTGGACTAATGTGGCAGGCACAAAATTAGAGGAAACATTACCAGAATTATCCCTACTTCTCTCCAGCCAATTTGAAAGAGGAGAGGGAGAAATTAACTGAGGTGGATTCTTTTCTTCTTTAAAAAGACGGCCTTTAACTTGGCAATTAGTAGTGGAGTAGAAGGCAGGAACAAAGTGCTTAGTATCCAGGATTCAAGGTGTTAGGGATCTTGGATTCATCAAGTTATGAAAAAGCTACAAAATATCTGTGGTGTGATATCCTCTAATATTTGTAATATCAGGGTCTTGTGGAGATCATTTTAATTTCTGCTGTTCATAAGATGCAGTATCCCCTGCTGGTCTCCCACTGACTGGTGAGGTGCTTTTCCCTCAACCTCCTCCTTCATATCACCCAGTCTGAGTGCCCCACATTGAATGTACATACGACATGAGAATAACTATTGCATTTCTCAGTGGTCTCTCTTGGTTTTGGATTTAACAGCACCTTTGTCTCCTCTCAGGTCTCTGAGCATATTCTTCAGGCCACCGTTCTTCCACTTTTTCCAAGGTGGAATCACATGGTTCTACCACTCTTAAATCAGGCTCTGGGCTATAGTATCCTGCAGGTCAGCTGTTCTTATGCCAGTTTCAACTGTATTTGGTTTTTCCTTTGATATTTGGTGATCAGCTGTGGACTCTGTGACCAAGATACTGTTAAATCTTAATAGTAGGAATAAAGCATAGCATAGAGGGAAAAGGGTTTTAATGTGGTCTGTATGTGTTTACCTTCCTTAAGGCCCGTGATTGTGACCCAGACAAATGTAGTGTCTTATAAGAATCCCCTCTGGTGTCTGTCTTTCTGAGCAATAATTGCAGTGACCTCTGGACATCTTATGCATCTCAGTTATTCGTAGTCTTCCTGATCTGCTTGCCCCTGGTATAAGCAAAACAAGCTTAGTTACTTGGCTATAACCTAGAGGTAGAATAGTCACATTTTATGCTGTGAGCATTCTCTTAACCACCCTGTAGTGTTTACTAGGATGCAGCTTATCTTGAACTATTAGTTTACTTCCTGCATGTGTTTTCTGACAATCTGCTATTAAACACAAAGCATGCATCACAATTGCAATATCGAATTACTCTCTGTAAAGTATCACAGAGCAGTCACATGTCTGTCAATCATTTTCTGCAAATCTAAGATTGTCACTTTACTTAGTAAAGTATGCTATCACTCTTACACTCTTTTAAAGAAGCTGTTATGTGACCTGTATTTGTATTTGTGTTTTTCATAACAGGAAATCATGGTGGGCTCTATGTTTCAAGCTGAAATTCCAATTGGTATCTGTAAATACAGAGAGAATGAGAAAGGTGAGAGTTGATGCTGTGAAAATTACTGATTTGTGGAATTTTCTATATTAAAGACTTGAAACAGTTCATCTTAGAAAAAGACTGAGAACTGTTTAGTAACTAATGTCACATGATTTGCACATAAGGCAGTTCCTTCAGGCAGATGCGCCTGTGTTTTGAAACTGTGTATCATACAGTACAGGAAATATCCATATTTTATTTTGTTAATTACATAACTATAGAACATGGATTTTATTCCTTTATCCAGAATATACTTTAGAAGTAATATGTGTTGCTGTATTAGGATTAAATAGTAAAATAATATGGTAAAATATATTTGATACTTAATATCAAATAAGTGCTAAGGGGCAGTGATACGGTTGACTTACCTTGACTTACCAGTTCCTGATTTGCAGGCATAACCTATTCAACCTTAGCCTTCTCGATATTTTTAAAAGATATCTTCTTGTCTCTTTTGTTTAAAAAAAAAAAGATATACTCCAGAACTCTGATGATATACCACCAAAGGCTGTGCCTCAGCCAGACCTTGTAAGGTCAACATTGGGACCTTTTGTACCATTTCCTTATTGCAAAGGAATAAGGAATTGTGCCTTTGCAGCCTCTGTGCCTACCAGAACAGAGCTCTTACTTCAAGAGACTTTATAAATTCTGCAGAACATTCATGTATCCCAGGTGCTTACCCATGAGGAGCGCAAAAGGTAAATTTGTTGCCTACACTCTAATCTTAAGGTGTGAATGCAGCTCATGTAACTAGCCTAGGGTTCATATGAGTTGCCACAAAAACACAGAGCTCAAACTTAGCCAGGACTCTGGGAAAATAGAGGGGTAACAGCAACCTGGAACTTGGTAATGGCTTCACGTTCAGTGGTGCACAACCTAGTGTAGCATATGTTTCCATGAAATATAGTCACCAAGATGACTCCTGGACAGCTGAAGCTACTCTGGGGTCTTGTAACTGAAAGAGCATGATAAGGGATTTGAGACTCTCAAGATATGGAAACTGAAACTGCAGTTACAGGGAAAGCTCTATGTACCTTCACATAGACTTAAAATACATTGGAAGTTTTTTCATTTATTTGGAAAACCTGTGCCTCTAGCTTTCCATACAATCCTGGTTTTAATTTGAGTATATACACAGATTGGTAGGTACCTGTCTATTCCCGCACGCTTGCCTTTCACCACCAAATTCCTTTCTGTGCTTCCTGCAGACCTTAGTATATACACATTAACACAGGTGGTGTAAAGCATGGAGTGGCTTTATAGCCCTGCTTCAGAATCCAGAGCAGTTGTATGTACAGATACATCTTGAATTTAATTTACTTTTATGACCTTAGCTAGAAAAAAATCATTGAAAACGAAGTGGTTGCTTCTATTAAGTTTTTTCTCTTGTGACTTCCTGAAATGGCAGAACTGTCTTTCTGTTCAAGTTTTAAAGAAATATTAAGCAGAGATTAAGCTTAGAAAATTCTGAAGTATTTGTCTGAAGTTCTAGAAAAATCTGGATTTTAATATAGTTTGAACTGTGCGTTTACCTAAGATTCAGGAAGTTTTACTGGTAATCTACTGATGATTCACCTGTTTTTACTGGTGTTTACTCTGTTGTAAATGACTCGGGGCCTGCTGTAATAAAAATATATAGCTATTTTCTTTCTTTATAAGTCTACAAAAATAATTTTCCATGAACTTGCATCCAGTCACTTGTTTTAAAATCGAGAACCTGCGTCATTGGAACCAACTGCTGCTGGGAAGGACAAAGTTAAATTTTCATTAAATTATTATAGGACTGTAGTATAACTTGTACTGCTTCATTCCCAATGTATTCCATTTTTCAATGAAATCTTTATGGATGGGTCTCAAATTGGTCTAGTAATGGAAGCAGAGTGAATAATGTTGACTGAAAGTGTGGAAACGTAGCTTTCTGGTTTTGCTAATGAGGAAATCTTGCTCTTCAGGAAGTTTTATATCTTAGAGTTCTTTTACTGCCTATATGTAAACCTGCATTTTAAAAGCAGAATTGCATTGTTGTAAACCTGGAAAATTCATGTGAGCATGGTCATTTAATGACTTAAGTTTTGCAAAAATGTAGTAGCAAACACAGTTCTGAGAACACCATTTTGAGAATAGGTTTTCTTTGTGGATCCCCCTGTCTGGGTTACGCATGTGAGTGTTACAATTACCTAAGGTGGACAGGAATTGCAAAACCTGGTTTGTTGTCTGTGACATTGGATGGCATGAAAAAGACTCAGACTCAGATTTCAGTCTCTTCCATTGGTGGTATAATATTGTTAGTCATCTGTTTCCAGCACACTGAATGGCAGAAACTAAATGCCAAATACAAATATAAGAAATATTATGTATAATAGATTTTGTTCTCTTTTTAGTTTAACTGCTGTTTCTTTGGGGTATTAGTCTTCTCTATCCACAAGACACAGTAGTGGGACTTAATTTAGTCTGTTATTGACAGAAGGTAAGAGCAAAGAGTCTTGGATGTTGGATGTTGTTCTGAAAAATCCCACTTGAGCTTGCTAAAGAGTTCTGCAGCTGAAGACAGTCAAAAGCATGTTACTTTTAGCTCTCAAAAGTTTTACTGTGGGTTTTATCAGCTATAAAATGCTGTAAAAAATTGAACTGTGAGTCTTTGTGTTGAATAATATCTGGTACTTTACTTCTTTAAATTTTGGTTTATTTTGTTAGCCATACAGAGCCTGTCTTTATGAAATTAAACTCTATCCTGGTTCAGGTACCAACAGGATTTGTAATAAAGTTTTAGTGACAAAATCTTTATTAGTGACGATGATTCAGCAGGAAATAACTCTGCTTGACATCATAGGTGACACATGGGAAGGCATGGGGAAGGGGGCACATGCACCAGGGGCACTTCCGGTTTGTCGCCGATACTTTTGGGGTCAGCGATTGGCGACTGGCTGCTGCCCCCCCCTCCCCCGGTTGGTGATCAGCCGCTGGTGCCCCCCTGAGCCAGGAGGCACCAGTCGCTCATGCTTGATATAAAACTTGCAGGACTGAGTTTGCAGGACTGTTAGTAGGAAAACCATCTTGCTACCTGTAAACTGAAAAGCTCTTATGTGGAAATCAGTTGAAGGACCAACATGAGACTGTGCCATGTCATTTTTAGAATGTTGTTTACACAGTTAAGACAACCCTTTGAAGTTCAGGAGGAGTAGGTTTGGTAGTGAGTGTAGGACTTGTAGCTTTTGTATGTTGTACATGTACGAGTGTGCTTCACACCAACTATGGCCTTATTCCTGAAAAGGGATACACTCTTTTGACCAGTGAAAAATAGGACTACATGATACGGTTTGAATCATCAGTATCTTCTAGACAGGGGCATGTTGACTCTTAGACGTGAAGTCCTTCCGTCTTAGTGGTGTTAGAGCTATTCTTTGCTATGTGCTATCATACCCTAAAGATATCGCCTCTCGTTCAGTGAGAAGCTGATTGCTTCCCCCTGTGAGGATTGGTGAGCAGTTTCCTATCCTGAATCTCTGGGCCTTAAGAGGAAGGAAGGAAAGAATTTTGCTAGGCTTTGTGTGAGCATCAGCACCATTTTGTGTTCTGTATTCAACAGTTGAGAGACATTGGTTTTAATTTATCCATGTTCCTCAACTATGTTTTGTTATCACCAAGAACTAAAACTTGACCAGAGAAACCAGCGTATTTGGTACTGTTGGTTCATTCCATCTTGGTGATTTTTACCAAGGAAGGGGGTGGTGTTGGACAAAGTTTCTGATAATGTTTCAGGGCATGTCTACACATGCTTTTACGCACGCTTACACATAATGTGCATTTGTCTAATGTGTGTTATGGTCATGGGTGACTGGTGCCTCCTGAGCCTGGGGGAGCACCTGCAGTCACTGGCAGCGGCAGCCATGTCAAGGGGGGGCATGTGCCCCCTCCATCCCCCCTACCAGTCGCCTCTGATTATGGCAACTTAGGCATGTGTCTACACGTACACACGCTAAGATGCATTAACGCAGTGTGCGGACCGACTTGGGACTAAAGTTAGTCCCAAGTCAGTTGACATACGCAACATTAATATGACTTAGCGCATCTACATGTGTGTTAAGGCGCTTTAGCCATTGGTACCTAAATTTGATACCTCCTTTAGCAGGTATCAAATTTAGGCATGAGTAACCTAAAATTGCCATTTCTAAGGGTCATTAAGGGTACACATGTGTAGACCCATACCCTTAATGTGCCTTTAAAATGGCTAATGCGCCTTAAATCAGCACATGTAGACGCACCCTCAATGTCAGAGACTTAGTACCTGTACTTTAACTACTAATCTCAGTCTGTAATGGCCCTGAAAGCTCTTGAGCTGTTTGTTGAGAAATAACTACTCTTTTATGGTGTTTAGATTAAGGCAGTCTGGAAAGAGAGATTGGCAGTTGGAAACTGCTATTTCATAGTTTCAAGGACAGATGGTGAAGGAGATTGTTTTTGGTTTTTCAGCTATGGCATTGATAATAGCAGATGTTTTAAATGAACATAATGTACATAACGCTGGTCAATCAGATTGTTCCACTTGTCACGTGTCCATAATTTCAGCTGTTTTACAAACTTCTTAGCTAGCAATGTCGGTGTTTCAAACTTTTGTATCCATTTTTAGGACTGAGTATAAGTCGGACTTTTTGTTTAAGTATTTTATGATTTCCCTTAGTGTATGAAAATGATGACCAGCTTCTGTGGAATCCTGATCATTTATCAGAAGATAAAGTGATTGAATTCCTCAATGAAGCCTCCAGGCGTACAGGTGATGAGAAAGGACTAGATGCAATTCCTGAAGGATCACATATTAAAGACAATGAGCAGGTACATAAGCATTGCTGGAATAGTATATCTTAAAAGTTATATTGGTAGTGTTGGAGTAATGTTACTGTGATGGTCCAAGAATTATTCAAGAGGCAAGGATTTATTTTGGGATATCTCTTATTGGACAAACTGCATGGTTGGGATAAAGTTAGACAAGTTTTTGAATGCCAGGCATTCTTCATTAGGTCTGAAGAAGCACAGAAGAAGAATCAGACATGCCTCTTGTACAAGTTATATTGTAACTCTCCCATTTATTTATACTTTCTCAGAATCTGATTTTGGAATAGCTTGTTGTCTTTTATTCCCATTAAACAAATTGATTTTTTTCTGCACTGAAGGAAAATCTTTAAGAACCAAAACATTAATGTGCATATTCAGGCTTTAAAATGATCTGTTGCATTATGTTGCAAGATTTGATCATGAAGTAATGTGCCTGTATATGTTGAAGCACGGGAACATTATTAGTCTTGCAAATTATTTAAGTCTAAGAATATATGGTATCATAACATTTAGTCATCTTTATAATTAGCCATACATGAACATTCACTGGGATATTAGAATTCGTCATCTCTGCATCCCCATAGAACAGGCTCAAGCTTATGCGTCTTCCCAGACATCTGTTGCTTAAGGGTCAGTCATAAAAATTTGTCTCTATATTCATAGAAAAATATGAGCCAGGTTTGTGGGGGGGGGGGAAACAAGAGTACAGCACTAGAGTACAATATTTTAAAACATGAAATTATGTAGAAAAATTTGTGCTAAGAAATAGGTGTGCCTTCATTTGTAAGTCTACTGTATGATGTATAATTAGAGGGAGATGTGCTTTTTAATTTTTTTAAAAAGCAAATAAATATAATCTGTTTGAAAACCTTAAAGCCTAAAAAAAACCTTAAATGTTTCTTTCTATTTGACTCTTGGAGTAATTAGACTTATTCTGAGAGAGCAAATTCAGTAAGGTGTGAAGTCAAGTATTAAGAGTGTGCGTGTGTGTGTGTGTGCACGCGCGTATTTATTTATTTATTTTACCTTTCCAGGCATTGTATGAGTTGGTTAAGTGCAATTTTGATACAGAAGAATCATTGCGCAGATTACGATTTAATGTAAAAGCAGCCAGAGGTAAGCATACACTGATTTTTAATTTATACTGTTTTGCAAAATGGCATGCATCTTTTTAATTTGTTTAAAAACAGTTAGATAGTTCTGTTTCCATTACCAACTAGGTGTAAGCATAACATAGCACTGTTATGCCTCTTCCCAAATTCAGGAATTAAATGATTTGTGAACATGAAAATAAGGATTCATAAAATGCAGCCATTTAATTAGGTCAGTTAGATGTTCTGTTTCCTGAAGGTGAGCATCAGAATGAGATATCACTGGGGGAAGTAATAAGAATAATAAAAATGCCTAAGTAGTAATACATATATAAGAATGTGATATAAAATAAAATAAACCAGAATAAAAACCTGGTATTTTTGTTACTTCTAAAAATTTTAAATAATTTTGTCTGCCCAACTAAATGATGAATTATACATAGCTTTTCTTTGTATTCAATCCTCTAGACATTTTAAATTCAATCATTGAAGTAAAGAGCATGGGAGTGTGTAAGAATTCAGAATTCTAAGTAAAGAAGATTGGGTGTCTAAATCTTTTAGCTAGAAAAGATTTCAACTTTTTAAATTAGCCTAAATTTTCCAGAAGATACTTCTGGAGTATGGTGTGTGTGTGAGCAAGAGAGAATCCTTATTTTGATCTTTCCTTTTCATCTCTCTCAGTTTTTACTGTTTGATAAGCTGTTTCCCTTAGGTGCTCATCTTTTCTTATTCCCTGTCTACTGTGCTTCTGAGTCTTCTATCTTTTGCCTTGGGAACAAAGATTAGAACTCTAGATCTGTCTGTACAAGAAAATGATCACTCCGAAAGCATGGTTTCTACTATTTCCCCACCCCCTTTTCAACCCTTTTTGATTAGTGACCCTCAGGTATAGATGAGATTTAGATTATGTTCAAAACTTAGAGTGAAATTCTGATTTCTAGTCAGTGAGAGCTTTGCCAAGATGTCTCATCCCTTGATATTGAAAGCCTGACTGGTCCCTGGGATCAAACATCCCTTTCTTGACAAATATTTTTTTTTGGTTAAACTTTTTATCAGGTTGATCTTACGTGGGGCGGGGTTTAACCCCTGAATTACGGTCTTTTTTGCCCATAATGATGGAACTCACTATCTTATTCTTGCCCTCAAATGGTGCTGAAAATCAATTCAGCTGTTAGTATAGATCAGGGGTTGTCAGCGTACCCCTGGGGAGGTACGCAGCTGCCGCGTGCGAGCTTCCCCTGCCCCACGGGGGTGCATGGCTGGACATGGGGGAAGGGCGGGGGAAGCTTGCAAGTGGCAGCTGCTGCCACTCCGCACCCAGCTGCATGCCTTGCTCCCCAGACTCGGCGTCTGGCCATGCGTCGTCCTCCCCCGACTTGGTGGCCAGGGGTACACTGCTACATGTCCATCCACCCGTGAATACAGTGACCAAGACTGAAAACCCCTGGTATAAATCACACCGTCTGTTGAAGTTCAAATTATCACAAGAGTTATGATAAATATATGCCGTTCATTCCCAAAGGTTCCCAATCACTGCTAATACCAGTTCCTCACATTGGCAGCTCTTAAACAGTCAAATCACTGAATATGCACATTTAACTCACTAAGTTGCTTAGGCACTCTTTGAGTAATTTCACATCACAATACTAAAAATGGTAACAGCAGATAGTAGGCTATCTTCACGTAGGCTGTCAATGTTGCTAACACTGAAGAAGCTGAATCAGTGTTTTACTTTTCCATGTTTGAAAAATATCACTTGTGTAGATGAGGCTTAATTATCTATAAATGCTGTTTGTTGCATCTGCTAGAGTAGCTAAATCATTTTCAGTTGTCAGCATATCTGTTCCTTACCCTTTGTAAATGGTCTCTTGCTGCTTCAGACAAAAATTGCTCTTCTTTTCTATTTTTGTGCTAATATGTTGAATTTCTGGTGGCTGTTGTTAACTAATTGGCTTGTGGTTTAGAAATTTACTGTATTTACCCATGCAAAATGTGTAAACTTACTATAATTTTCCATGTATAGAATTTAATTACTGGAGGATTGTCTTAAACTCATCCCGCCCCCCTACTGCAGGAGGTGAAGGAGGCAGTGAGGGGAGCAGTGGCGGGGCAGAGAGCAGTGGGAGCACATGGTAGGGTGCCAGTAATGGGGGCGGCAGTAAGGGATAGGTGGTAGACAAGGCAGTAGTGGGGCAGGCGGTGAAGGCAGGCAGTGTGGAAGGCATGCAGTTTGCCACTGCCACCTGTCATCCTACCCACATTCCCCTTCCCCACAGCCTCAGGTCCCTGTCTTCCACCCCTGCCCTTCTCCTCTCCACTCTACTTCTGCCCCTGCAGCCCCAGGTTCCCTTCTCTCCCTACCTCCCCCTCCCAAAGTCTCTACCCCCCACCTGCTCCTCTACTCCCCTTACCTTTGCTATGGCACTGCCCCACTGCAGCCTGGGGCATTGAACACAGATCCAACCCAGCCCTCTAGCCCTGGCTGCTACAGGGCCAGGCCAGGGACAGGACGTGCCCTGCGTCCCAGGCTGCAGCAAGGACAGCCTGCTGATACTGGAGCAAAGGTAAGGGGGGTGCAGTGGGAGAGTAGGGCGATAGGGAGGGGAAGGGAGAGAAGCAGCACAGAGGGGAGTCTGTGTGTGGTGGAGGCCCAAGGCTGAAGGGGAGGAGCAGCAGGGGTTTGCAGAGGTGGTAGAGGGCAGGCAGCAGCTGCAGCTCCAGCACTGAGCCAGGGTTGGGGCCAGAGCTGGAGCCACAGCAGCTGCCTATTTTCTCCCCCCTCCCACCTCATACTTGGTAAATGGGGAAGAAAAACAGGCTTTTAATTGAATAAATATGGTAAATATTTAGTGGCTTTTTTTTTGGTTTGGCCACTTGATTTTCCTTTTTCTTCTTTATAATCTTACTTTAAAGTGTGTTTTCTGTATTTATATTCCTTATTTCAGAAGAGTTATCTGTTTGGACAGAAGAAGAATGTAGAAATTTTGAACAAGGACTAAAGGCATATGGAAAAGATTTTCACTTGATTCAGGCAAACAAGGTGAGGATGATTAATAAAAATGTACTTTACCTACATTATTGTAGCTGAAGTCTGGGGAAATACTTTATTTGCTCATATACAACACAAACAATCTCAGATACCTTATTTACTCGCATAGCTTCCCCTAAAAAATCAGCCCCCGCAGATCAGAGTGCATATCTTAAGCAGGGAAACTGCATATTTCTGTGTGGAATAGAGGCACCCCACTCTGATTTCTGCTCCAGCTTTTATTCCTGCTCACTGCAGCAGTGACACTTTTATTCAAGCAGCTTAAGGAATCTGTTGACATAATGGCTCGTTGGTCTTCACTTCACTGGTATTAATAATTATCTCTTCTTCTTAATAGTCTTTATATCCTACTAATGAAGCCAGTTTTGCTGTGTTTAGCTGCCTCTGGTGTCTTTTCTACTATTTCTAAATAGGAGCTTTTCAGACTGTTTTTAGCTCTTTTCAGACCATAGTTCCATACCTGCAAACCAGTCTTAAGCAGCTTCAAGGGTTAAAGCTTTTAGTTAAGCAGATAAGGGAAAGTAAGTGAGCTGAAGATTTAGATTCTGTCCCTGCTTTATGCAGCCATAACTCAAGAAGAATCTTTTTTTTTTCTATTCTGCCTCTCCAAAAACAAGACAGGTGTTTTATTTGGGGGCATGGGTATGCAAGAAAATTCTGTGTAGATGCTTACATTCTTGATTTACTCCAAATCAGAGACTTTGCTGATTCATTGTGACATGCATATCCTCATCTTGATCTGTCAGAGGAAGGGGTTGGTTGCATTAGCTGCCTGGCTTTGCTGTATATGGAAGAACAAATTGAAATATGAAGCTTTAGTTATACAAAATCCTAAAATGGCTGGTTGAACAAAGAAATCTATTATTAACAAATCAGCTGAAATTTATTATAATCTTACTGATTAGAATTAAAAAATAGTACATATTTAAATTGAACTTCAAGGAATTGACTGTGTATGCTGAAAATCCTAGCTAGGAAGGAGTTAGAGGATATGGAAATAATTTTAAATCCCGTCAGTGAAAGAAAATATAGGCAGAGGTTCTCACTAATGAGCAACAAAAGTTTACATCATTGGTTTGCAGGGAAATTCATTTTGGTGGTTCTGCATTTTTCACCAGTTGGTGCTGTCAGAGACTAAGCAAATCCATTAAGAAGAGAACTTTAAAATATGCTTTCTGCTTCTTTTGAACCATTTTGTCACCTCCGTCTGCAGGTTCTGAGGCGGGTCCTCAGCTAATATAAAATGGAAGTCAGTGGAATGCATGTACAACAAAAATGATTAAAAGCCTAGAAGGCAAGACTGAAAGAGGAAAGGCTGAAAGAACTGGGGTTTCTTAGAATGAAGAGAGGACTGAGGGCGGTTTTATAACAGTCTTCAAGTATCTAAAGAGCAGTTTATTACAGAGGATGGCAATTAGCCTTTTTCTGTGCTTATAGGAGATGGGCAGGACTAAAAGCAATAGCCTCAAACTACAGCAGAGGAAATTTAGGTTGGAGATTAGCAGGAACTTTCTGACTATAAGAGGTAATCAAGTATTGGAACAACCTACTTAGAGAGGCTGTGGAATCTCTGTCCTTGGAAGTGTTCAAGAGCAGGTTAGATAGACACTTGGCTGGATTGGTTTAGTTGGGGGTGATCCTGCCTTGAGGGGCTGGACTAGATGACCTTATGAAGTCCTGTCCAGCCTTACTTTCCTGTGATTCTGTGTTGTTTTATGCCAGCTGAGTATTTGCCCTAGCTTCTTAGAGGTAGCTTCCATTGTATAACCTAATGGCGTGAACATTAACAGAACAAGGAATAATGGTCACAAGCTGCAGCAAGGGAAGTTTAGGTTAGATATCAAGGAAAATGGCTGGAACAAGTTACCCAGAGAGGTTGTAACGCATTCATCCTTAAATATCAGCTACATAAAGCCTTAGCTGTGATTGTCTAGCTGGGGATGGTCTTGCTTTGAGCAGGGGTTTGACCTCCTGAGATCCCTTCCTGCCCTAGTTTTCTGAGGTTCTGAGGTCTGATCCAGAAATATTTTTTTTCTAATGGAATCCAATTTTGAGGCATCCTTAGTATTAGTGCACTACTCATTTCTGCTTGTTCTTCCTGCATCACATGTCTCCACTGGGCTTATTTCAGCTCATTGCTGAAATACTGTTCCTCAGTTTGGCATAAGTGCATCAATCAGTTCATTATACCAGTGACATTGCTTCTGACATCCTTTTCCACTTAGTCTGTACCCTTTGTTTCTTATATTAAATGAGACATTAAAAATGTGTGGTTATGGACATGCAGCAGAATTTTTTGCCTACACGATTTAGCACCAGAGTTCAGAGGTGCTTTTGTGAGAAGTACTCTTTTCCAGTTTAAACTTGCTGCTTGCTTTGCTTGCCAAAAACTGAATTTGGCACTTAGTTTACTTGGGGACAGTAACTCACAGATTATTTCTGATTTAGACTAAGAAAAGGTAAATCATATTAACATAAGAACTCCCATACCAGATCAGATCTGAGGTACATCTCTGTGCCATTCATTATTTTATAAACTTTTTCAAATCTCCTCTTGCCATACATTTTAAATATCTTAAAGGAAAAAATCACAGTACACTTTGAATCTCTCAAAGTCATGCGATGTGTATGCAACCACTGAAAGTGTTAATTATCTCATTAATGCTCGTATGACCTTTCATAGGTACGAACAAGATCAGTTGGCGAGTGTGTTGCATTTTATTACATGTGGAAAAAATCGGAGCGGTATGACTTCTTTGCACAGCAGACCCGGTTTGGGAAGAAGAAATACAATCTTCACCCTGGTGTAACGTAAGAAATCCCTTGTATTTTATTTTTTTAAATGCATGTCATATCTGTATCACCTCTTGATATTGCTTTCTGTGAAAATGGATTTCATGAGTTTCATAATCTCGATTTCCAAGAGGCCAGCAGCCAAAGGAAAAGATGAATAATATTGCACATACTGTAATTGCTAAAAAAAAATACAATATTTTAGTTAGACTAACTGATTGTATTAACAGTTACTCATTTAGTGAAGCCTGCTTTCTGTTTGTAAATTGTCTGAATCACAATATGTATATATTTTTTACTTTTTTTAAATGTTTCATCGGGGTTTTATGCAAATTAATCAGTCACAAATTTCAGATGTTTTGTGCAATTATTCTGCAATATTTTCTTTAAATTTGCTGTTCCAGCAAGCATTCTTTCCAATTGTACCTTTGTTCACTTAATGTTGAAAAAAAGAGAGACTAAAAATAGCATGCATATATAGGCAAAGCGCTTTTATTTACTGCTTTTAATTTTAAATGCTCTTCAGTATTCGAATATAGGCTTACATGCCTCCTTAGTTCTGGAGGCGGACTGCAGGTATCGTTATTGAGGCAGTACAGCCTGAACTCTTATTGCTTACACCCTAAAGCAAAGAATAAATACTTATCTAGTGCCTGTCAGGCTACGCAATGTAGTGTATATTTTCATTGATCCCTCCTAGGAGACTCAGAAGGGAGGACCAGGGTGGCGTGAAGACTAGCAACAGGTCTTTTTGGATTCGTCAACCAATATGCACTTGGAAGGTGTCAATTTTAATGTGATTTAAATCTGTGGGAAAATTACAGTTTTGGAAAAGAAGATTCCTTATGTCCTTCCCTGCCATTTAAAATGTTGCTTACTATCATCATGTTGTCTTCTGGCCTTGGTTTCAGGTCTTCTTTGGCAAGGTTGCTTTGTTTTCATAACTTATCTGTGAAACTTAACACAAAGCTGCTTCTGGGTACCAACACACATACATTTGGAGCAGTTTCCAAATGGGGATGTTTCAAAAGGGCAGCAGCTGTTATGGTCTAATCGTTACTTGTGGACAAGCTGTGAATGATACATACTAGCAAAAGCTGTTTATCGAATGTTAATTAGGACCCAGTCCTTGTATGGACAAACATTTAGACCTCACTTTGCT
This sequence comes from Crocodylus siamensis, assembly GCF_052110815.1. Classification (NCBI taxonomy): domain Eukaryota; kingdom Metazoa; phylum Chordata; order Crocodylia; family Crocodylidae; genus Crocodylus; species Crocodylus siamensis. Next base: position 17,850,346 of record NC_143399.1, read on the forward strand.
CAGCTAATCAGTTCTGTTTTTAGCAAAACTTTATGTAAGATTTAAACATGGAACCTAAAATTTAGTTATAGCAAAAATATATTCATGTTCTAATTCATATTCCACACTGATTTACTGTTCTGCCTCCACCTTTCAAGAATGCATGTGCACAGAATTTGCTCATAGTAATACAGATAACTGATTGCTTGGTATTCAGTGGCATTGCCATTAAAATGCTGGGATTTTAAGGAACTTCTTTATCACAATTCCTTAGAGTGGGGATTTGCAACCTTTTGCAAATATGTGCTGCAGCTTGCAACCTATTGTTGAGAGGCTGCAATGAGAGAGAGCAGCCTCCATATGGGTTTTGGCTGGAGTTCCTGAGGCAAGTTGCACTCCATTAGCAAAATGTGGACCAGATCAGGCAATTGGGGAATTGGCATCTTTAGTAAAATGCAGATCTGATTGGCCATTTCCAGGCCAGATCTAACCCACAGGCCATAGATTGCTGACCACTGCCATAGAGCATCATCTTCACAACTCTCAGCAAAGAGCAACATGGAGTTGGTAACTCATCTCACTGATTCAGTCAGTATATGTGTAGGCAGCGGGAGGACTAGGTAGCATAAAGAAACTATAAAACGAACAGATAAGATAAAAGCTAGATGCATCAAATGGGTCTTAAAATGTTATTGAATGTATGCAAGTCTAACTGTTTGTAGACAGTATATTGAGTATGCACACAACTTTCCCTCTGAAAAGGAAAAAGTCATTGCTGAATGTGGCGTTTCTGGTTTTAGGGATTACATGGACCGTCTTTTAGATGAAAGTGAAAGTGCTGCTTCCAGTCGAGCTCCGTCCCCTCCCCCTACAGCATCTAACAGCAGCACCAGCCAGTCTGAAAGGGAGGACAGCACAACCAGCAACAGTAATCAAAATGGTAATAAATTCCAATTTCTTTTTCTCTGTCTCATTCCAAAAAGAAGTTGATGAATCTTAGTGAGAGTCTCAGAAATGCACTGAAAAGCTGTAAGAGAAATGTGGTGTGTGTAACTCCTTGACATTAGTTCCTTTCCAAGTGGTTCTGGTAAGCATCAGCATGTTGCACAATTAAAAACTTCCCTGTTTGTATGTTAATTTCAATATAAAACAGTTCACAGTATCAGCTAACTTTTTCCTTTTAACTGTTTTAAATCTTCCAGGCTAATTCTAAGTCTTTGTGGTTCCATTTACTACAACAGTTAAACGTGTATAAATCTTTGTTGGATCAGGACCAATTGACATGCAACAACTTAATGCATCTCCAGATGGCATGAGAAGCAATGTTAACTAATCTACTCTGTTTTTAAGTAGTTGGACCTAGGATGGCTGTTGGCAGTGTCAGAGCCAGCCCAGGTCCAGATGGAAGACTATTTTGGAAAGAGCAGAAACAACTGTTTCCAATGAATAATGGAGGCACAAATAGAAGGGAAAGGATTTGGAGGACGAAACTTGTTAATCGTTTAATCAGGAGGGAAACTGCCAGGATGATGAGTAAAGTGCTGTGCCCATGGGAAACCAGAGAGAGGTTGTAAAATACAACTTTCACTCTTCGGACGTTTTTAAAATAGGAATCCTAGCAAATACAAGGCACGGAGAAACACAAGCTGATGCTGGTAGCATTCCAGGAGCATAGCTGCACTTGTGAGATGCCCCTAAATGGTTAAAATGCTTCCGTTGGTTTTAGATTCATAAACATGTCTTCTGTTTTACTGAAGTCTTATATTCATCCAGCCCTTAACAACAAAATATAAAGCATAAAAACCTAAAAGGTTGTTATTTATTAAATTAATGCTGAGTTTTGATTGTATACATAATGAATACAATGCCTGAACTCAGCATTAAATAGCAAATATTTTACACGGTTATGTACAGAATACTATGGAGATGTTCAATTTTGTGGGCCAGTTTTGACACACGTTGAGATGAGCTGAACCTCAGAGCTGATTGGTAAACCTCCTTGTGTACTGTCAACAGAATTACTAGCTAAATTTCAAAGCCTGACTGTCAGTGAAGCAACCCCAGGCTTTAATGATTGTCACTGAAAAGCATACACGTGCACCAATGTATCTGAAGGCATGGTTTGGCCTATGGGTAATGTGCAAAAAAAGAAGCCAGCTTAATGCTCAACTCTGTTTACAAAAAATACTTGAGCAGAATTTTAGCTGCTTCTGTCCAAAATTACAATCTTGAAAATTTCTGCTCAGCTGGTGCCTAACCGTGGCAGTACCTAAACATCCTAAGTGTTTGGAACTTTTTTACTTTAAAGTTGTGCGTGTGTCCAGTCTTGACAGAGCTAAGAATGTTGACAACTGTCTTACAACTCAACTAAGCCCCTTCTGACTGCATGAACTAAATGTTACCTACCTAAGTCCTCTGGGAGGCTCAGTCATGACTACCACACACACCAGATTTAACTCCCATGTAACATTTAGTGTTGTTTTTTTCTTCTAAAACACAGAGGGGCCCACTTAGATACAGTATTTTAGTGGTCAGAGCACCTGGTCAGGATGTAAGTGGTGTTGCTGAAATGCCCTCTTCTACTCAAGGGAATTCAGGCCTGCATTTCGGGAGAGTGCAGAGGGCCATAACAAGCTTTCTGTAGTAAGTTCAGGGGTTGGAGCACTCACCATCCTTTCTGTTGAATTTGTTCCATTGTGCAGAAAAGAATTGAAGATGCATTGGGAAAGCAAGACCTTGTCTGAGAGAGAGGGAGGCACAAGCCTCATTTCCAGTCTCTGCTCCAAGATTTGTCTTGAATGGGGTTCTTTATAATGGAATTTGGTGGCATACCACACACCTGAATTGCCAGCCTCTCCAGAAGCCCCATGGGCTCGATGATACGGCTCTGTAGGCCATATCTATAACACACCTGGTGTAACATATGTATATATGTATAAGCCATCCACAAACCAGGAGCCAGAACCCAAGATTCCTTATGAGCGTCCTTAACCACTAGGGTACAAACCTATGTTTCTTCTCTCTGTCTGGCCCACCACATTTTAAATTATTTTCTCCAGAATAGAACATGTTCAACAGGTAGGATAGAGAGTGCCCCCATCCCAGGGCAGCTTACATATTTTTGGGGCGATGTCGTTTGAGTACCCTGAGGCAAAAGAGGACATTTAGCATGCATTTATGACATTCAAGGCTATTGTACCAACTATTGGGCCACAAAAAGGTGGTACAACCACTGCTGTTTCATTTGGATCATTCAAGAGATGTCTCTAGGCTGTGGAACCTGAGTTGGAAGAGGCGCCTTCCTCTAGCTCTGAGTAACAGAATTTAAGATACACCTGTCTTCAGTGACTTCTAGCACTTGGCAGCTTCACTGAGCATGCTGACTTTAGGTGGCTTCCTGTTCTGTCTTGGAGCAAGACATGAATTGCCTCTTCAAGGCTTCTAACTTACCAAACGCTATATAAGGAGTTTCAATGCTTAGCACAGGATTTTGGATTCCACTCTAGAGGTTAGGTACCTAAAAGTTAGGTGTTACAACTTGGGCACCCTTAGAACCCAAGTTGAGCTGGAAAGGCTGGCAACTAAAATAACATATGTTTATATATAGTAGGGCTTTGCAAAATTTTGCCGGCCAGTTTGTTCCGACACTCTCGACCAATTTTGAGGTTGAAACAGCAAAATCAGAATGAAACGAAGGCTCTCGAAATCACCTGGAAACAAAACAAAGCTGGTCAGAATGTTTCGAAAATCAAAACGTTTCAACCATAGGCTGGGGATGGGAAGTCAGTCCAGCTGGGCTGACTTCCCACCCCCAGCACAAGATCTGGCAGGGGGCAGTGAGGCAGCTTCCCTGTCCCCCATGCTACATTGTGCCAGGGTGGGAGGCAGCCCAGCTGTTCTCCCATGCTACATTGTGCTGGGGACGGGAGGCAGCCCAGCTGGGCTGTTTTCCCGTCCCCCGTGCTACATTGCACTGGGGGCGGAGGCAGCCTGGGATGTAGCACGGGGGACGGGAAAGCAGCCCAGCTGGGCTGTCTCCTGCCCCGGTGCGATCTGACTTCCCATCCCCAGCGAAACTCAAAACAGCATCAAAACAGCCTTTCTGTTTCAACGCAACGAAACAGCTGTTTCGACTCTAAATGAAATTCGAGATGAAACACTGTTCCGTCAAAACTCAAGGCAAAACAGAATGGTGCCGTTTCACACAGCCCTAATAAATAGCATAGATTTGATCTAGAATCCTGCGACGGACAACATGACACAACTTTTCATCATAAAATACATTTTAAATTTGGGTTATCAGTGACTCATGGTTAAAAATTCTTTGCCAAGTCTTAGACTGCATTAAGCTATGGGAAGTTAGAGAAATCAAGTTGTCAGTACATTCCCTGCTAAGTAACATTGAGAAGAAGTGAGGAAAATTATAGTAAGATTCCACTGCAACATGGCAATGCAACACTGACCATCAGGTTAGCTACACCACGTAGGATGCAGCCTCTCAGACCCAGAGGATGAGTGTATTTTTCTCATTTTCCAGTCACTGTCCCTTACCTACATATATCCAAAGTAGATTTATTGTATAAAGCTGTCCAAAGTTTAATTGTCCAGAAAAATTGTGGTATTACTAAATTCTGTAGGATGTTCTTATATCTGTATACCTGCTGTAGCTTACACAGGCTTTCAGGAGTGGACATCTTGGCATGCCAGTCAATGGGTAATTTGTCACATTAAAGATATTGATATCCAAGATCAGCATTTTGGTTTGGGAAACCAGTTAAACTTGCCTTTTACCTATCTATTATCAAATGCTTAGAAATCTAATTTTAATTTCTTTTGTAATGCAGGAGTATCCACCAATGGACCAGGTGAGATAACAAGTAAGGATGAAATAAAAATGGAAGGATTGCATGTAAATGGACCAATGAGTGGCAAGAAGACATCTCATACAGATCTGGATACAAATGGTTATGAAACAGAAAACCTTTCTGCTGACCCTAAACTCGCTCATTCAACAGCAAGAAATGAAAATGATTTTGAAGAAAAAGGCGAAAGACCTGTGAAGAGGAGAAGAATCAACAGCAATGGAAAAGAAAGTCCAGGTTCTTCAGAAGTTTTCCAAGAAACAATCTCGCATGGGAAGTTTGAAGAACTGGGAACATTGGATGATTGAATATGAGAGCTGATTTTATTCCTTGGAGTAAATTCTGGGATGTGTAAAATTTTCAGGGTTGATGGGTTACCTGACAGAATCAAATTCCAGGCAATAGTCTGTTGAGATTTTCTTACCTTTTATTTGGCCCCTAAGATCTGATAACTCATGTGTCAGTGCTGACATGCTTTAGGAGAACTTTTTCATTGACAGAGCTGTTGACTGTTAACAAAAGTCTGGCAACTGCATAACTGCCATCAGACATCTGAGAAACAACTCGGTCAATGGTATGTGTATAGTGAACACATTTCTGGCTTAATGTGCCAAGAAAACATACACATGTTCTTCTGCAGAATTACTTAAGCTTTGCTCTGCTATACAAATTTTACTTTTTAAAGAGGAGAAGAGCTGGATTGAATTACAGATTGTCACAAGAGGATAGTGAAATTTAGAATTCCAAAAGGTGTATTGAAATGGGTGTGGAGTCAAACGTTCTAAATGAAGAAAAGTGTTTTCCAATTGTTAAGGAACCCCTATGAATCCTGAAAGTTATGAGCACAATTATTTTTATATATAGAAGTTTTAAAACATAATAAACCAAGTCCGGTTTGCATATGTAAAATTGTTGACATCAATGATGTCTTTCCATATTCTTATCTGGGCTAAAGAAATACATTCTGTATTTTTCCAGATTTCTTTGTAGCCTTTGAAAGATTTTTACAGTACCTATGTCTTGATTGAGCTGTCCTTTCTTAAAACAAAAGCTTGTATAATTTTCTTAACTTGTATAGTTGGTAAACTTTTATGAAAGAAGTGATATTCTGAGTCTAATGTCAGCTTCATTTTATTTTGCTAAAGACTTTTTCTAAAAAAAAAAACCCCACAAAAATAATTTGTTTATATAATTACCAAGTCATGTTTTCTTCTTGGAAAACAGTAAATGATTAAAATTGTTATAAGGATGGTTAAAATAGTCATATAATTATGAGAATCTGATTTCAAATTTCTGTCTTATGACACATAGTGACTTTTAGAACATTGGAATAAGCATGATGCTTTTATTGCACAAATTCTCTTGCTTTTATTATACATTTTCAAGGTTTATTTTTGAGATTAAGACAAAAGCTTAATGTCAGCCAAATGCCTAAATATACTAAACCTTGTTAGCTAAGGTCAGGTATTATATTATCATTGATTTATCTTTAATACATCTTGTACATTTCATTGAGCACAGAAGAGAGAAGGAATGGACTGATGAATCTGAATCTGGTTGCCTAGGTTAGGAATGAGTACACAACTGGTTACCATGGGCCTGGCTTTTGCACCACTGAAAGCGTGTTGATGGTTTCAGTGGGAGCAGGAGCAGTACAGTGTCTGTGTAAAGAGTTGGTACAGCACATATATATGTATGTATATATGTAAGAGGTAATGGTAGGTATTGGTAACTATATTTGAGCGGGTGCTAGAACGTAAAACCCCTGCCCCTAGGGGAGAATGCTAATTCTGTTCTTACTAGCCTGCCCAATAAAGGTCTGGACTTTGTTGAGGTGGAGGTTTGTCTGTGAAGTAGTAATTTTACAAATGTTACAGTACCTTTATAGCCACAGCTGCACACAATCTGGTTTAAAAAGCATAGGAAATTATGTCCTGTTTGTGTAATCTAAAACCTGTTTTCTTGTATGCCTGTGGTTTTAGAAACATACTGTTATTTCTGTTAAAATATTCTTTATAAGTTTATATACTGCTCTTCTGAGGTTCTTTTGGAAATTTAAGGTCACATGTCTTTAAAGTAGCTTGATTATCACATTACTGAAGTCATGTGTTTTTCTAAGTCAATCCTTTGCTTTTTTGTTAATGATCAGGAGCCCAAGTTGAGAGCCAAATTAAAATCTGGTTTGCTTCCATTGATTTCTATATTGGATATTAGCCCATTTGTCATCATCTTCCCCTCTTCCCTCCCCCCTGCCCCAAATTTGGGTGGTAAGTTTTTACTGGCTCAGCTGGCATTAGGAGTTGACAAGCTGACATTAACCTACCTGGAAGTACATAGCAGTTTATACAGAGAGGCGTAAGTAAGAGTCATATAATCTATGGCCTGCATTAATCTTGTGGAGTGATTGTTTTAGAAAGAAATTGTCAATTTGGAAATCTGGTTGGTTAATGGAAATCCAAGCCTTATATCAAAAGACGCCCACTTAGAAAGTTTTAGGAGTGTAGTGCAGTGCTTTTCAAAATTTTTGCAACTTCAATCAGAGTCATATTTTCAATTTATTGTATTAAACATTTTTGTTTGCAAGGTGAAAATACTTGCAGAAATTTTTATAGGAAAGTTTATAAGTAAATTGTCTCAGGCTTGTGTGTAAAATATGGCACTGTGTATATTTTCAGAAATGTTGCTTTGTTTTTAGTCTTACCTCTTTATGGTATACCTGAAAGAGACCTGACATTCCGTAAGCAAATAATGTGTAATGCTCTGCTGTTCTTTAAGAAATATTTAATTATAATTTGCATTTTGTTTATGCAGGTGTGTTTTTATACAATATTTCGTTCATGTTCTTCAAAATGCAGCCACTATAACTTGATAAGTCATTGCACTACTAGAACTATTTAAAATTCTAGAAATATAGTAACTTTGAATTTGTTCAAGAAATGTTTGGTGCAGTTTTGGAACCGAAAAACATGCAAACTCGTGTCCAAACTTCATTGAAAAGACAGCAGCTTGCATGTAGACACTTGTGTATATTTTTTCAAGCCCTATCATGATGCATCCAGCTGGATCAAATGTCCTGTTTTCATGAAGTGCTTTAAGAGTGCAGCCTAAACAGAAAATGCAGTTCAACAGAACAAACCTTTGTTGGGCTTCTTAAAGGATTTGAAGTGATATTTTAAGAAGAAAAAAAAATTTACAAATTAGTTTTTATACATTTTTTTCACGCATAGTAATTTTGCACTGTTAGTAATTCCCTTATCCTGCCCCATTCCCTGTCTGCAATTCTGGAAAAGCTTATTAAAATATTTTTTTAAACATATTGTCTGTGTAAAGAGTAACTGAGTTTTTTCGTTTTCTTGAATTGATTGGCTTTGAGTCATTAGCAGGGATCCTGGTTTTCCACTCAGTATGGGAAAAGTCGACAAAAGGCTGATTTTCTCCTTTAAAGGAGAAAAAACGGTGAGAAGCAGCAGGTTTCCCCTTGAAGAGTGGCAGAGTTCCAGCCTGCAAGGGCTGGGGGGAGCAGGAGGAGGTGATCAGGAAGCAGAGAGAGCACCTCTCGCAGCTCCCCACAGGTAAGTCAGAGTGGGAGGGGGGAGTGAGTGGGGATTGAGGCCCCCCCCAGTGAGAGTGGGCGGGAGGGAGTTATGCTGGGCTGGGGACACTGTCTAGCTGGAGTGGTGCTTGGGGTCCAGGGCTAGGGAGGGAATGCATGGCTATAGGGTGGGCAGAGAGCAGGACGGAGCCAGGGGGGCGGGCAGTAGAGGGGTCTGACTGCTTGCCACTGCATGCTCCTTGGAGGGTTATGTGGGGCACATGCAGATTGTGCATGGGGGTGGAGGCAGGTGCAGGCCAAGGACCCTGCCTCTCCAACAGCACCCAAGCCACCTCCCTCAGGGTGGGGGGAGCGGGGGGTTGTGGACTTGGGTCCCTGGCCTCATAGCCTGGGCAGCTGGGGCCCTCTGGCGGCCTGGAAGAGAGGTGGGGGGCTGTGGGTGTAGAGTGAGGGGCACCAGCAGGGCCCAGGGGGCTGTAGGTCAGGAGTGAGGAGCACTGGTATGGCTGGGGGGCTGTGGCTTGGGAGTGAGGAGCAATGGCATGGGCAGAGCACCAACGTATCAAGGCTGCTCTGTACCATAAAGCAGTGGTGCGGGGAACAGCTGCAGCTGGACCCGTGTCCTGGTGAGTGGGGGCAGGGGGAGCTCTGATTTTTCCATGATAAAAAAAACGCGAAAATTAAATGCCACCATTGATAGGTATTTATAATTTATTATGGTGACTGAGGCAGTGGTAGGCTTCCAAATTGCTTTAAAATTGTAACTATATCAATAAAACACGGTTGATAGATAGGGAGTGGTGTTCCATTTTCATCATAAAGTGCAGATTTCAGTGCGTTTTAACTGGAGAATTTGCAATTTTTAAACAAAACCAGGATCCTTGGTTTTGTTCATGGAGGGTGTGAAGACACAGTGATGTATAGTAGTAGAGTTAGTTATGCCATACTTCAGACTGTGTTGAGATTTGCTCTTAAAGACAAATTAAATGCCTTTAAATGGATTAGGCTTCAAATTTTCAGACTAATTCTTTGAACTGGATTTTCATTGTATTTCTTTTTATAATGTACTTGTTTTTGTTTGTGTTGCAGATGAAACATTTTTAAAATACTCTTGAAGTTTTTTGCTTCATCTCTCATTTGTTAAGATTCCTCTATCCTGGTGAATCTCAGCTGAGGGTGCCATGAGATCCTTTCGAGAATGCCACAAAGTGCCACCCAGGCTAAGCACAGACGGTCAAAAAGCCTGTGACTGAATCGATTCCATCTTTGTAGGTTAGTCTAAGAGGCAGAGATTAAACTGAGAAAGCTGGACGCACTTTTGATTCAGGAAATGCAGCCACATACCTGCAGTGGCTCTGGACAGAAGCTTGGGGGGTGGGGGGTGATGGTGCATGGCTCTCTGGCATGTAGCCAGCACGGGCTGTGTGTTTGCTTCTTTTTCCTGCTACCCTTGAGGTCTCTGGGATATGCAATCCAGAATTAAAACAGCAGCAGGACTGCAGGGTTGCTCATCATTTCCTCTTGCTACTTCCAGGTGCCTGTAGGATTTGTAGTCCGCAGTTGCAGCCAGCAGTAAGTTTTTAGCAGGGTAAGACAACTCCACAGCGCTGGTGCAGCTCCCCTCTGCCTGAAGCTGTTTTTGCCTCAGCCAGGGAGCAGGGGACTGGGAGAAGCAGCAGGAGTGCAGGTGCATCTCCCATTTGCATGGCTCTGGTGGAGGTACAAGGAAAGGTGTTGCCCACCAAATAGGAACAAGATTGTACTTACCCAAAGGGTAATGGGCTCCTCCCTCGAGTTTATAGGAGTTCTTGTTTTCCCTGGAAGCAAAACTTAGTGCTTTCGTGGTGAGAGACTGGTGCGTCAGTCTCCTATAGCAAACAGCATGGGGGAAGAGGGGCTCTGCACTAAGGCACAGTAGTACACCAAAAACCCTATGCAACTTGTTATCAACAGAAGCATCAAGCACAAAGCCTTACTGACCAACCGTCAGTTCAGTCGCAGTCTCCCCAGCCATGCAAGCCTTTTCTTCAGTTCCCTAAGTTGCTATTTCCACCCTGATCTGCCAACTCTGGAAGCTACAAGTGAGGGAAGAGAGACCAGGCTCTGCACTGAGATAGCAGCAGTTAGAGTCATGGGAAAGCCAGGCCGGCAAGAACCTCACAAAGGCATCTTGGTCCAGCTTCCTGCTGGAGGCAGGAGCACACCTGGCTAAACCTGCAGGCAGCACTTGGGCAGCAGAGGGCACTGTAATCTGCATACTCAGGATGCGAGCACAGAGAACCAACACAGCAGTACAAAGCCCCTCCCATCACAGCTGCCTAGGTGATTGTTAAACGCTAATCTTGCCCAGATTGTGATCTTTCAGCTCCTGTTTATGTGAGGAAGGGAAGAAAGTGGGGGATCAACCCTGGGAGGCCTGTCCTGAAGCAGAAAGAATGAGTGGAGATGTGCATGGGAGGGACCATTGTGCCACATGTTCTGCACATACTACACGCGTGCCTTGGCTGTAAACTCACTGGTCTTTTGGGAGCCTCACGGTATGCTATTCCTGACTTAAAATACTTAAAGTGCATTAACTTGAATGTGGAAGGGATCTGGAACAGAGGTTCAATAAACCAATTTAATCTAAATCAGTTGAGATTGATACTACATTCATCCAGGTTTATCCTAAACCTGTTTTGGACATTTTGAAAGCTAATAGCATCAGCTCATGCACCTGGTGTTGTTCGTCTGCGTGGCAACAGGTCTGACATGGCAGAGGCCCTGGCTCAGCTTTATGCTATTTTGCCCAGTTGTGCGTTTGTGACTTGAAAGCCATGAGTCCCTATAGTCTGCATTCCCTGTGCTTCCCATGGCACAACCTACCTGTGACTTTGACAAGCCAAGGCTGGCCCAGCTCTTGGCCTTTTTGTTCAAGGTCTTTCTGCCAAGAAAAGTGCCAGTTAATGTTGTTATGCTAGGGTGACCTCCTTTTTAAAATGTAAAGGTGGGACACATGCCTGCTTCCCCTCCTCTCTCCTCCCTCCCCCCCCCAACCATTGCATGGCATAGCCAGAGCAGAGTTTTGGGGGGAGGGGTGCAGCTGTGTCCCCCTTCCAGGAGGGGGGGGTGCAATGGTGGCCAGCCACACTCCTGCACCCCATGGAAAAGCTACCTGTAGCTCTGTCCCACTCCACTGCCCACCCTGGGACCCCCATGCACCACCCTAACTAGGCCATGCCCGCTGCTCCACTCTCTCCCTCACTACTGGGGGTGTGCTCTATCTGCCCCGCACACACACCTCTGCCACGCCCCCCCCCCCCCCAATAGACTTACCTGCAGGGAACTGCCTGGTTCTTTCATGGGCACACAAGTGCACAGGATACCCCCTGCCTCCAGCAGCTCCTTGCAGGCTGGACTGCTGCCAGCCTGCAAGGGGAAACCTGGATCCCTGCATGATGCTGCAAATCTGGGACAAACGCTGTCTGGGAGTCATGCAGCCCAGGACCGGGACTTGATGATCCTTTTCCAGGACTGTTCCCCGCCCCCCCCCCCCGGCCCATTAGGGACAGGTGGTCATCCTATCCCTAATTTACCAGTGTGGCCACAAGCCTTTCAGCTCCAGAAAAGGTAAATGGGGACTAGGCTTGTAACACACAGCTGTTTCCTTTTCGGTGTAAAATGAGCTAATGGTCAGCCATGCAACCCTTAGAGGATTTCATCACCCACCCCCCCCTCAAAGGAAGGGAAAAAAAAAAAAAAAAAAAAAAAAAACCTCTTGACACAGGAGGGCACAGGAGTCATTGAGGTAAGAAGCTTTCTTTGGCTCTGGTTCCTGTAGGTATTCCTGCTTAGCAAAAGCTTAATTGCCAGCCCTGCTGGGCCAGATTTTATTTATTTCTAATATACAAAACAGCCAAGGTGCCCATATCTGTCTCCATTGATACTGTAGGCATCCAAGACCAAAAAATCTAGACCCTCAGCCTGCCTGCTCAGATGCCACTTCGCTCTAGGGACAGCCCAGTTTGTCAGTAAAGCTACTTGGGTACCAGATGGCAGTTCAGGCTCTGCCCTCAAGCAGCTCACCCTGAGCAGCTCACCACAGCCAACTAGATCTGCAAAAGGGACGTGTGAGGACTACATGCCTGTGTGGGTAGTGCCCTCGGGTGGAGACTTGTATTCTGGCAGCAGCAGTATGGTTTTCTGCCAGCCTGGCTGAACCACCCCCTCAAACTGCAGAAGCCCTCTCTGTTGGCACAGCTGCATCCAACCCAGTGTAGCCCATCCCTTCCTACACCCTGAACTAACCTCGCTCTGCCAGCAAATCTTTGTAGTGTTGACCAGACTTTAGAGCCCTCCGTGCCCCCCCTCCAGTGCATAGGGCAAGGTAGATGCCCCCAGACAGGAGCCACAGAAGCCAGTCTGCTACCCAGGTTACTGCCAAAGGGCCCAGGCACACAACAGCACCACAAGGGAGTGGGGCTTTACCGCCCATCAGCTATGCCAGGGATGCCCAGGCACCTGGTCTTAGCCAACAGCAAATGAAAGCTAACTTGTAATAGCTCAGCCCTCAGTGTGCCCGTGTGCTAAGGTGGCAAGAGAAATGCTGAGTGGATTGACGTTTTCACAGTTACGCGCGTGCAGTGCAAATAGGGCCGCAGCTGGAGCACTGTGCCTTGTTTCGGGCACTGCACTTGAAGACGGATGCGGAGACTCTGGAGAGGGTCCAGGGGAGAGCCACTTACTTGCATGATTAGTGGCCTCCATACAAAACCCTGTGAGGGGAGGTTAAGAGATCTGGAGCTCTTTAGCCTTCACAAGAGACATCTGAGGGGAGACCTTGTAGCCGTCTCTAAGTTTATCAAGGTGGGGACAACAGAGAGATAGAGACATGCTATGTACCATTATTCCTAGGAGTAACTAGGAATAATGGGTACAAACTAGTGGAAAGTAGATTCAGGTTAGACATTAGGAAGAAATTGTTCACAGCAAAGGTAGCCAGAATCTGGAAGGGGCTGCCAAGAGAGGTTGTACTGTTACCTAACTTGGAGGTCTTCAAGAGGAAGCTGGATAGGCACCTGGCTGGGGTCGTCTGACCTCAGTCCTTTTCCCGCCTGGGGCAGGGGGTCAGACACGATGATCCTTCAGGGTCCCTTCCGGCTCTACTATCTATGCATTAATCTATTTTCTGTCCAGGTCGTTGAATTTGGCCAGCTTTATCTCTTGTCATTTGGAAAGCAGTGTGCAAGGAAACAGATGACTAGCTGTGCTACATGGTTGGTTGCAGTATTGACTCTATTTATCATCTTTAAGTTTGAAAGGTGTTCTGTAACAGGCTGTTATGCAAAAAGTAAGGTGGCCAAGCATAGGAACTAGCCTAATAGCCGAGTGAAGCTGCAGAACGTAACTGCTCTCAGAAGGACGGTGGTGATGGCTACGTTGTTCATGTTGACAAGTCAGCATGAACTCCACTATCTTCCTCTGGGGACAAGACATTAAAATGGGAATGTGAGCAGCAATGGCACAGAACTGTGTGGGTCATGCTAACGTTCTCCAGAAATGTCACATGATTGCTGATAGGTTAAAGAGGTCCTGAATGTAAACCCCACTGCTCAAAGTATTAGTGCTTGAGTTAACGGATCAAATGAGTTAAGTTGATTAGTTTACTTGGTGTTTTCTATGGTCCATAGATTGCATAGCATGGGTCAGCATCTGTCTCATCAGCCACACGCCTCATGCTGCAGTTCAGATGGCTGAACTAAGAAAATGAAGATTGTGGGTGAGAGGAAAAAAACACCAGTGTTTCAGGGAAAAACAGTATTTATTTAAAGCCAGTACAAAAATACATAGGCACATAAGATTCCTTCTGCTATCATTCATGAAGTAATATATATATATATATATATATATATAAAGCCTGCAGTACATTCAAATCAAAAGCATCCTTTGAACACTAAACGGTCTTTTTGTAAATAGACTCTTTATAGAAAAACATATTTAGAGTAAGATTAATAGTATAGAAAATATTCTATTGTATGAATTTTGTTCACCTTCCCAGTGTATACAATATCATCTGGATCTTGGCACTAAAATGTGCACGTTTACAAACAATGTAAGCTTTAAAAATATTTTACAGGACAATAAATCTAACCAGTAGATTAAAAAAAAAAAGGTAGAAGTTCTCTCAGTAACGAACACCTGACCGAAATGCTTCAGACCAGCATGATGATAAGCAAAAATAAAAGCTATATGAAAATATTCCAGTTTAAGCTACTGGTAACAATTAGAAGGCTTGGCTAAAGACTTCCATGATTTGGTCAAACACCACATTAAGTTAATCTAAATAAACCACTTGAAGCAAAATTCTGTGCTGCTCCTCTAAGGTAAAGCACAGAAGGAAGAGATGCAATGGCAACTTTAACCCTTCTCTGCATCTTCCCTTTTCCTGGCCCTGAGCTTCTGGTATAATTTGGAAAGCTCTGGGCCTTTGTCCAAGTTGTACCCCCGCCTCCCCCAAGTCTCTGCAGACCATTTCAACTCATGAAATTGCCATAAAGGGGTGGTGCTGTAGTCCTACCTTAACACCTACCCCCAAGCCAAGACTTGCAAGAGGATATCTAAAGGCAAACTCATGGCTCTCTTCCTTGGTGCCTGCACTAGGGGAATAAAAACCACCACAACTGGGAGAGGGACTTTTAAGGTCCATTTACACAGCTCTGATCTTTAACCTAGCATAAAGGGTCTAGAGAGAGGTTTTGTGCCATGATCTTGCTAAATTAAAAAAAAGGGCTTTAGAACAAGTATTTTGATTTGCATGATCAACTAAATCAAAGCATTAATCTTGGAATAAGTTTTCAGTGTAAGTTAAAAACACTTCCATGATGACCTATTTACAATGACCAGTTTCTTGGTTTTTCTCCCTCACAAAGAAAAGCAAAGATTTAACAGGAGAAATTTCATTTGCTGAATTTAAAATCAGCATGTGGAAAAGGCAAACAATTTAAAGTTAAGTGCATGATTCAACAGCTGTCTATAAGCAAGACTACTGAAAAAGCAGACAAAGAGAAAGTGTCATACAGTCTTTTTCCTACTGTGTACAGTTCACACCCTTGTTCTGAAATATTAGCTTTCTCCAACTTTGATACAAGAGCTGCAATAAATCTACCCAAAATCCCAGATCTCTCAAATTAACACCTAGGTGTAATGAGGGGAAAATTAGGTTACATAGGTCAAAACCAAACGTAGTTCAAGTGACTTCCATGTTGTGGAAGAAAGACTGTCATGATAAAGTTTTGCAGTTTTTACACTGGAATTTCTTAGTACACAATAAAATGGAAAACTATGCATCTGGTAAATCCTTCTGTTCTAGCTTCTTCCTAAGCTTATCTTATTTAAAAGAATACTCATCACAAACTTAAGGATTATTTACTTTCCCCCCATAATTAATTCCTCTTCTTCCACCTCCCTGACCGAGGGATTTAAAAAAAAAATTACAAGCAGCTTCACTGAACTCGTCCATCCCCAGGACTGGCTCTTCTTTAGGAGACTCATAAGGTCATGCCATCACAGTACAGTAGGAACTAACTGCATGATTTCAGGGAGCCTTTGACAAGTCAGGGTATCATTTGCACTGAATGCAGACTTCCACTTCCTTTAATATATAAACAGCATATGTTTAGCTCATTTAAAAATACCCACGTAAGCAGGCTGTTTAAAGAGTCTGAAATGGAGGACTAGCCAACAATGCAGGCTGCCAAGGAAACACAGTAGATAAACACTGTATGGTTTTAGAGCCATATGTTGATTAAATGTTTTTGCACAAAAATCTACAGGAATTCTTACATCTGAGAGGTTACACATGAATATTCTGACAGGTGCAGCATTTCTTACAACCTCAGTTGGGTTTTCTACCAAATATCCTTTCAGAGGAAACTAGAAAAAAGTGCCTATGAAAGTCTCTTCTAAAAAAACGAAGGATAGAAGTAAAAATAAAGGGAAAGGGAAGTAGTATATAAATTTCACTGAAGATATTCACAGGGAGAGATTTAGAAAATAATACTGCAAAAATAAAAGTCAGTACTTAACTTTTGGAAAACTGCACTCAACAATAAGCCAGATACAGAATAAAATCTGCACAGGGCTACAACATTAGAACTATATCAGTACATATTAAATGTCCTTTTTTAGGGGAAAAAACAGACATTGCCTAGAAGAACAGAGGTAATGAGTTAAATATTCACTCCAGGCAACACTTTACAGACCTTTCACTAACTTTTAACATGCATAAAGTGTTAAAGTGCTTTAACTGTTCAATATGCTGAACTAGAAAGTTAACTTATTTGTCTTTGTATCAGGATGAGAGAGCACTCAAAAACATTACTTTTAGAAAGAAGGCTTAGACAAACTTTCACATGATTTTTTAAAGTAAAAGCTCAGCCGGATCTGCAAAATCTCAGAGATACCAGCAGGTTTATTTCAGGTGCTAGCGGGAACCGCTTTTGTGATTCACATGCCTAAAGGATGAGCCATTTCTTTAATTAAATGATCCCACTGCAGCACCAACCTCAAAATAACTCTAGGACTAGATCTACACTGCAGCCCAGTGTGGTCTAGACACCTGATCCACCTTCTTACAAGCTACCTCAGGTACCACAAGTTATCAAGCCACAGGTGCACAGAGCTAGCTCCGTGTGGGCTAGCTTACCCTGCTGAGCGGCAACCTGCCGTGCTGCTCAGACTAAGACTGAAAGGTCAAGTAGTTGACTCAAACTGATTTTCAGGGAGGCCCTTGCCAGTTCACCAAAGTATTCCATCAATCCGAAAGTACTGCGTCTCTAGTATTGTTGAATCTCTCCTCGAGATTGCTTACCCTACCTCAATTTTGCAAGCACTAACGTGTTTGAGACCAGCATAGAATCTGAGCAGGGTGGAGAGAGGCTTCAAAAAAATTTAAAATTAAAGCATCTATTACAAAACCCCCACAAACTAATGGTCAAAACATGGTTGAATGGTCAAAACCTAAACATTGGCATGTATTGCAGAACGGCTTCCTTTATTAAAAGATCAGCAGGCTCCAGCCTTTAATATGCAAGTCATTCTTTTCTCTACCAAAAGAAAAATTATATTTCAGTCCCTCTGCACTTCTAGCTCACGAAATTCCCCCAACTTTGGAAAGCTTAACATTGACAAGAAGACCAAGCTCTCCAACACATGAATAGTCTTTTCATGACTTTTGCAGGGACTACAGAGGGTTTATGGTTAGTGAAAGCTTATAAAGCTAAATGATTACTCTGTTCTTTTCTAAGACTGAGGTGAATACAGCACCAGAATCTGTGACCAAGAGGAAAGGCTATGAAAGCTTTACACAGTCTTTATACCCTCCTGATCCCAGCTGCTTCAAGGAATGGACACACTCCTCCCCTCCGAAGAAGTCAGGCAGACAAAATTTCAAAGAATAATTCTTTGGAGGCAGTTCATACCAATTCCTGCCTATTGTACCTCTGTGTTTGAGGGGCTCCTAAAAAGAAAGCTTTGTGGCTGTCCTTCCCAATGCCTGCACTGATGAGTCCCCCTCTGACTCAACCTAGGACTTTGCAAGCTGCTTTATATCACTGTCCCTTTTACACCGCGTAAAGGGGATAGAGTAATTTTTACTGGTGTCCCTGCGCAGAGCTTATTCAACACTGTTTAAGATTGCCTGCTGATCTGCTTAGTTGCATCACAATACAGATGCAAACTAAACTGTAACTGAATGAGTAGGACAAGTCTTCCCACAAGACAATACTATACTCAATAACATCCAGAGTACTTTTCACACAACCCTCTTTAGTCAGAACTCCTACATCATCACTGCTTTACTACCAGGTTTCAGAATAATTAAAAACATGTTTTTCTCATAGCCTAAATTAATCTGATGTGTATTTAATGTACTATCAATTATAAATCTTTTAAACAGATTTGTAAAAGGCTGCAGTCTTTAGATTGTCATGGAATAATGTTGGTACTTTGCATCTGCAAAGATACCTACATTGACAAATTTTTACTACCACCAGTAATCATCACTGAATCAAAGCCAAGGGTTATTTTATAAGTAATTCCCTGGTTATACTGAGCTTTTTCCTTTAATGTCCATCTTGATGCTAGCTTCAGACTGCTTATTCAGCTGTTCTTCTGTAAAAGTGATGTAGGAATACACCAAGCTTCCAGCAATACTGCAAAACATTTTGAAATAAAAGAATGAAAGAAATTGCATTAACATTAGAACTGCAAGTAAGTTATTATGTATGTACTCTACACACTCCAAAAATACTATGTTTGTACCCTCTGCAATTTGCAAATAGAAGATTCCAGTGAAGACGCTGGTCCAAATTTTTTGACCCATACCATACACCAATATAAGCATGGACCTCGTTACACAGACATTCAAAATATTAGACCTGACACTGCAGGCAGCCTGACATCCACAAAACCAAGAGCTTTGAAAACACCCTTTGTCATGTTTTACAGAAAGCTGCAAAGGGAAAAAAAAAAGACACGAAGGTGGTACAATGCAAGAAGGCTGATGAAGAGTGGTGAAGTGCCAACCATAAGCTTGCTTTACTTAGCTAATCTCTGCCTCCCGCCTGCCTACTCCCCACCCCCATATACACACACTTTGAATTCCACCCTACCTTTTCCCATACACGGTGTATTCTGTTCACTTGGATTTATACCCTCAGTGCTTAATAGCCAGAAATACTAGTTTGGTTGGTACATCTCCTCCATCATTGGTTGGTACATCTCCTCCATCATTGGTATCGTAGCCAAACGTCACCAGTTTGGCTACGACAGGGAAAAATGGCAGAGGCTGTTCTTTGTATAGCTAATAAGTGAAAAGGGTGGCATTCATCTTCTAAGGCCATATTGACCTAGGTCAAGATCATGAAACAACATTATAACCAAGTCCATTGGAAAGCTTAAGCAACATCACTCTCTTTTGCTACCTTTCAGATTCAGATGTGTAATTTAGCAGATAGTAAGAACAGCCCACAATTACAGGCATATTTTAGCAACACATTCCCTTCACTCTGAAGTACTGCTAAGGCCATTAGCAGGCCTGATATAATTAGAGCTGTAAATATTCAGCCAGAACAGGAACTATAAAAAAAAAAAGGCAATGGATTCATTTTAGTTCAGTGAAATGTAGGTCAAGACTGTACCAACACCTTCCAGCTTATGCGCACTGAATACCAAACAAACTCCTGAATTCCCAGCGCTACTGCCTGGGACCAATAATGCATTTGCATTGTGTACTGATGCTTTTAAAGGAAAAAAGCCAGAGGGGGCAGTTAATTTTTAAAAGCCATTCAGGAGAGGGTAAAAATTCATGTATATGTTCTGTTTACAACTCTCTGTAGTTATAAGTCAAGAATTGGGTTTTTTTGGTCCTCCCCTTGCTCCCCCAAATTTTAAAAAGTTATTTTTCCTTCTATGGTTTCACCATGAGCCCTAAAAGCAATGTCAAAGGATCTGTCAATTGAATAAGTCCAATATTCTGTCCTCAGAAAGTAGTTGGTGTAAGACGCTTCAGAGAAACCCCTATAAATTCTCTCATGTTTGCAATACATTCAAGAGACAAAACTTATTCTTTCCTCAGCTTATGCTTATGTTCTGAACACGATGGGTAATCATCATTTACTTTAACCTTGACGCTCAACAGCACATTGAATGTATCTACTTCTCCTAAGACTCCTGACCGTCACGCACAACAGAATCTGGGCACCCTCTGTATGAACTCAATAGCAACACTCAATTCCACAGAAAATCCCTGGCATTTTTCCCTTTCAAGGGCAAAAGGTACTTCGCGACATGTGTAGTGCCATTTCATTTTAATTGCCGAAAAATGGGAAAATTGGGGGCTTTTTAATCAGAGAATTTTGGATTTTTATCAGAGAAAACAAGGATCCCTGATCATCACTTAGTTCATCTCATTCACCTAGGGCAAGCTGGAAGCCAGGAGGATCAGGGGAAGACCTGCTTATTTGCTTTTACTACCTTTGTGGGGAAGCATCTGACTTCTTCACAAATAAGATGGTGGTCAGACCAGGGGGCTAATAAGTGGTCAAAGCTTCCAATTTTCATTCCAATGTTGGAGAGAATCCAACGTAGTCAGCTGCATGCATGCATCTAGAGATTCCCTGATGGCATCTTATTTTTTTTCCTGTGCTGTTAGATCAAGTATTTTTGTCCATGTGGCAGCTGAGATCAAGAACAAGAAATCTGGAAGATTAAATTATATGGGCACGCAGCATCTCTGGAGAAACTCCTAGAAGCTGACAGTATCTTTGTGGAGGATCGGGGGGAGCAGGTTGGGGAAAGGAGTCTGTATTCTTTAAGTCTTAAGTTCCTCTTGTCCTACACCTTTCACACATATGGATGAATGCATATGCTCTTGTTTCTGAGGTGGAACTTATTCTGCCTTCCTGAGGGAAGTTTTCTGGTCCATTTTATACCTCAGAAGCTTATCCTGAGCATCTAGCTTGCATCACTCAGACACAGTTCAGTGCCACTCCCAGCCCTGGCTAGGCAGAGGAAGGCTGAGCACCTTATTTAAAATTAGATCAGTTTATTAGATGACACTTGCATCCTGCTGCAGGAGTCTCCATGTTTTTTTTCTCTCCAGGGATTTTACTGATTGATCATCTCTCTTTAGATTCTTAGATGTATCTATTCAATTTTGAAATTTACAGCCTACTTCAATAGCAAGTATAAGCAAATAACTTGCTTTGAGTTTCAAAGCTATGCTAATTCTTCAAACAGCATAAAAGTGACATGACGTTTTTATATACCATACATAGGTTCTAAGTATCAACATGCCCCTCCTAAGCCTCATGAAATGCAAGGAGGAATATGTTTTATAAAAACAAGGTAAAAGTAACATAGATGTCACACTGGATACATGCGCATTCTTCCATGAGAGCTTACCCTCCTGCATTCCTTGTGTTTTCTCTCTCCCCCTTCCAAGAAGTCAGTTTACAACAGATGAACATTAAAATGTGTTTTGTGTTGCAGCTTAAACCTCATGGACACTTTTACATGTGCTCCAGGGGTGAAGGGTGGGGAGAGCTTTAATTAGAGCAGCTCCAAGTGCCACCACATCTCCTATATCACCATCCGTATGCTTAAAAACGGTGGGGGGGGCTCTTAAACTAAAGCTCATTTGACAAGCTTTAGATAAAGTACCTCCACCACCATTTTTAAGCACAGGAATGGTGATACACAAGATGCAGGAGGTTGCTGGAATGCGGCAATTACCACACTCCAGCAGACGTGCTCGAGTGTGCCAATGCACACAATATACAAACTTAACTTTATGTACATAAGACCCTTGATGCCAATGACACTATCCACATGCCTGCATGTCTGCACGATCAGGAGCTATCATCTCCTATGTAATAATGTTGTGGCTGGTTGGTTCTTTCTGTTAGAACAAAGTGCTGTTCTCTGCTGACATCTAATTCCATAAGTGTTCAGACGGCTCAATACCGTTCTCACCAATTCCATGACAAGCTGGTGCAATTTAGAAGTCAGAAATAATTTTGAGAAATATCATACACTGAAGATAAAAGCCTTACCTGATATTTAACCCAATGAAGTTTGTCCATGTAAAAATATAGTCTCCTCCAAAAAACATCCCAATATACGTTATTAATATGTTCTGGAAAAAAAAAATAAGATTCATGCATTTTAGGTATTCACATTTGTCAACAGAATGTAGAAATGTGAAAGAAACTCATATTTGCTTTGTAAGTCTGAATTAAAAGTAGCCATTTTCACAACCACTTAAGATATTCCTATATATAGGCTTTAATATGTTTTGCCCTAACAAATGCAACACTTCCTTCAGTTTGCTTTGCTAAGCCTGAAAACAAAGGCTGCCAAAAAAAAAATCTATACAGTGATTCTTAATGAGGTTTGTTAGATATGCAAACATGATTCACAAGACAAATGCACAGGTTTTCTTAACCGCTGGGTTAAGAAAAAAACAAAATTAAACAAAAAAACCACATTCAGGTCTGTTGTGGTTTCCCCAAATTCTTTGCAACAGAAAAATTGCTTTATTATTTTTCTGTAGTTAAAAAAAAAAGTGAAAAATAAGGGCTGTCATTTTCAATGGGATGTCTCGAGTCTGAAAAGGTTGTGCTCCCCATGTCTTTGCTAGGCCAGCAGTTCCCTTGCTCTGTCTGCCCTGTAAGGAGGTAGATGCTGCCCTTACTCTTAAATTATGCCCTGATGAAACCAAAGGTGCATGAACGAACACACGCACGTTGCTGGAAGGAGGTCATCAGTTAAGATCATTTATTTTCATTGTTGTCTAGCTTTCCTCAGACTTCATCCATTTCATTAAATACTTTACTTAGGGTTCTTGTTACACCTTTGGCTCAGTACTCTCTGCTTGCAACCACAAAGCCTTCCACAATACTGCTATAGCTGGACTTCACAGGGGTTTCATCTAAGTTCACAAGGCAAAAGATACTTAGCACTGCCCCAGCAGGACACCAGATGCATAGTTTGGCAACAAGTCACTGCTGAGAACCCATGTCAACATGTGGAAAGGAGCCCAGACAAATGTGGAAGAGCTCTCAGGCTAGAAACAGGCATTGTCTTTGGAGTGGGATCAGCTGTGCCAGTCCAACTCCAAGCACAGCTGATTACTGGGGGTCTATAGACCTTACCGAGGCCCTTGTCTCACAGGATAGGCCTGTTCCACCCACAGTTCTGCAGGACAATGACCCCACATGCCATGCCCAACTCAGGGTGCAGTAAGGATTCCCATGGCATGCATCTGCAAAGTGGAGGACCCCCAGGGAGTTGCCATGCTTACAGATGCATGCCAAGTCAAGGTGCAACAGCCTGATATACACCCCACGAATTCCTATGCAGGGGAGTATACAGTAAGCAAAGATACCCTCCCATTTAAGGCATCACAAAGTGACTACTAGGGGTGTTGTGCCCTATTCCATTTGGTTTCAGTTCATTGATTCAGATCACTGTCCCTGATTTGATTTGGCTGAATCCAAACCTGAAGATTCAATACTGATCCGGAGAATCAGTGATTCAGACAGAGACACAGCTTTAGAAGTTTTTTCTACATACTTTTTTGTTTGCAAGATTTCAGGTAAAATTGCAAAGATAAATTTTTCCAACTATTTGAGCTGGTCTAATAAAAGATACCAGATTTACCCAAAGAACCTTGTCTGCCTATGTCCTTAGACCAATACAGCTACAACAACACCCACGAAGAACAATTGTATCAATGTCCTTATGTGCATTAGCCAATTCAATCACTGGACTAGGCGACCTAAAATATCTATTGACAATACCTAGGCATTTGTGTGTGCACAGACCACAACGACACTGAAAATAGTTACTTCAACTACATTATGTTATTAGAGTTAGGCTTGTGGTTGAACAAACATAAGCAGAGTCTTACAATTGCCCCTGCCTGGCATATAAGTGCATCACATACATTGCCAGAGACAAAATTATGCTTCTAACCAACTACTTGGGTATAGTACTAAGTTAGCCTATAAGGTGCATCTCTACCCTGCCTTCTGCCTGACTTCAAACTAACGTGGCTAAAAATCATAATAGCACTCTTTAGGTTACTGCAATTCTTTTGAGTACTGATGTTGGCATCTGAATATTATTGTGTAAAGCAAATTCCACAAACTAGGTGCCTGATCCCAAGACACTCAATCATTTAACTAAAATATTTTAAAGACAAATGTCACCTTTTGTCACATACACACACACAAACAGTCGAAAATTAGAGAGACAAATCTCCATCAATGCCAAATTGCAATTTATAGTATAAATGGTTAACTTAAGTGGACTGCAGAAGGGAGTTATTTTGAGGGGTTTTTAATCTAACATGAGGTACAATTAAGGTCCCCTTGTTAGTGACCGTCAGTGCAGAGAATGCAAGCTTTACACCTAGACTGGAGAAGACAATCACAGAGTGTCACCCGGATCAAAATGAAAGCACTGACCTACATGGAATGACTTATGCCAACATTAAGCTTGGTTAAAAAAAAAAAAATTAGAAAAAGCTATGACACTGGAATGTTATAATTTAACTCTTTTTTTAAATCTAAATGCTTTAAAAAAGAGGGCAGGACCACTGGCAGGGGATCTTATTTGAAATTTTAAAAAATTGCAAGAGGCAAAACAAATTTAAAAAATACCTTGATCCTCCAAACACTTATGTGCATGATTGTCACAAGTATTCCCTTTAACTTCACCTTTACTTATATATGTGCATAACAATGTACAGCATTGGGATTTAAAACTGCATTTTTACTAACAATTTATGTCAGTTAGTATGAAACTACCCTATTTCAAACTATAATTGCTTCATTTTTAGCTAAGTCACAGAGACCTTCATAACATTACCAAGGTCATTATGTCCTTGCTGGACCGAATGAAATTTCAAAGCATAAGAGCCTAGAATTAGGAACCTATATTACACTGGAACTTAAATCCTATTAGTGACCAACTACCTGAAAAAGTCCACCTTTACCTCATAAAAAATCCTGGAAATATTTATAAAAGAAATCAGTTTTATCAGTCTCCAGCTTTTTCACTTGGTAAAAAACACATGTAAGTTACAGTAAAGATGTAATGGAGTTTTGATTACCTGTAACCTCATCTTTCCATGTAAAAATAAATATTTCCATTCATTTCATACAAGGTCAAGATTTAATGCACTTATTTGGTGATGGCATGTTGCAAATGCTTTCAATATGGAGTAGAAGACTATGGT